>NC_040884.2:6083372-6405872 GCF_900634795.4 Betta splendens
TCCGTAAGTACTGGAGCTACTCCTACGTTTGCATTAACGCCGCTTAAGGGTACTGGGTTTTGTGAGATGAAATGTGCAAGGCACATAATGGACGGGAGATTCTCGAAACATGAAATGATCTCACAACATTAATGTCCATAGGTTCTACTTCCTCCGACATTCGGCATCAACATCATATTGAGATGTTAAACCTCCGCCGCGCCATAGAAACCCACAAACGCTCCGAGCATTTCCGGCGCCACGCTTCCTTTGGGAACATTTAGCTGCGTCTTGTGTCGCCACAGAAGTCCGCATTCCACAGACGGCAGGTTGTCCACCTTAAAGGCCGTGGGACAGACGGCTGGACTAGGTCAGGCCGGACCGATGACCCCGTGGAGCTTCTGCCCTAACGACCCCACAGCAACAGCTAGAGGACGCAGCAATGCTCGGTCCTAAGATGCTGCAGCTCCAGACGACTCAACCAGGAAGTCTGCTTAATGTTCAGCCTGAGCTTTTGTGTTCCTGTCAACAATGCAGCCTGCGGTCAGTTTGTCTGTACTCACAACTTACTGTAAGAACGGAACTGAGGTTCTTCCTTATTTGACTGATCTTAAGCCACGGAAGCTGAAATCAGAAGAGCAATTACATCACTGGTTGAAATGAAAACGTTAGATATGTATGTTTTTGATAATAAGTGTGGTTTGTTATTTTAGACGTTTGTACTTTTTTCAAGGTTTTCTAATAGAATTATGGATTAAAATAAGTGAGCCAGTGATTCATGCCGGGCACTTGTTTGTGTGTAAAAACGTGAGGAGGTGTCACTTTCTCATGCCTCTGTGCTGACTGCGCCGGTGACTAAGTCAGGTCCAGAGACAATTACCAGCTCCAGAATGATGACGCATCATCCTGCGTGACAGACCCAAAATGCCGCGGTGCCGGCCAGCGGACAATGGTCCTGCTGCTTGGGGGCTGGCTCTGCCTTTGTGCTCCCCTGGTTAAGCAGACTTAGGGATAATTCCACGGATAATTCCTGGGAACGGCTGCTCAGCCTCTCCCACCGGGATATGTGATTCCCCCCCTCTGCCTGGAGCCATGGCCTGCCGAGAGCCTTTCTGCCGCCTCCCCAGGAGCGCAGCCTCGGACACGGCTGCCAGAGCCACGGCAACAGTCTCTGAGGCTAAATCCACCGGCCCGCGGTTGCCAGGCGCTAAGATGCACACCCGCCACGCTGAGGGTATGTGACTGAGTGGTCCGGGCTGGAGGAGGAGGGGGAGGAGGGGGAGGGAGGGGCCAAGTCAGGCTGGCGAGTGGGCTTGAGTGACAGCTCGACTCAGCGACATTCCCCAGGTCGAGCGAGCGTGCTGCGCTTTCTGGTGGAGCCTCCGCCCGCCGAGGTGTGAGAGGTCCCCAGGTTCTCGTCCGTCTCGTTCACCGCCTCCTCTCCCTCTCCAGCCTCTTCGCCGTGGGCTGCGGCGGCTGCGCGGAGACCATCTCCCCCGCGGAGCTGGTGATGCGCGCAGGGGCCGCCGTCTTCCACCTGCGCTGCTTCACCTGCAGCGTTTGTTCGTGCCGCCTGCAGACCGGCGACCGCTGCGTCCTCAGGGACGGACGCTTGCTGTGCGACAGGGAAAACTATCACCAGAGCCCGGCCGGCAGCTCCTCCGACACAGGTACAGGCTTTAAGCACGGCCTCTCATGGTAGATGTGCAAAAAGTTGGAACACATGCATTTTCCAGCTCAGCCTTTGTGTGAATGGCTCGTAGGTCAACGTCTATTCAATCATCTTTTCCACTAGGTAAAAGTGATGATGAGGAGGAACAGGAGGTGGAATCAGAGAGAGCGAAAGGCCGACAGATTAGACCGGAGGATGTGGAGAGCAAGCGTCCTAAAAGACCTCGCACTATTCTGACCACTCAGCAGAGAAGGACCTTCAAAGCCTCATTCGAAGTCTCATCCAAGCCTTGTCGAAAGGTAGCGCACATGTAAAGTTTATGATTTTCTCTATTCAAGCATGTACTGTAGGAGTGAGATACAGTATGCTGTAGATACTGTATGTGGTCGTGTGAATCTAGGTAAATGTAAAATAAACACAGAAATACAAACAGCAAATTTAGTTTTAAGTCGTCCTAAATGTTTCATCCTTTACTTAGAATGTCTGTTAAAGTGTCTGATACTTTTTTAACCTTCAGCTGACCCCCTCTACTTTTTTATTTCCTTATCTCCACTCTTCCTTTCTTTCTTTGTCTCATTCCCCCCACGAACCTTAATCCAAGGTAAGGGAGACCTTGGCAGCAGAAACTGGTCTGAGTGTCCGGGTGGTGCAGGTCTGGTTCCAGAACCAAAGAGCCAAAGTAATGCGCACACACACACACACACACACACACACACACACACACACACACACACACACACACACACACACACACACACACACACACACACACACACACACACTAATAAAAGGACTCTTTCTGCAGTGTATTTGGATGCCAGAGTGAAAATCAGCCTAGTTATCTCTTCATACAGGAAACCGATGACATCTCGCAGTGAGATCCGTGTAGATTAAGCCTCATATTTCCTCACACGTGTGTTTCCCTCATTCACTGAAAGAGCCCCTCTTTGCCTGGCTGCCTTTACGCTGGCCTTGCGTGTACCTTAGCTTTCTTTTACATTTCGCAGATGAAGAAACTGGCCAGACGACAGCAGCAGCAACAGGAGCAGCAGCAGCAGACTCAGGAACAGCGTGACCCCCCGTCGCACCACGCGGGTACTGTACCATCCTGCCCCTGAAGTAACGCCATTCACAAGTCTGACGTTTCAGCCTAGGAAACGCAGGAACGCTAATGGAGCTAAATAATTACTACTAAGCGATGTGAAGGTCAAATCTCAGGGCACAGCAGCTCAGCACATCAGCAACCGCATTCTAAGCCTCAACTGTGCCCCTGGTTTCCCACAGCGCCACCCTGTGGTGTAACGTCTGAGCTAGAGCATCTGGGGTCTTCCTACTCCCACCTCCAGCAGCAGCAGCAGCAGCAAGTTGGGCTCACCACGCTGGAGCAGCAGGACTACGACACGGACCCCTTCAGACAGGGCCTGACCCCCCCTCAGATGCCAGGGGATCACATGCACCCCTATGGTAAAGACGCCAACGCCGCTGTCGCTCTGTGACGGGGATGTGCTGGTTTCCGGGGCCGGCCTGAGTCAAAGTCACAGAGTCACAGCACCCCCGATCATTAACAGGTAGCCCTTCGGTGATGTGCGCTGAGCAACCGTGTGTGTTTCAGGTTTGAAGGGCCTTTATGACGACGTGGACAGAGAAGCGCATTGTCTGGGGGCTGACGGCGTCTGCCTCTCGCTGAGGGACTCGTCGGTTCTCACCCCCATCGACCGCCTCTACTCCATGCAGGACTCCTACTTCACCTCCTGAGGGCGGAGGTGGAGCAGGGCTGCGTGTCTGAACCACCGGGGACGTGGGTACACTGTGACAGCGATGCGCTCCTCCATGTGAAAACGATCACTACCTTCTGGGCTCCTTCCTGGGTATGCATGACGCTGCTGGACCTCTTCCACTACACTATGTTTGAATGTTGCATCCACCGATGTAAATAGCTGTTTGTATTTATTCTCAAACGTGTGTATGCTCATCCAGAATCAGGATCAATAAATAATGAGTGCTATGCTAATACTCAGCATAAGGAGTGGTCTGTTAGTACTCTGAGCGTTACAGGCGGGTCGGTCCATCATGGTAGGCTACGTATCAGTCCAATCTAGGTGACAGGTCAGTGAGTCATCGTGCTCTAGCTTTCTGGTGGATTGTCAGATAGTCCACTCCGGCGCTGTGACAGCAGCATGGGTCAGCGGCAGGTAAGCGTCACATCCCCGCCGCCATCATCAACGCTCACATTGTGCTGCTCGCCGTCAGAAGGCCCTCGCTGCATTTTTCTGCCTTTTCCTTCCTCCGCTCAAACAGCCAGTGGAAGGGAGACCACCCAGGCGCCGTGCCCAGCTGGAATGCGCCAAACCCGGGAAGGTGGGCTGAAAAACCAAGGAGGGGGCTCCAGACAACAGAGGGTCTGAAAGCGGTGTCAGGGGAGAATGCTGAGGGTGACATGCAGATATGAAGCCCCGCTGTATGGAGTATCTCCTTGCCCCAGACATGAACCCTCTCCCAGACCCAGCTCGTATTCCCCACTATGAAATCAGACCGCGCAGAGAAAGGCGCGCAAGTCAATGGTCAGGAACAATCTAAGCGTCTGTCACCGGCGCACGCTGCTGCCAGACAGAGCTGCAGACGAGTGCAGCAGAGCTCACTCTGAGTCTATCTGACTCTGTATCTACTCTAGGTGTCTGCTGGCAAGTGAACGTGCGCTCGTGTCCGCAGGAACAACACTCTTTGTTGTAGGCACTAAAGCACCATAATGGGCCTCCTTGTGCGCTTCGAAGTACAATGCGCAGGACGAAGGGAGAAAAGCCAGACCTAAATATCGGGGGCGAGGAGCCAAGATGGCCGCCTGCGGGGCCCTTCCCCTGCTTGTGTGTGAGCCTCCGCACGGTTGGCGGGTGCGTGCGACTGCCAGCAGCAGCGGGTGGGATGAGAAAAATAATCAAACTGTGATCATACGCTCGCAGCGGGCAGCAATAACCTCATTATTATTCTGATGCTGGCCAAACAGTTTCCTGTCAGCACCGGGGTAATTTATTGCAGCCTTCACGCCAGCCATAGGCCACAAGCCCTCTGTCTCGTAACCGCTATAATTGGCTTCACGCTGCTGCAGCGCCGAGACAGATGCACGAGCGCCGCTGATCAGACGCCGTTGTTTAAAGTCGCATTATTGGGCAGAGACAGGGAAGATTCTGCACATTTAATATGCATTCACATGTGCAAGCTTGTCTCTAATATATAATTATATACGTATAAAAACATACATCGTGCATCATGTGAGTTTAAAAATATACCGTGGATCCTGTGGGTGCAGGAGGATGCTCCTCAGCGTTGGATCCGTGCCCAGTGTGACACCGTGAGGCGGAACCGATAATAGATCACCACTCACCACTCGCTGACAGGAGCTTTCTGGTCACTAAATGTGCTAAAGTGACACTTTGTGGCAGTTTGGCAGCGTTAGAGGGTTTGGTCACGTGTCGGTCTATAGTGACTTTAGAGGAGGCGGCATGCATGGAAGCAGAGCAGGACAGGGTCGGCCTATACTGACCAGCATGGCCACAATTTATAAGAAAATTGAAATAAAACAAATGAGAATCCAAGAATAGTTCTCAGTTTATTGACAAGTTAATATGCATTTATTGCAAGGTGTGATTTCTGGGTTGAGAAAGTTCCGCCAGAAAACTGAGCAATAAAGTCAAATCTGTAATATTTACGGGGGTTTGCAGCAAAGCTTTATCTAAAACAATCAAAACTCAAACGCTGGGTTCTCATTGGCATCCCACACTGGCACGTCGGATATGATCTTGTTTCCTGAAATGATCAGAACATTTGGGTGTTCCATGTATAATATGATATATTATGTATATTATATATATTATGTGATAAATATGTATAATAATATTAATTATTTAAAATGCTTAAAAATGACAACCACCCTACAGTACAACATAAATCACTGCACTAAACCTCCAACACTCAATAACTATAATAAATAATAAATTAGTAACTCATAAAGTGAAACAACTGCTACATTATTACAGCAGCTCTCACCTTTTCTTCGACGTCGTATGAAAATTGACAAGGCCAGGCCCATCAGGATGAGTGGGATGACACCAGAGGCTGCACCAGCACCAGTATACAGCAGCGCGGCAGCTCCCACCGGCCCCGCTGACGCACAAACAAACACACAAACTGACGCAATGCTCAGTGAATATGATGATGGCGTTGGGTCACGGACGCCTATTTACCCGTGCAGGTGGGCCGACTGCCATTCCACCGCCCGCTGGAGGTGCAGAGCAGCACTGTGCCGTTCAGCGAGACCCCGTCCTCACAGGTGAAGGAGCACCGGGAGCCGAAGCTGAAGCTGCCCAGGGGGTGGGAGCAGTTTGCAGACAGGAGTGACGACGAGGCAGCGATGGGCTCACACCGCACCGCTGAGGAGAGCGGACGCAGAAGCCGTTACACAGAGTTGAACAGCGGATTCGAATAAAAGCTGTGAACCTGTGCACGCACGCTGGCAGGTGGGTGCGTCCCGGCTCCAGAGGCCTGAGCTGGTGCACGTCACAGCAGGAGGTCCTCCCAGTGAGAACCCCCCATTGCATCTGAAGCCACAGCGGGAGCCAAAGCTGAAAGGGGAGTGTGGATGGCTGCAGTTGATCCTGCCGTGTTCCGGCGCCACCAGTAGGGGGCACACGTGTGCTGTTGAGAAAACAGTCTCAACGAACCTCAAAGTCAAACACAGAGACCTATTCCCTGCTTCCCAAGTGAAAGAATCACAATTAGACGGCACGCAGCAGGAGGGAACACTGATTCATTACCCAGGCAGGGGGGGATTTCCTGACTCCACATGCCCGAGGAGGTGCATTCAGTGTCCGCTGTCCCATTTAGCACGAAACCCTCATCACATCCTGATGTGCACCGAGAACCGAAGCTGAACTCTGCATGAGGGTTGGAACAGACTGTGGACCCATGGGAGGCAGAGCTGATAGAGGGGCATCTTCTGGCTGGAGGAAGTAAAGGCACCACAATGTGAGCGTGTGCACTAGCTTCTAAACAGCATTATGAGCCTTTCATTTTTATTTATCCACCCAAGCAGCGAGGCACGTCTGCGCTCCACGTGCCCAGGGACGTGCACTCTGTGGTGACGGTCCCGTCGGGTTGAAAACCATCCTCACACCGAGACGAGCACAGGGACCCGAAACTGAAGAGGCCGCGAGGATGCGAGCAGCGCAAGGAGCCGTGGGCGGAAGAGTTCAGGGCCGGACATCTCCTAGCTGGAGGAGGACGAGAATGAGGGAGGAAAAGCAGCAACATGTGGGTCAGAAGATAAAACGGAGCCCTGGCAGCAAAATGCTGGGATTATTACTCCCAGTGTTGTTCATTGCTCATTTATCTGCGTTCTTACGCTGACAGACAGGAAGCGCGTGACTCCAGCCGCCTCCTGAGGAACACTTTGTCACATTTGTGCCAATGAGATCAAACCCTTCCCCACACTGCACAATGCACGCTGAGCCGTAGCTGTTGGTCCCCAGAGGATGCTGGCACCGCATCGAGGCCGAGGGCGGCGCCGTCAGCGCCGCGCACCGCACCGCTGGGAGGGAGACACACTGTTAGTCAGAGCGCACGGCGATGCGCCTGCACGGCTGCTGCAGCTGCAGGTCCGCTGCACTGAGCCTCGGTTCAGGTAGCAGCGCTCTCTGCACACGAGGCCACACTGCAAACCACAGGAGAGAGGCTCCACAGAGTCCACACACGGCACAAAGCCCGGAACAGCAAAGAAAACGGACGGGGCGGGGGGGCACTTTTTAACTGTGGACAGATATGAATCGGTCAAAGTCCAGTCAATGCATCCGTGTGGGATCTGTCAGTGTGAACTATGTGCTTTGATGATGGTGTGAATAGCCACGCTGACATATTTTAGATCCAACGGGAAAAAGCACCTGCCAACATCGGATCACAGTGTTTGCCCAGTGCAGACATAATTAGGTGTGAAGCAGAGCGATAACGGGTGTGACCCGGGTCCGATCCGCTGCCTAGTCTGGACAGGGTGTAATAATAATCAGAGGCAATTAACCTGGCCACAGCACTCAAGTACTGCATAAAGTCATGAGGAGCGTGAGAATAACTCACAAATCATATTCACGCACTTCAATATTAAAGTCAAACTGATGATGAAAGCATCGATTGCCGTTCAAAGGTCGCGGCCGTCGCCTTACTGGTGCATGCTGGGACGCCGGCCGTCCACCGGCCCGCGGGGCCGCAGACGACCCGGCGCTGCCCGACCAGCTCGTAGCCGTCGTGGCAGCGGAGCTCACAGCTGGAGTTGTAGCCGTAGGGTGCGACGGGGTGGCTGCAGTTCAGGCGGCCGGCGCCGACGGTCACGTTCAGAGCAGGACACTGTTCAGCTACAACACGAGGGAACCACCATTTCCTTACATTCAGGTCTGAAATCACAAGTGTTTACTGCGACAGAACCGGGCCGGACCTCGACACACAGGAACGGGGCGGCTCCAGTGGCCACTGGCTTGGCACAGCAGCCGGGCCGGGCCCACCAGCGCGAAGCCCGGGTCACAGGAGAACCGGCAGCTGCTGCTGAAGCGATTGGACCCGTGGGGATCGGAGCAGGAATACGAGCCTCGTGCTGGAGGCGCCAACGGGTCGCAGGAGACCGCTGCGGAGACCAGAACAAACACGTTATTCGACTCCCAGCTGAGGCCGTGGTCGGTGGGAGGCGAGAACGGCCGCTCACCCTGGTCACAGCGTGACCCGGTGAATCCAGGACGGCACCGGCAGCTGTAGTTCCCTACGGCCTCCGCGCAGTCTCCATGAGGTCCGCAGGGCTGCTGGGTGCAGGAGGCTGCGCCCACACACACACACACACACACAGATACTGAAACCATGCTGGTGAAGCTGCAGGTCCAGACTTACTGCAGGTGAGAGCGTTTACCGGAGTAACACACGGCGCCCTTCTTACTGCGGCATCTCTCGTTGTTCCACTTGGTCGCGTCCTCGTCTCGCTTAATGTACACCTCCACGCAGTCCTGACCCGTTATGTTGATCGGCTCCCCCGGTGCCCAGTTCTGGGCGTGGTCGGGCACAGCGGTGCCGTCTCCTGCCCGGGTCCACGCTCCCGCCACTTTGTGAACGCCGATCCAGTAATACCTGTCATTAAAAGGCAGGAGGTTGTTGAGAAAGTGGAGTTCCTCCTGGTTCTGGCCGGTCACCATTTCCATGAAGCGGTCCCGGCACCACTGGCGGGCGTCGGCCCATTTGCGGTTTGGACTGGTGCTGTAGGTGTAGGTCCATGCGTGTGCTCCTCCGCTGAGGCTCAGGTCTGGGACAAGGCACATGAGACATGAGACCAACGCGGGGGACGCAGCGCTGGGCCGTAATGGACCACGTGGACCCACCTTGCACCAACACAAGCAGTGCAGCTATCAGCATCCTGTGATACAAGCTCGGCCTATCAAGGCCTGACTCACGGAACATCTGAAATGGAAGAACAGTGAATAAACAGGCTGCATTCATGTGTGGATGAATGAGCGGTAACAAGCCTCAGGTCTCACCCTCGTCCGTCGTCGCGCTCGTTCTGGTTTTTACATCCGACAAAAAATAATTTGACCTCCAGCGAGTGAGTGGCCGCTTTTGTAATCTCACTTTCACCATAACTTCCTCTCGTCGGGAAGACACACACACACACACACACACACACACACACACACACACACACACACACACACACACACACACACTGGCAAACATGTTGAACGCTTACTGTAATTTTATTTCGTTTTATTGAGCTTAAACAAACACCAGTTGGATTAAAATGTACAATATTTAACAAAATGCATAACAAGTTGCTACGATATATCTGTATATGTATCTGGTATCTGATATGTCTAATCAGTGCTCTACGCTACAGTATATATGAGTGGGACATGACTGCGTCTGCAGCGGTTCATTCGTGGACTTCGTGGGCCGGACTCGTGTCCTCGTCGTACTGTCTATGAAGCACAAGCAGACTGGTGTTAAAGCCACACCCTCAACGTGCTGTCACCGTTGGTTTTCACATGCGTGAACAAACGGGTGAAGCCCATCAACGCCCAGTTGCAACACTGACCTGACTTGGGCAAGTTTTTTTCCTGTGGGAAAGGACGATTGACAAGTTGAGCGTTTCGTAATAGAATCTCTTTCATTTTATGACGGCTAATGGAAAAAAACTGACTTCTTTTGTGCTTCATCAAACAGAAACAGATGCAGGAGAGGACGGCGAAGGCCCCACAGGCAGCCACGGCCATCAGAGCGTGTTTGTAGCCTGAGAACACAAGCGACAGTTAATATAGTTCACCGGAGCTCCTCATACAGTAAGTGTCTGCACCTGTAACGCCATAGCTACTTGCACACGTAGGTCTGGGGCCGCTCCAGCTCCCAGTGCTCCCACAGGTGACGGTGGAGGGGCCGATCAGCAGGAAGCCTCCCACGCACGCATAGCGGCAGCTGGAGTTGAACGTGTGGTTTCCTCCTGAGCAGCGGAGGGATCCGTTCTCGGGGGGGGGCAGCCGGGGGCATTCTGGGGCTGGGGGCACAAAGGGGGGGCACCGGGTAGCTGCTTATGTAACATCTCACCACGCGGCGCCATTTCTCAGCAGACACATGCTGACGCGGGCGTTCGGAAGAAGCTTTAAATGGGATCTTCAGGAAAGAGGGGAAGCAGATGTGGGCCGGGGGGGGGCGCCCCCTCAAAAGCCGTCAGACAATGTGAAGCTGCGACGGGGTCAGAGGACGACGCCGAGGCGACTCTCCAGGAGCGATGAGCCACCTTAAACTAGAGCCTGGCCGTCAACGTGCAGCGTCGACGGGCCGCATTTAAACTCGCTGACTGTCGCAGCGTGCTGTTACATAAGCTGTAATTGTCTGGGAGCGGCAAAAAGCCTCTAATGGAGAAAAAGCACCTCTGATCGTTACTTGTGCTGATTTGACAACATTCAGGCTACAGATTCACTAAACTGAGTTATTCACAGTGAGTGGTGTGCAAACATACATGTATGTGCATTCATACCTCCGTAATAGAGTTTTTTTTCAGTAAAGCCTCCACTTACCTGTCTGGCCTCCGTCGGCCTTGACTCCAGGCTCAGACGTGCAGGATACGCTGTCGTTGGTTCCCCTGGTATCGTTCTCTGCCACATCATGTCATATAACAAACCAAAGCTGCTCAGACTGCTCTGATCAACATTATTAGTAGTGTACCAGCTTGTGTAAGTGCTGACCTGTCTGGCACCTGTGTCCCATGAAGCCGGGCTCACACACGCAGGCCGTGCCTCCTATCGTCTCCCGGCACCGCCCTCTGTCGCATACGCTTTCGTTACACTGGGCTTTGAGGGAAAAGGGGAATAGTTTGAATCTGACCTTCCAAAGCTGTGAATGACTTCTTGCTCGCGTTCCCATACCTCTGTAACAAACAGGATACTTTTTATTGCTGCATTTCTCGTCGTTCCACTTCCCTCTGTTCTTGCCGTGGTTGACGTAGATCTCCACGCAGAACTCCGTGGTGTGGTTGTTGTTGGGCTCGTTCGCCGCCCACGAGCGCTCGCCGATCCACGTGCTGTTGTTCCCGACCCACCGCCACGGCTCCTTCGTGTGGGTCTTGGTGATTCCGATCCAATAGTACGGACTGGAGGTTCTGTTCGGCAGCACGGAGACCAAATAGTCGTTCTCCTCCTGGCTTTGGATCACCACCAGGTCTGTGAAACGGGCCTGGCACTGGTGCCGGGCCTGAGTCCAGTTCATGGTGTTTGACATATGATGATACGTCCAGCTGAAGGTGAACCCAGTCAAGGAGCTCCCTGATCAAGGTTTGGAAAGAGTGAAGTCCTGCTCACAGTGAACTGTGTCTACTCAGAAATGCCGTAGTAATGAAACGAATACTCACCAAGGATGAATAGAAGCGTCCATGTCATTTTCAACGAGTCTGTGAAGACGAATAAAGACTGTTTAAAGCCTTAACTTAAGGTAAAGGCTGTTTCATGGAGCGCAGGGCAGCGGTTCAGTAGGTTCTAAGCTTCACTGCAGCTGTAGAGGTTTTATATTTGTCTCAGCCTATTCAGTCCAACATTATCATAGAATACCTGGATGTTTACAGTACAAAGTTAATGTATGTGATGAATGATGGGCCTAATGCTGGACGTTATGATTTATGACGTTTCAGGAAATGCAACTTGTTTCTGGTAAAGCTGGGAATTATGGGCAGTTTATTCAACCCTGCATGAGGGAAAAATAACAGTCCGTCCATTTAAACCAACTACTGTAAGGGAAGTGACTCCACACAAGGACTTTTGCTGCTGATGGAGGGGCATTTTCATCACCTTTGCCTCCTTTTCCTTTAGTCTGATGTGAGACACCAGTCGTGTATCTGCTGACACAGAAGAAGACTGAAACAATCACCTGTTAATCATCTGTTAAAGGGGTTGGAACTGGCAGAATGCCCCATCCTCCCTCGCTGACCCCCAGCGGGGGGCGACGGAGGAAGACCAGGGGTCTGCGGGCTATTCTTTGTGGGTTCTCCTGGGACTAACCAAAAAACACCCGTCCTGCCACCTCGGTGACCTTTGACTCCACTGTATTTATACAGAGGGATGCACAAAGCGGAACAAAACGCAAAACACAGTTCAAAGCTTTTATTAGGAATAACTTTAAACAAGAAGAAACCCAAACATTACAATAAATAATACATAAATAATAAAAACTAATGCGACAATAAATGATTCACAGTTCTGCAGTCCCATGACAATTCATCAACAACATACAAAACTTTTACAGCAACATAAATAAAGCTTTTTATTTCGCTGTTGAACATTATGTTCAAAATTAAACTCCCACTGGGAGGAAACACGTGTCTGGACACATCAACCCTTCCAAACCACCAGACACCAGCATGTCACCTTTTGATAGCATTTGACTGCTTGCTTTGTACATATGTGTTTTCAGTATGTAGGTTATATACAGGTGTCTCTATAAGCTCAGGAGGTTGTCGGCGCTGGTTTTGTAGATCTCTGTCGGAGCCTCTATGTCAGAGTTACTGTACGAAAAGACCAGAAACAGACAATGAGATGGTTTCATCTGACATTTTATGCAGTGGACGCACCCGTCATTTAGGAAAGAAGCCAACCTGTTCAGCTCAAACTTGTTTGCTTTCTGCCTCAGTCGCTTCAGGATCCACATGGCGACAGACAAAGCGGAGAAGAGGGAGCCCCCTGCTGCCACCGCAGAGACGACGGCGCTGATGTGAGAGGCTGCGGACATGAGTGTAGATCAGAATATATGCATATGCATATCCGTCAGAATACGGTGGTCTGGGTCTCTGGTTCATTGCCGTACCTTGGCAGACGGGGGTCTCTCTCGTCCAGTTGCCGTGGCGATCGCAGGTCAGCAGCTCGTGTCCGTCTAACGAGTAGTCTTGATTGCACGTGAAGGAGCACTGGGAGCCGTATTCTGGCTCCGAGGCCGAGCAGTTGATTCCACCGTTTTCAGGAGCCTCGAGCGCCGGACATCTAACAGCTGTGTGAGCGGAGCATCATTTAATTATGTGTATAGAACCACAGGACGATGAGCAGAAAAAGACTGGGGAGCAACTGTCTACACATGATCATGCTGTAGGCCCAGATTTATTAGAACTGGAGCTTCTACCTCTGCAGGAGGGTGGAGCTTCACTCCACTGTCCGTTCCCGTTGCACCGGGCCGAGGCGGCTCCTTGCAGGTCGAAGCCCGGCTCACAGCTGAAGCTGCAGGCGGCGCTAGGCCGGAGCTCAGGGAGCGACTCGCTGCACTGGACGACCAGGTGCTGCTCCTCCTCCGGCCTCGGGCACGTGATGGCTGAAGCAGAGACGACCTTCAGTGTTTGCTACAAAGACCCAGGTCACAGGACGCTGCGCTGGCGTCCGCCCTCACCTTCACAGCGCGGCGCCGCCTCCGTCCACTCAGTGGCCGCCGTGCACGTGGCCGCGCTCGGCCCGACCAGCCGGAACCCGGGCTCACAGCTGAAGCTGCAGGTGTTCCCGTAGGTGAACACGACGTCGGCGTCGGCGCCGCAGGTGACAGCGCCGTTCACCGGGTCCTGGAGAGCAGGGCACCGGACGGCTGCAACCCAGAGGAGCAGCAGAGGGTCAATAAGAGGTTCTTTCCTGATCAGTAACAGACTTAGTGATCGCTTAGAGCATGAATATGAAGTCGTACCAACACAAAACGGCTCGGAGCCGTTCCAGCTTCCTGTTGCTTCACACTGCACAGTGCTGGGCAGCGAACCCGCGATCGTGTAGCCGTGGTCACAGGTGAACTCACAGCTGGACCCAAAGCTGGACGGTCCCAGAGGATCGGAGCAGCTCACGGCTCCGTGTTCTGGCTGTGACAGCTGTGGACACTGGACCACTGTGGACGACAGGACCATCCAAACAGATTACATCACACTCTATCATTGCAAAACTCAAAAACTATTCGTTTAAAGTGATTATTTAAAATGACAGTAACACTGGTCAAAGTCACATCATGTCATTCATGCATTTTTGTACAATCTGTAGATGTTAAGTGTGATATAATAACACAGATCTGATTCTAATAACTGGCTTTGTCACGGGCTCCAGACCGCCCAGCGAATAGAGCGGATCTTGCACATGGTTCTGATGGTACATGTACACTGTTACTGTGAGAAAAGAGCTGGGACCTCGTGTCATAATCAGTCAGTGCTGTAGGTTCAGATTTATCAGACATGGAGCTTCTACCTCTGCAGGAGGGCGGAGCTTCACTCCACTGTCCGTTCCCGTTGCACCGGGCCGAGGCGGCTCCTTGCAGGTCGAAGCCCGGCTCACAGCTGAAGCTGCAGGCGGCGCTGGGCCGGAGCTCAGGGAGCGACTCGCTGCACTGGACGACCAGGTGCTGCTCCTCCTCCGGCCTCGGGCACGTGATGGCTGAAGCAGAGACGACCTTCAGTGTTTGCTACAAAGACCCAGGTCACAGGACGCTGCGCTGGCGTCCGCCCTCACCTTCACAGCGCGGCGCCGCCTCCGTCCACTCAGTGGCCGCCGTGCACGTGGCCGCGCTCGGCCCGACCAGCCGGAACCCGGGCTCACAGCTGAAGCTGCAGGTGTTCCCGTAGGTGAACACGACGTCGGCGTCGGCGCCGCAGGTGACAGCGCCGTTCACCGGGTCCTGGAGAGCAGGGCACCGGACGGCTGCAACCCAGAGAAGCAGCAGAGGGTCAATAAGAGGTTCTTTCCTGATCAGTAACAGACTTAGTGATCGCTTAGAGCATGAATATGAAGTCGTACCAACACAAAACGGCTCGGAGCCGTTCCAGCTTCCTGTTGCTTCACACTGCACAGTGCTGGGCAGCGAACCCGCAATCGTGTAGCCGTGGTCACAGGTGAACTCACAGCTGGACCCAAAGCTGGACGGTCCCAGAGGATCAGAGCAGCTCACGGCTCCGTGTTCTGGCTGCGACAGCTGTGGACACTGGACCACTGTGGACGACAGGACCATCCAAACAGATTACATCACACTCGTATTTCACATAATAAACCCTGATAAGACAACAGCATGTGCTTTGGCCGCTGTGTGAAATGCGTCCACTCACGTCCACACGTGGGCACCGGCTCGGACCACGCGGCCGAGCCGGTGCAGCTCAGGGCCCGGCTGGAGCTGAGCTCGTAGCCCGTCTCACACGAGTACTGGCACGAGGAGTTGTAGGAGAAATCCCCGAACGGGTGCGTGCAGTTCACGCTCCCCTTGTCTGGAACGGTCACCTCTTCCTTTTCACACGTAACAACTGCCACCAAAGGGAAAAGTCGTCATTAAACGCCGTCTCACGCACATTAAATCCACGTGAACGTCCTCGTGTGTGCGTCTCTTTACCTTTCTCACACTTCTCTCCGTAGAAGCCGTCGAGGCACTGGCACCTGTGGCTGTTGATGGTTTCCACGCATTCTCCATGCAGGCACGAATCGCTCTTACAGGCAGCTTGAAAGAAAGAGTTCCTTGATTTAATGCCATTGTTTTATAACAATTTGAAAGGGTTACGACATCGGCATCAGGGTCCAGTCAAACGGGCTCACCTGCGTAGCACAGAGCCGTCTTCCTATTGGAGCATCTCTCATCGTTCCACTTGCCCGCCTCCTTATCCCTCTTGATGTACATCTCCACGCAGTCCTCACGCCCCCCCTGGTTCTTCGCGTTGTTCGGCTCACCGGCCGCCCAGTTGGTTGCTTCCTTCGTCAGAGCCTTGTTGGTGCCCACCCAGGTCCAGACGTCGTTGACCTTGCGAATGCCGATCCAGTAGTACCCGTTTTTTTGGGGCAACCAGCTGTTGAGATGCTTGATCTCGTCCTGGTTCTGAATGGCCACCATGTCTGTGTAGGAGTTCCTGCACCAGCGTCGGGCTTGTTCCCAAGTCATGGTGTTGTTTGAGTAGAAGTAGGACCATCCCTCCACACTAGTCCACATGAACAGCACTGAGGGCAGATTAAGGGGATGATTAAAACAAATCATAATATGGTGATAAAAGGTTTAAGAGCCGATTAGATGTACGTACTTGAGCAAAGGAGAGTGATGCTGAGGCTTGTTCTCCCAAAAACTCCAAAGCTGAACACCTGCACAGAAGAGATGAAATAAAACATATTCATACTTTAGATAGACTGACCCAAAGCAAGTTAGTTACTGTCTGTAGCGTGGTCCCTGCGCACTCACCATTTTAAAGCCGTAGGTTTCCTTCAGTCTCACAGCTGCTGTAGGGATGAGAGGATTGTGAGCGTAAGCGCCGAGGAGCCTGCTTTTATGCTCGCAGCTCCAGCTTTCCTGGAAACCCACCGCTTTTTCATCACAACGGGGCCGTTCTTTGGAAATTCCCACCGCCCTCCTTTCACTACGTATCCATCCTGCCTGGAAACTTTCCCCTTTCCTTCTACTAACAGTCAAGAATGCCGTCATGGAGATGTAATAGGTGTTTAGATGATTATTTTAATCATTAGTGTGAAGACATAGTGCAAATGTATGAATGTCTCCTAGATACGTAAAAGGACTTATTGTGCAAAATAACTCATTTCATTCCAGTCTTTGTGGCTTTTAAGCTCATTATGTGTTTTGTATAATTAATAAAAGCAGAATAAAATAATTACATTCTGTCAATTAGAAAGTCAGTCTCCTTCGTGGGTGAATGGGAGGAAGTGAAGTGGTGTTGGGAAAGTGTCTAGTGTCAGGTGCCTTGGGTCCGAAAGGAAGGATGTGACTGTCACTTCTAGAAACGCCGGCGCCTGCAGCCCGGCGGCGTGCGGCGCATCCGCTCCCTGGACGCTCATCCACTGCCCAGTAATGTGGCGCTACCGCTCTCTGCTCAGAAGCAGAGACTTCGAGGGGACATGCACTAGTTCATGCACACTCCATTAGTACTGCATGTAGTCATGCTGCATTTACAGTAACTAAGTGAGGCACATCAGCTAATCCTGTGTTTACATTGGAAGGCTTCTGTTTCAGTCGTGGAGACGATGTTGAGCTCTGTAATGTCTCCACACAGTTGTGTGTTATTGTAAGTTATCTTCTTGTTAAGCTTCACTTTCCTTCTCAGGCAACTGTTACTGTGATGGATAATGTTGTGGATTCCACAGAAAACACTTCAGTTGCTTTTCCAACACAACTTACTCTGTAAGAATATAAAAAGTATTCTATTAACTAAGAACTGACCACTTTATGTGTGTTGACATTTGTGATATTTTACAGTACAACCAGTTTTTGCATAAAAACAGTAAAAACACTTTATTTCGCCCCGCATGCTGACCACTCAGACGTACCATACATTGGAATGTGCCTATCACAGTTTAATAATGAGGATGGACGTCTTGTGATGAAGAAGAGTAACAAACAATGCAGCTGCAGCTTCGAGCCGCGTTAATGGGCTGCTTGATGAGCGTCCAGGGAGCGGATATGTTTTACACTGGGCTGGAGGCGACTGTTGGCCGCCTGCCTGTCCAGAAGTCACGCTTCACATCCTTCCTTTCTGACTCAAGGTACTTATCCAGTGTGGCTTCACACTGCTTAACCTTCACCCTTGTCTAAAAAAAAGATAAACCCTTTAATAAACCCTGGCAAAACTAAACCCAAGGGAGTTTTCTGATTAGAATAGTGATTCCTCATACTTAAAAAAGGCCTAAAGTCTATACTCAAACTACTCAGTTGGGTCAAAGTATGTACATGTATGTTAATGCTTTGTGTTTAGAAGTATACTCACTAGAAGCTCACTAGTTACCTACAGTATATATTTGTTTGTCAGCTGTACACTACAGTATAATGTGTGAAATGTATTCAAAAACTAAAACATACAGTAAGTATAGAACAAATATGCACAACCTAGACTTTTGTGTGTAGTTTTCATTATGAATAAACATTATTTAAACGTTCAGTGTATGGGGTGCGAATGTAAAAGGAGCACCTATAACTAGTTTTCTCACATTTAACTAAATGACACAACATGTTTTCTCACATTTAGGTAAATGTGCAAAAGTCTAAATGTAAATGTTAAATGTTGAATGTTAAATGTAAATGTTAAATGTAAGAGTTAAATGTAAAATGTAAATCTTAAATGTAAATGTTAAATGATCGCCGAGTGTAAGACTGAATATTCATGATTGTGCAAGTAGATTCCACCCCTACCCTCAAACAGCGCTGGTCTCAGATCAGAGACGCGAACTCAAACACCTCCAACAGTGCGCGCAAACCCCGCCCACATCTGACCTGGAAAGTTTTGTTTTTATTTGGACGTAACTTCGGCTAGCTAGTAAAGTTAGCTAACTAATTCTCCACCGGCGTCACAGAAATATTCTATTCAAACCTACTTAACTCCCCATTAATGGTGTTTATGACAGAACAGCAGTTTGAAGTGGAGCCTCATCCCGCACACCTGCCGTTACAGCCCGTTCAATCTCTGCTAACGGGAGGGAGTCGGAGCTGGCGGCCATGATGGCTTCGACTTCAGGTTTCTCTCCAGTATTGTCGTCCAGAGTCCAGAGTCAGATGTGGGCGGAGCTATGCGTACTGTTTGAGGTGTTTGAGTCCACGTCACTGATCTAGGATCATAGGGGGTGGAGTCTACTTAGATATTCAGTTCGATCATTTAACATTTATATTTAACATTTATATTTAACATTTATATTTAAATTTACATTTACATTTACATTTACATTTACATTTACATTTACATTTAACATTTAACATTTAGCATTTAACATTTACATTTAACATTTTACATTTAACATTTACATTTACATTTAGACTTTTGCACATTTAACTAAATGTGAGAAAACATGTGTAATTTAGTTAAATGTGAGAAAACTAGTTATAGGTGCTCCTTTTACATCCGGCACCCCATAGCACTGTACTGATAATGATCTACATGGTACTAACCGTGCTGTTTTTTTTAAGCAATACTCCATTTCACCACAAGGGGCGCCAGAATGCAAACTTGTCCGGCAAAACTGTATTTGACGGAATTGTGGCTTCAAATGTTCTGTGTTTTCAAGACAGAAAGCAGACTAATACGAACAGTAATAGAATATGGATGTGTTATATACTCTTCAGACTCGAAAACGGTACTAGAAAAATTGAATGTTATATCACGTTCTTTCATCACGATTATGCAGTGGAGCAATAAGAACAACACCGATATCAGCTTTACAGGTGGAGATGAACGAAATGCCGCTAGAGTTGAGAAGACAACAGTTAATAGCTATTAAGAGGTCATAGTGAGAACCATCCTACAACAAGTTTGTTAATGCCATGTCAAGAAAAGAATAAAGGACAAGTCAGGAGTTTTGGGTGGATCATAGACAGATTAATCACTGGATTAGATATAGGAAGTAGGGAAATAGGACCAACAATGCCATATTCTGAGTTATGAGATATATAGGGCTAAAGTATAATGATTATATTAAATTCATATGGATGCATCAAGAACAATAGGTGGCAAGGTATGTTTTGCTTTTGTTGTTGCAGAAAGAAATGATGTGACATATAAAAAAATTACAGACAACTTATATGTTTATACGAGTGAGATTGTGGCAATATTATTTGCGTTATATTGAATAGAGGACATCAAACTTTCAAAAGTGTTAATAGCGTCAGACTCAAGTAGCTCTTTAATTAGCATCAAAAATATAGCATCACCTTCAAGGCAAGACATAGTAATAGAGGTGTTAAATGCATTGACTAGAAACCGAAAATAGGTACAGTGGTTAAGTTTATTTGGGTTCCTGCTCATAAGGGGGTGGAGGGCAATGGGGCTGCTGACAAATGTGCAAATTAAGCTACGAGAAAAGAAAGAGTTGAAGTGAATATTAAGTATAGTAAGGCAAGGATTAAGAATTTAGTTAAATTCAAATTAAAAATGAAGTGGCATGATGGTTGGGATAAAGGGGTAAAGGGTAGGTTTTATTACAAGATTCAAAGGGAGGTACGAAGGATAGTTGGGTGCAGGACCAGGGATGACACTTCTGGACTCAATAGAACATTAAAAATGATGGGGAAACATGAGACAGGGCAGTGAGTGTGGTGCAGGTGAGACATTGGAGCATGTGGTGTTGTATTGGGAGAAAATGGTCAATTTTCTAATCAGAAAGTTAAGATAAAGCTACACGTGTTATTGATGCTAACAATGGGGGGTGTCAGGAGTAGAGCATTTTCTGTTTTCTCGAGGAGACGGGACTAAAGTGGAGAATATAGTTTTTTTTACCCCAATAAATAGACAATATGTAGTAGCGCCATAGAAAAGCCTAGTTGGCGCAACTTACAGACCGCAAGCTGCCATTAAACAAGGGGAAGAAGAAGACAGGAAGCAGACGCGGAGCTCCGTATAAAGTCGCTCGCGAGGACGCTCCATGTTGTGCAGAATACATGTAAACCTTCGGTGCGAGTGCGAGTGAAGCCTCAGTCGCAATGGCAGACGCTCTGGCTAAAATCCCCGACGTGGAGATTGATCCAGAGGGAACGTTCAAGTACATACTGGTCAGAGTCAAAGTGAAAGATGGCGATGTGCACAAAGACATAGTCCGTGGCACAAAAAGTGCAGAGTATCACAGTAAGTTGGTGACTGTGGAGCTGCTGCAGGCGCGCGGAGGGCGTGTGCGTTTAGCTCGAGATAAGGCGCAAACTGAGACCCAGCAATGCTGCGGCAGCGTGAGAACATTAATATGCAAAAAAACTTCAAGCTGTGGTTGTGATAACATTGCTACGTTTTGCACAATTTATATTTTAATATGGCCAAGAAAAACAAATAGTATCTATTGCCTCCTGAAATGTTCTGAATCATTTCCAGATCATATTTTTGAGAAGGTCAATCCGGCCATGGAGGTCCTGGGAATGGAGTGCAAGTGCCTCGGAGGAGGGAAGATAGAGCACAACGCCCAGGAGAAAAAACTGAGGGTGTTTGGAGAATCAACCGTAAGTCTAACTCGCACTGAAGGAACAAAACAGCAATCACTATAACACCAACAGTGATGCGCGACCGTGTTTGTGCCCTGTGACCCATTTTCAGGCCTATGGCAAAGCAGACCATTCTGTTTCAGTGGTGAAGTTGAAGAGCGTCTTCAGCGACTATGATATCACCTGGTCTGATGACAAGAAATAGATCAGTGCCTGCCTCTATTAGCAGATATGACATAAAAACAATAACTATTTAGATAAACTCCAATAAATACATTGACGTAACTAATTTGAGTTTGATGGCTGCAAAATGTATGAGCTGTGGAAAAATTGTGTCACCTTCAAATAGTTTTTTTTTCCCTTTTACTCTGTATTTGATTGTGTTCGTCTTCAATCAGAATTGGAGACTGCCAAACGTAAAGTCCAGAGAGGAAAGGGTGATCCGGCACGAATCACTGATATATCCTGTTAACCCAAGGGAATGTTTCTCAATTAAAAAAAGTGAAATTGCAGAGTGGCTTTTGTGAGATTTTTCACAGTCTTTACCCAGCAACGGAAGAGAATAACGAAAACAGCCGGAATTGACTCACACTTTATCAGTTCTTTCATTTTAGCATGAATTTCCCCTGGCTTCTTAAAATAAACAAAAGCTGAGTTTGCCTTGTTCCCTCCCTGTTGGATTTATCTTAAATTAATTCTGCAACTACACAACAACGAGCTGGTATCACATAGGGAAAAACATGATTATATAGGATCTGTCAATAATTAAACTAATGTTTAGAAAAGGCAGACCATTCTAAATGTAATGAAATTTGGATTTTTTTTTCTGTTTCCTGTTGTGTGTTAAATGTGGTATTATCTGTGAATCGCTATTTTAGCTCATCTGTGATATTAACTATGGCCCATTCTCCTTGTTCACATAACATCTCTGCATCCATACAGCATATAAGAGGCTACATCCTTTCACTTGGGGGTTTCCCATGTCATCCTGTTGTATTGCAACAGCACGGGGCATTTTTGACATTCTGTAGCCCATTTCCAAGCAGGTAACCCTGCACTATTATTTAGAGGAAGAGTGACGCATACCTGTGCAAAATGTTTAATCAAAAATAGCCCTCGACCCGCGAAAACACTTTGCTCGTCTTGACCCTCATTAGGGGGTTTATGGTACCAGAGCCCGATGCTGCCTGAATATTCCTACTTCCTATGTGAACTTGTGAAAAGTAAAAACAGAATGAGATCTTCCTGCCGGTTTCCATCCTGAACCAGGGCCTGTTCCTGTAAACTGATAACCTTTGATTAAATACAGAGGGAAAGGTCAGCGCTGAACAGGGAAGTGTTTACCTCAATTCTCTTTTAGTGAAACAATTACATGCTCAGTTGAGGTTAAATTAAAACTGTTTCTTACCCTATACACTGACATATAGTCATACCAAACTCAAATCTGGGTTTTTATGATGTATAAAACAACAAAAATAATTGGTGGGGACAACGCAACACATATTTACTACTAGACACTTCAAGTGTATATCACATGCATTTTAAGAATACAACTGTGTTTGAAGAGAGATAAACATCAGCGGGGAATTCTGTTTTCTAAACAAGAAGTTAGTCACTTCCTGCAGCAGCAGCAGCACCTGACACTTCAAGGTGTTGAGAAACAAAGGCACATTATTAAACCAGATCCTATCAGTCAAACAATAGCTTTTATGAAGTCACAAATGCACTTGAAGGCCCGCACTCCCAAAGCATGGACATCCTTATTTCTTTAATAGTTCAATTGTTTAAGATTCATATTTGGTCTCACTCACCTGGAAATCATAAAAACGACAGCTACTAAACTGTGAAGCTTAGTCTTGCTTCACCCATTAAATGAGTCACATTATGTATGCCTTCCTATTTATTTTAATAAAAACTCAAGTAATAATTTATTTATGATATATATTTATTCGCATTTGTAATGGTAGATAGTAGATCCAGACAACAATCTACGTTGTCACAGTGCAATTTAGCTCCTCATCTCCAGCTCCAGTTGTCTATTACTTGTTACATAATATAAATGGTTTATAACGTAATAATTCATAGCATTATTATTTAAATGTGATGTATTAACTTTTTCCTCAAACATTTATTGGGGCCGTTGTTTTTCTCACCGCCTTACGTTCTTCCCGTTTTCCTATTGGTTGAAAATCTTTGCGCTATACTTGTACACCAATCAGAGGAAGAGCAGATGAACCATGACAGTTTACGTCACATCCGATACAAACAACGGCGCGCGAATTTTCTCCATAGTTGGTAACAAAAGTGACTTGGCGACATTAGAACGAACAACTGGGGTTGTTTGAGTGATTTTGTGCCTTCCAGCCGCCTTGTATTTATGGTAAGAAGCTACAGATACTATGCTAGCCACGCTAACGTTGAGTGTTGTTTCATTAGCAGTCAGTTAGCTAACGTAAACACACCGAGCAGCTAAGCAGGTTAGCTTGATGTCACGGTACTGAAGTGAAACGACTGACTCGCTCCGGTTGCTGCCCGACGCCCGTCGTCCTGACAGCCGCCCTGACGTCGCTCCGGCGGCTGCTAGCGCCATGTCCCAGAGCAACACTCCCCTCCTGGACGACGTGGTGCTGTGGAGTCAGGAAACGTGCCGCCAGCGGCTCTACGACGTCCTGCCCAAGCTCACCATATCCTCCGCTACAGCTAATCTGTAGTTGCACAAATATGAATAAATATGAAAGTAGTGGGTCTTTGTGAAACCTGACAGAGGTTTTAATGCTCATTCTGATCTCTCATCATTTATATTAGTTGTAAATGGTTTTTTCCTTGACTGTTGGAACGCTCTGCATCATAGGTCTGAGAGCTGGGATGATCATATTCGTAAGTACAGAGACCCTTCTTTTTACCTCAGCTCTGTTAGTGATGATTGTCAACTGTTGTACTGATTTTCTCAGGTGTACTGAAGATAATCACAGACATGTTCCTCCCTCACATTGGTTTGTCAGAGCTGGAGGTCGAGTGCTTCTCCAAGATCTTACCAAAGGTAAACAACATAATCAGTGGCTGCAGGTGTTGTGGGAATGTTTTTAGATTACATTATACTATTATTGAAACCAAGGCCATTACTGCTCTTAATCTAATATTTAACAATTCAGATGTGTTTGTGACAATTATTACATTTTGTTGTTATTAAACCTCACAATAGGTGTACTAAATAAAATATAATTCAAATGTTGCATTTCTTGTAAAAATCTTGTGATTGATAGAATTTATTATGAGAACTGGATTATTGATATATTTTTTTGAAAGACTGAAATGCTCTGACTTTACTTTAATGTAAACATGTGCAGGTAGAGGTGATGTTTCAGTGCATGATGAAAGAAATTCAGGACCAAGTTGGAGGGCTGTCAAGCCAGAACACAGAACTGTGTACTTTACTAAGGAATATCCTGCAGGTATTAATAATCCTGGTAATTTTTTGTTATGCAAAACCAAAACATATTTTTCCTTAAGTCCCAACCAATATTTGATGTCCCACTGTGATTCAGGCAATGATGCAGATAATTGATGCTCTGTCCACTTGCGTGCGTCATGTTGGTTCGTTTGAGGAAGCCCCTGAGCTGGATGCCATCCGCTCATTGCCAACCTGTATCTTGAAAGTGCTGAGAGAAACTTTTCATCACTGCAAGGTCAGTCTGTTCAGTTCACCGATGGCTGCAATTAGGGCACTTGATCTGTAGTTCATAACTTGTGACAAATTTTGCATGTGATCCACAGGAGAGTGAAGGGCTTTACTGTGGCCGTTTGTCTCTAGTGGCAGACCTGCTGCAGGGACTTTTCAAGGAGGCCTATTCCCTTCAAAAGGGTTTACTGGAGCTTCTAGACAGGATCTCCCTTGACAGTAATGCCTCGGACGAGGAGATCTCTGACATTGTTACAGGTGTAGTATACAATTATGCATGTTTGTTTAATTGTGATCTTGTTATAAATGTTTTTTTTATTTTGTATGGTTGTATGCATTTAGGGCAATCTGTTTTTCATTTAATGTATTTTCACATCCCTCAGTGATTCACAGCTTGCTGGATATTTGCCAGATTATCTCCAATCTGGACATAGCACTGCATGCAAACACATGGAAGTTCCTCATCAAGTCAGTACAGCCGACCCCTCTGTCACAGTGTGGAAATCACCTTAAATAATTGTGAGTGAATGTAATGATTTTGTTGGATCTGTTCAGACTGAGTTTAAAGTACCAGTCATCGGTGGAGGAACATTTGAATCACAGTGACATCAGCACCAAAATGTGTGAGAATCTGCTGGCCTCCTTTCACAACTGTGTGGACCTGTGTGAACAGATGAAACATCTTGGTCTGCAGGTAGGAGGCTTTGATTGATAGTCAGCAAAATAAACTTTGTCTTGACTGGTCTGACCCCCAAGTAGTGTCACTACAGTGCTGGATATTTCAGCCAGTTAGTGTTTACTGCATGACATATGCTTCCTGTGTGCAAAGGTTGACTTGACTCTTTTGTCATTTCTGAAGGGGACCACACAAAGTCCAGAATACAAACTGTTTCAGAAAAATGCAAAGATGTGCAGATTTTTTGCCAACACTTTGGTTCATTACATAAAGGTACTAAAGTATTTCATAACTATTTTGAAAAATTTCTCTGGCTGTTGTGTCTCTTCTGTATAAAATGTATACCTAACAACCCACAATGCTTTATTCTTTAAACAGGAATTCCAGTGTTTTCTAACAAAGTATTGTAGCTGCTTTCACAAAGTCTACCTCCAGGTCACCAGGTACGTGTGTTTAGGCTATGGTTTTAATAGGGCAAGTTCATATTAAAGCAATATTAAAACGAATGTTCATGATGTCTTTCAGTAAATTTCCTCCCAGCTTATGTGCTCCATCACTGCCTGTGACTCTATCTGATGAGCTTAATGCAGCCGCTCTGGTTCCCATGAATGCCTTCCTGCTCCAGCTGTTGCCTTTAAGGTCATTTGCAGAAGTTGTCCTTCAGGACAATCTGCGTAAGTAAAGCTTGTTTTTTGGTTCTAAGTAAAGTTCTCATTTTAGCAATGTTTGAGTGATTTACCAGTTGCATTTCCTGAGCTTAAACTATTACTACTACTATGGATTTTTAGCATCTGTACTGGCTTTCACAGCTTAATGTTGCTCAAATTTTGGATATTTGTGTAAATGTGTAGTTTTTTTTGGATTCTGTTTATTCATTGTACTCTTAGTGTAACACAATATGCAGCAAACAGTCTCTCAGGATGACATTTGTTTGTCTACAGAGTTAAGTCCTGAGCACAAGCTTCCTCAGTGTCTTTTGCTGGTCAGTGTTCTCAGTCAACTGGCCTCTCAACCAGATGAGGTGCTGCAGCTTTGGTACAATGGCAGCCAGTTCTCAGAAGAGACACCCAGGTAACAGAAGAGGATTGCTGCATGTGGTTGCTGTAATAAGGTGACACACTGGGCGTTTTGTCCTGTCATGTTAAATTTATATTAAGGTTGTTTGCTTTAAAGCTTCAAAGCTTTTCTTTCCTGTGTCTCCAGGCTTCCTCTGTTCCAGGCATTGTTCATTAGCTTTCGTGATTGCTGTACTGAGCGTAAGGTACCGGTGCTCTTGCCAGGGGTGATGATGAAGGGTCGCGCCCAGGTCCAGGTCACTCTGCATCACCACGTCTGTGTGCACATCTGCGCCAGTGTGGCTGCACTTTCTCCAGTGTACTTTCCTGTGCTGGTGAGCTCATCGTCTCATCTATTATTTTAAGGCTTCTTTTCTTATTAATTTTGTATATAATGTTCTGCCTTTGTGTGTTACCTTTCAAAGCTATCGGAAGTAAAAGTCCTGATAGTGTGTAGTACATAAAATATATTGTTGATAGAAAGTGTTTAAACCTTAGGAGAGGCACCTAAAACAGCTACATTTGAGAGAGGCCAGACTACAATGTGTTTAATTGAAAGTGTAAAAAAGGCATCAGCTAAATCAGCTGGTTGTCAACCCTAAGCAATGATCTGAACTGCAAAAGCAATTAGTTGTAGTTTCTAGTAATTGGTTCATTTTTTGAAAACAATTGCTTTGATGCAGGAGTTCCCCTCATTCAATCAATTCTTTCACTTTCATTTGGTGTGTTTGTGAGATGTTTGTTTTTTCTGGCTTCCACGCTTTCCTCTGGAATGGTTAGTGACTTATCTCTCTCTTTCAGGAGCGCTGTTTGATTGAGGCTGTGCTGCAGGCTGATACGCAGACAGCTTTACTGTCAACAGATGTGTGGTGCTTCGCCGCACGGTGAGAGTAAATTAAATTATGTGTACCTGGCATTGTTTTACTGGTAGTAGCAAGTGTTATTAAGCCAGTTAATATGTAGATCATACTGTTTGTTGTTTAGGTAACAGTAAGGTATTTTTGACTCAATGTCCTATTCTGTAGTACATAACATTGAACTATTGCTAATTTGTTTTCTGTGTTCAGGTTTGGGACTGCAGAACTCTGTCTGCACCATGTGCTTCTCGTTGCTCAGCTGGTAGGTAGCAAAGATAATACACAATACATTTATAAGATACATGTCATTTATTTTAATTGGAAAATCACCACAAGCTGCTTTTTAGAACTCATTCCCAGACATGTTTTTTTTTAATCATTTATTCCAAGTACGCACTCCCACCATCATGGGTCCAGATTGTCTCTTTTTCAAAAGAACTCAGCCAATGGTCACCAATCTAATTATCAGTTGTAATTAGATTGGTGGCCATTGCCTGAGTTCTTTTTAGGAATTTCCTTAGGTTATGAAAACATATTTCAATTCCGTTATCTCATAAAACTCCATCGTATTAAATAGGATCTCACTTTTTACCCACTTGACCCCTTATTCAGGTCTTTGTCTTTCTTCTACCAAGATTTCCTAGTTCCTCCTCCTGAGACTCTGACACACTGTCTTTTCCCTTCTATGTATCCCTTCTCTCCTCTAGGTGAAAACCTGCCCCCCCGAGTGTTACCAGGCTTTCCACCTAGGCCTGCTGCTCAGACGCATGGTTTTTCTCATGACATCAAATCACCAGGTTGGAAACACATACAAATAATTCTTCAACTGTTTTCAATTAAGACCTCAGCAGAAATTATATAAAATGTTAATGATTTTGGGACTTAAAATACACATACACAACTACATATACTGTATTTCAACAGATAAATTGCTTAAAGAAAAATGAATATATAGTTTCAGCACATTATTCAGCAACTGGTTGATTCATACACCTGTTGAGGAAACTACTAATACAGCTTTGTTTACTCGATTGTGTCTGTGAAAGAATGATTGATTGTGTTTTCAGATGGAGCTGGTGATGCATTACCCACCATCAGAGGTGGAAAACCTGTTAGTGTGGCGCCATGTTGTCCTTAGAGCCCTGTCACCAGATGCTCGTCGTCATGTCGAGACTGAAATCCTTGGTCTTACTCACAAAGTTGTGACTGAATGGCAGAATGACGGGCACAAACTCGGGCAAGTGAATGGATTGGTGAGGACAACTTTAGATTGGAATCTAAACTGAATGGGCGAGTGTCCAAAGCTGTTAAAGAGAGTTTTTTAAATGGACTTGATGTTTGTCCAGCCTCCAAATAAACTTCAATACAAACTGTCTGACATAGATCAGTGACAAGGCTGCAGTGTAGTTCCTGTCCTTGTGCACTAAAGTGGAGAGATAACACCTGACCTCAACAGTTAACCTTGGTCCAAGGATTAGAAACTGATGACCCAGATAAGGTTTCT
Source organism: Betta splendens (assembly GCF_900634795.4). NCBI lineage: Eukaryota > Metazoa > Chordata > Actinopteri > Anabantiformes > Osphronemidae > Betta > Betta splendens. The sequence goes on from NC_040884.2 coordinate 6,112,235, forward strand.
ATTATTGTCTTCTTTTTACGTAGCTGCTCAGTAAGCAGATTTATATATTTATTCATTGTTTGTTTTAAAGCTGATAACAGTTCTTTTCTACAGGATTTACGTCTTGACAGTGTGCGCATATGGCTCAATATTTGTTAATCGTTTTTAAAACCTTGCATCTATGGAAAGTGCCTGCACAGCTTCCTTCCTCTGTCAAATCATCAAAAATCATCTGCCTCAATGTGTTCATGTGTATTTTAGTCTTTTAAATCTTGCCAGAATACATAAATCTGGTTCAGAAAACAATGGAAGGGAGCGCAGCAGGAAACTTTAAAGCTGTAATTAACAGGTCCCTCCTGTCTCCAGAAGGGGGCGCTGCTGGCCCTCCTGGTGGTGGTTCAAGGTCAGCCCTCCGATGAACAATGTGTGTCATCTGCAACGAGGATAGTCTCACAGCTCTGGTTGCGAATGAGTCCAGACCAGGTGAGCTCTAAACACATGCAGCACACACTGATGAAATGGTGCATGTCACATTAAACTGTCACGCCTCAGGTGCAGACCCACACCGTGCTACAGCGCACTCTGCAGCTGCTTCTGTCGATATCAGCCAATTTAGTGAAGACCATCGAACCTCAAGTCGTTTGTCAGGTTTGCGCTCTCATTCATAGCTTATGGAAAACAGATGGAACATATCTCACTGACTGATGTTTGTCTGTGTCTCAGGCTCTGTTGTGTGTGGATGCTCTGGTGTCTCAGAAATGTCCAGATCAGCTGTTGTTGGCTGCTCTGGAGTTCCTCTCCTCCCTGGGGAAGGTCTTTGTTCCTCTAGACAAACAGGTAATGAAACACAAGCATTGTATTTTCAGTTCCCTGCACTCGGACAAATCGAAAACTATTCTGTTAGTATTGGCAAATGAAAATAAATCATTTCCTGTTTTTAGCATAATTCCAAAGTTTTTGTGGAGATAAATTCTCTCAACACGTCACGTTGTTACAACTTAGATTTGTTTTTTCCATGCACACAATTTGTTTTCCGATTCATATTTGGGTCCCTCAGAGTCAGATTCTGCCAAGGTTGAGTAGCCTGTTTGGAGCCTTGCTGGCTGACGAGTCCTGGCTTCTACATCATCATGGCTTGGAGGCCTTTTCTCATTTTGCAGAGGTAAAGTAAGAACTCCACTGAGGCCACTAATGCTTTTTCAGATGCTGCGCTGTGGCTGACTAAACATAACATTAATTTGTGCTCTTGGTATTTAAGACTACAAACCACGAAGAGGTCATTTCACAGAGTTTATGTGTAGAAGAAACCAAGACCAAAGTGGTGAATTATCTTAGTAAGGTAAGGCAGTCAGTATATTTTATTAATGATCTACCTAATAAAACAGACATGGAGAGCACTGTTTGTTCCTTGTAGATTGTGAAAGCAGAGGAAAATGTGGAGACACGGCTCAAGAGGCTCCAACTGGAGACGTCTGTGACTGAGCAACACACTGACAAGTTGGAAAACAACAACAAGGAGGATGTTCCTAACAAACCATCTGAAGCTGCTGCTGAGGTTAGTATCTTTATTAAAATATGCTGTCTAAATGCACAGCCCTGCATCAACTGTCCAAGTTACAGCTGAGCACATTTCACATTACAGAAATTCTTTAATAAGATAAACTAATGATCCCTCCCCCTCAGCCATGCCCAAAGAGAGCTCGGCAGGAGACCAGCACAGAGGAGTACAGCCGCTACGTCCAGACAGCTGAGAGTGCTTTAAAAGCCCTTCAAGATCTAACCGAGGGCAGAGCCAACACTACTTCACCACCTCCAGAGTGGCTACAGTCCAGACTGCAGAAGCTGCAGACCCTCATAACCCACATGATTACAGCCAGACCCACAACCTAGTTTACTCAATGTCCTTTCCAAACCCAACTTTGTTTAACAGGGTGGCTCTGAGGATGTATTTATGCATAACTGTATGTGCAAATGTTTTGAAATTGTTTATTAAACTTTTGAATACATAGGTTTTTATTAAGCCTACCTGATAATTCCTCTGATAGCTGCCTTTACTAAGTCAGAGGCCTTTCTGTTTGTTTAAATCATCTAGTGGTAGTAGGACATAAGAGGCCCATGTTTGATACAGTAAAATCTTTATTTCACAAGCAACCAAAAAGCTACTAATAAATTATTTAGTTCCTCCTTCATATTCATTCAAAGCAAGAGCTTTCTGTAAATCAAACCCGACACATTTTGGACAAGCTATGTCTTGCCAAAAAGTGTAACTTGATTTTCATGCCAGTAATGAAGTTGGCACAGTTAAAAAGAAGCCAATGAAAGCCAGCTTCACCTCTGATTATCCACGTTTGTCCCACGATGAAAATAGTATCTGTTGGTAAACAATTAAGAATGGCTTCAAGCACGAAGTCACACAACCAAATAAGCATCCAATCCCTCCAGTACAAGATGAATGAACATGCTGACGATAAATCTCTGGAGCCGTGGTGTAAAACATCTCAGCCCATTTCTCACGTCAGTGCATTATGTTAAATAGAGAAAATCTAGTTTTTCAGGGGTCAAGTGCTGTGCTCCCGATGAAACAGATGGATCATCACCAGCTACCCTCATCCTCCCAGTTCAGGTCATCTCCATCTCCCCAGCCATCCGTTTCTACCTGTGACATAAAAAGAACGTCCATTTCTCTTGTTTCTCAAGGAAAATCCTAATCAATCACATTCCACTTTACCTTCTCTAGGCTAAAACCAGAGGGAAATAACATCCTCCTGCTTTCGCAGGAGGTGGCACAATATAATTATGGAAATTCACAGTTTAGGTTTGCATATAAAAACATTGGTTCCTAAATGGTTTTATGCTGATTTCCTTCCTGTTTTTGCATATAAAACCAAAGATGTGTTGTTGTGTTTTACACAGTTATCATTGTGCTTCTACACACACTCACCTCTGTAATGCTGGCAGCTGCAAACTTGGCAGTAAAGGTGATGGTATCAATGGAGGAGTCAATCTGCAAAGATTTAGTGTTCTCTGACCACCCAGTTTTACTCCTGCTGTCCTCTTCCAGTGGCAGCAGTGATGGAGAGGACAACTTGATATCTGGCACCATGTCAGCAAATAAATCCAACTCTGGGTCTTTCTCTACCTTTTTCTTCACCGTAATAGTAAACTCTTCCCCCAGACCACTTATCCCACCAATCTTCTGGGGCGCTGTACGCTTGGGCTTTAACGGATTATGTGATTTTCCCTCCTCCTCTTGAGCCCATGCACTGTCCCAAGAGGAAGTGGTCTCTGTGGATTGTCGCACTTTTGAGGTCAACTTGAGGGGTTTGCCTCTGGGAGGTGCCAGTGTAACTGGGTCTGATAAAGGAGCAGTAGGAGAGAGATCCATGGTAGGTTCAGGGTCCTCAAAGTCATCCCATGGCTCCTCTTCCGTGTTCCTGTGTGGCAGTCTGTTGCTGACTGAATCTATTCTCTCTGAGGCCTGAATGTGAATCTGGACTGACTGAGCATCTCTGTTCTCACTTTCTTCAGCATCACTCCAGTCAGGCCAGTCATTCACTGGGCCTTCCAGCCTGTCCGGCTGCTTTGGGCTGTATGGCAATGGCTTCATCTCACTGTCCTGATGAAGGCCGTTCAAAGGCAGAGACATCTGTCTAGTGGCATCTGAAACATAACAGAAAGAGTCTTTCACAACCACAGGCTTTTGTCTGTTTCTATGTTTGTACTTCTTTCATGGTTTCAATTGAACTAGGTGATTTGTAAATTCATTGACATATAAAAAAGGCCCAGCTCAATTCATGTATGTAAGAAAGATGACAAACCTGATTTTATTTGCAGAGGGAAAGTTCCAGGACTCTCTCTGGTACCTGCTATGCTACCAATATCGCTCAGGACCAAGTCTTCATTATCCGGCGGTCTTGGAAATAAATTTAACACTTTGGATGGCTGTGCCAGCTGAGGATGGGAGTTTCCAACTATGTGAACAGGTGAATCTAAAAACACATCAAATGAGATAAAAGATGACTTCAGTTTGATTTCAAGGTTTTAGTGTCTTTAAGGGAATTGTGACATTATAGAAACTGAGTGGTCTTGTCCTTTGTGCCACTGGTGCTTACTTTCGGGTGTGACTTCTGGGGACTTGGTGAAGTTGGGCGTGGTGCGTTTAAAAACCTTGGTTCTTTCTCCTCCAACCACAACCTGAGCCCCAAGCAAGGGCACCAAGACAGCCAGACTCTGTAGCGTCATTGCAACCATAGAATCATTGGTGTCTCTCATTCCCAACAAAACCTGCAGTGAGAAATAACACAAATGCCCTACTTACTGTATTCTTTAAATTTTGAAGTTAGATAATTAATGGCATGTTCTATTTCATAGGTACTTAAGGAATTATTTAAGACCTTGCATTTAGACAATTGTGCAATTTAACATTGTTTTCAGTCTTTCTGCTAAACTAAGATAATCTCCTCAAAGCTTTAATGCCTTCAGTCACAACAGTAAATTTGGTTCTGTATTCACCAGTAATAATAAAAACTAAATAAAACTACAATATTCATACTCCACCTGAGGTAGGATCTGGTTTTTGAGTTCGTCATCGGAGAAGAACTCAGCGTAGATGTGAATGTGAGCAAGAAGCACGATGCGAATGTGTTCCTCATTGACCTGGAAAAGCTTGAGAAGCTGAGGAATCACATGTTTCCGATAAAGGGACAGAGACAGAAGGCATTCTTCACTGCTGCTACCACCACCGGTATCTGTTGACAAAGGCAAAAGACCTGAATGAGCAACAACCACTTATACACTAAGCAGGTACAGAAATAAAATGCAATCGTACCTTTCTTTGGTCTCAGAAGATGAGGCAGAAAGCTTTTGACAGCTGTGGGTTCTGCAAAAACTAGTGAGTTTAGAAGGTTGGAGACCAGACGTGTAGCTATCAGCTCTTCAGGGAGACTCTGAACTCTGTCTAGAAGAAACCTACAAATACACAAAAAGTATGTAAAAGGATCCTGTGACAAATAAGATTTAGACAGACAGATTATTTAAGCTACTACACAACAATGCTACACCAAACAATAGCAAATTAGATCAAGCATTTTCAGAGGAAAATGCACAGTGAATGCTGTAATGTTGAATTTATTTAAAAAAAGCTGAAACATTAAAACAAATAGCTGAAAGTGGTGGACACATTAAACGTATAGCTGAATATCTAGCTACATAGCAAAAATCAGGTGGTTTAAAAAAAAAAACTAGGTGAAAAAAGCCAGAAAAAGCATAACTATTGAAAAACTATAAAAGATATGATAAAGTTAATAGAAGCACACTTCTCCTTTAAAAAAGTGAATATTTTAATATTTGTATAGTTTCTGTAGTTGAAAGTATGTGGGACCTAGTTCCTGCTGTAATCAGGAACCGAACCCGAGTCTCCCACATGATGCCCCCATTCATATATACAAGCTACAATCAAGTTGTCACTTACTTGAAGAATTCGTTCTTCTCATCTTCTGTCTTCAGAGTTAAGCTCTTCAGAAAATTCATCACTTCCAGAAAGTCATTCCTAGTTGTAAAAATACGTTTAAACAAAGCTTTTTTCAATAGCTAGTCACAATGACGACATCCAACGCAACCAAACAAACCTAAAAAAGTCATGAGTCAGCAGGGAGCTGAGCGGAGGACGACACAGAGGGTCAGAGTTCAATAGATGTGTTTGCAGGGTGTTCTTCAGACTGTCGGACAACTCCTGTGACACTAGAAGCAACAGGGGAAAGAGATAGAACAAGTGAGAAGATGCGACGTAAAGGCTGAGCTCATGAGTTCATCTCAACTCACCATAGCCATTCAGCAGAGGGATAAGCGTCTCCACCATCATTCCAAATGAGTAGCAATCACGTGAGTGAGCACTTTTATCTGGAAGCATCTTAAACTCATCAAGCTGTAAACAATACGCTTCATCAGGACATAAAGAAAACAACATCTTTAAAACATATTGTCATAACATTTGATCTTTTTACCTGCTCTTCTGGAGGAACACAGCTGGACTCCCTCACATTCTCAATGCTTGCGAGAAACTGAAGAATAAAATACAACCCAAATAAAAAAAAGTAAAACACATGTCTCGCTTAGAGAGTTTTCAATGCCTGATATGTCGTTAGTGGCTTTAGTCTTTTCACCTCTTACCTCTGGGGTTGCCTCTGAGAACTTGCACACGGTCTCCATCCCTCCAACTTTCCAGTGACCATCTTCACTGACAAATACTGAAGAAATGCAAACGTTGTTGTGGCTTGATTTGCCCTAACGGGGGAGGAAAGGGTTAACAAGTTATGCATGCCCATTTTCCTCAGACAAATCCAAACCGAATCCCGACATGCATTAACTAACTCGTTACCTTCTGAGATTTTTAGTTACATTAGCAAATTCATGCATTCTTCTGCTTGCTCACCCTCTCGTGCAGAAAGACAAGCGCCTGTAGGAGGTCATAGATGCCTGCACAGATTTCCTCTGGAGACAGACTGTCCAGCAGCAGCTCCAGAGGCTGCACACGCTCCGTCACCAGGTGGATGCCGCCGTCCTGCACCGAGCAGGACAGGAAGCGCAGCAGACATGGGTGCCTCAAGGTCTTCAGGTGCTGCAGGAAATGAAAACACTTTGTTTATTTACTATAAACAGTGGATGTGCTGCAGATGACAATGGATCAGAGAGTAGTTACAAATTATGCAATTTACCAATTAACCATCAATACCGGAAAGCATTCTTCTAATGGCCCATGCAGGATAGTGTATTGAAATACTGATTGATGATTGTGCTACTATGTTATATATTATGTAGTGGTAACAAGTTCAAGTTTCAAAACACTTGAATTGGCTGTGTGGACTGTAGCAACAAAGGTTTGTTCTGGGATCAGTGCAACTACCTTTGCAGCTTTGTTGACTTTGTCCTCGTTGTCTCGCTTGTGAACGAACACCGAAGCGGGCTTCCCGTCCTGGAGCACCGCCGAGTACATGGTGAGTCCGGAGGGCAGCGTGAGGAGCGGCTCCTGCAGGACGCAGGCGCTGCTCTCCGCTCCCATGTCCGCACCTGCTCCTTGACTTGAAGGACAACGTGCGGAACACAGAGGGATCAGATCACAGGCTGTGTCAAGATACGCGCGCACACAGGAGCTCGCTGCCGGCTTAAGCGGACACCTCCTACCTGCTCGATGTCCGGGCTGTAGCGCAGCTGTGGGTGAATTAGCTGGTGCCGCCTAGCTGGCTAACCTCGGCGCTACGTTAGCCGGCTTCTCATTGCTATGCTTCTGGGTCACCTTTTCGCATAAAAGCAAACATGTCAATAGCAGCTAGTTCTGTGTACGGAACAGTATTGGCAAAATGTCAAACTTGTATTAATAAACACAGTATAACTCCTGCCCACTAGCTACTTGTCAAACGGACGAAGCTAACGTGATGCGAAAGCGTCGCCGTAAACACACAACACAACTCACTTCCGGTAAAGGACGGAACCAAAAAGCAGGGGGACAACAATAATCTGTCAAAAGTTACTTAGATTACTCGATGGGTCTGATCAGTTTAAAGGTTAATTGAAGTTATTTAATTCATATCTTAAAATTAATCTAAATAGTAACTGAATAGGAAGAGTCATAACTTCGATGTTAACTTAACATAACTTGCACCTCCATGTGCAAGGAACCAGGAGTAACCCTCTTCTGAGAGCTAATGGTTGCAGCTGAAGTGGTGCGAGATAACGCGTGTGTGCGCGCGGACGCACGGCCACGTAGTAACAGAGGCGAAAATAGAAACTAACAGAGTCGGTCTTACAGGACTTTCCAGGACCTGTTTTCAAAACGCCTGTCCTGAAGCAGCACCCCAGGAGCCATGTAACAATATTAATAATAATAATAATAATAATAATAATAATAATAATAATAATAATAATAATAATAATAATAATAATAAATAAACACAACTCCTATAGCTAAGCATGTAATATGATCTGCACATTAAAACTTTTATAATTTGTTAATATAAGCTACCAGGGTGCAGGACAAGACTGCGTCCCAGCTGTCATCGCTGTCATGCATAACAGAGGCCAGGTACACCCTGGTTAAGTAGTCAGTCCATGACCAGTCCAGACAGCAGAGTCCATCACTCACACCTTTGGGGCGAGCAACCAATCAAGTGAAGGTGTTTGGGCAGTGGGAGGAAACCTGAGAACCCACAGAAAACCCACACAGACACCTACGCAACAAATCAAACCCACTGTTGTGAGGCAACAGTGATAACCACTACACCATGGTGCCACCCACAGGAAGAACACGCAACTCCACACACAGAAACATACTGAGTAAAAACTATCACAAGATGTAACAGATACTGTATGTCGTTCACTACTGTGTTGTTATTAATCGACTGATAATTGACTTTTACACAACAGGCTCATGATCCATCCAGAGATCAGGAAATGGGAAGCTGCATTTGAAGAATGATAAGTTCTGCTTTCACCAGACTTATAACATCATTTAGCTCATGGACCTTTATGTTGTTATTACTCCGTTCATGTAAGAGGAGCTTTCAGTAAACACACACTGGCTGACAAAATGTTATGACTTTATTGTACTGTAGATCATAATTTAGCTGCATCATCAGACCCACATTTTGACCCATAGCTGACCTAATCTGATATGACATTGACATTCCACTCAATACCGATGAGTGACTAACCAAATTGCATGTTTTTGGACTGTGGGAGGAAACTGGGTTAGACACGGGAAGAACATGCTCAGTTTTTAACTGAGCACCAACCAACGATGTATCTCCGTTTGTGTCTGCTTCACTCATTTCCTGGAAACGGCTTCTAATTTCAAAACCGACCTGTCTCCTGCAGCTTATTTATTAGTAACAAATGAACACATATGTTTTTCAGAGGAAGTGATAGTTTAGACCCAATGACAGCGGCGCAGACATTGGCGTGTTGCCTTAGTAACTAACCAGCAGCAGCTAACACACACTCTAGGGTTTGGACAGGAACCAGCATGGATGAGCTCGGTAAGACAACTTTCTGTTGCATTGCCTTCTTGTAATTTCCACCCGGGTGCTAAAAATGTGGACTGCATTTAAAAAGTAGAAGAAAAATAAGAAAAGGACTCTGGAATATGTTAATAGTTCTAGTTCAATGTGGTCTGTGGTGCTTCTATCCAACACACATCATCAAGTCACAAAACGTGGCTTCTCTTGGCACAATGTTGTACAGCTTGTTCCAGTAAATGTGTTATGTCTTGATTTGGATGAAAATGTATCTGTTTTAAATTTATGCTGATGTCACAGACACTGGATCATCTGAACATACGTAAAAGTAAATTTTAGCAGGCTGTAAAAGGTTTTTTATTGCGTGTGTAATACAGAATTCAAAAAAGTCAAAAAAAGTGCTTTTCCTCAAAAACAATTTTTTGTTCTGGTTTCTTTAACATGTGATTTATAGTGTGGAGAACACAGAGTTCAACCTAGTTTAATATGTGTAGCAAAACTCTTGCAACACTGTCAGAGGTTTCACTTCTGCAACCATCACTTCCGGAGGAAGCTGAGCTGCATGACACCACCTCAAACCCCTGTGATCAAGGTGCTCTCGTCTCAGCACACAGGAAACACTGGCACTGCACAAATCACTCGCGTCCTGTGGCTTAACAGTGAATGTGCAGGGAAGACACTGTTTACACTGTACAGTTTGTGTTTTTAAGGTTGATCTTACAGTATTTTCCCCCAACAACAGATATGCTGTTAGAGGAGCTGGCCCTGAATTCAGCGAGCACACAGACGGTCAGTGATGCTGCAGCTGATGCAGAGGTGACCACAACACTGAGCTGTGCTGCATTGTTACCGCTGTCAGTTGTAGTCAAATGACAAATTGAATCCTTAGCCAACCAGCGGATAATTAACATTTGCAAAGCAAAGATGACATCGGGGTTAAGGTTGCATCACGTGACACTTGGCTGTTTGTCTGCAGACGCCAGATGAAGTTTATTCTGGACTCACCAGGAAAGAAAACAAAACAGCCACCTCAAATGTCTACAGGTAAAAAAAGCAAGAGTTTGATCCCTTTGTGACCTCTGAGTCGCTTTACAATTGCATCAAAGTTGCAGAGAAAACGGGAGCTTGCACAAGATGTTTTGTTACTCACTGTAAGAGATGCTTTAACTTTACTTTGTTATGTTATTCATTTTAGCAGTGTATTTTCAGAACCTATTTAAGAGCTGAGCTGCAAATGGGAGGTGATGTGGATTTTGTGATGTTACGCTTTCTTTATACTTTTTCTCTTTCTTCACATATAGTGATCTGCCTGCTCCCGTGGCAGCGCCTGTCAGCCCTGACTCACCCACCAAGGAGCTGGAGTCCATCCTGGAAGACCTGCTGGGTCTGGGACAGGAGGTCAGTGCAGTGTTTGCAGGTCCCCAACTCTCATCTGAGCGTGATTTCAACATGTTAGAAAAATATTGCCAGGAAATTCACTGATGGTGTGAAGAGTGAAGGTTCACTAAGCCGGTTGAACAACAGGGGGCAGCACTGTACAGTACTAGCGTCTCCATTATAAGCTCAACCTATACAATCCCAGCACAGGAGCACTGATCAATTATAAAAATAAATAAACAATAGGAGATACATGTGATTATTTGTCTCATCACTCAGGATCCGGCGTCTTCGACCACCCCACCTTCTCTCACACAAAAACAGTCTGTGAAGAAGAAGACGGAGCGTAAAGAAGAGGAGGCCGGGGGGAGCGGCATCACGGCAGCTTCACCCACAAAGGCCTCCAACACTACCTCCAAAACAGATACAATAGATGATCTGCTCGGAGGGCTGAGCTCCGACCTGGAGAAACTTGGCGTGCGCACGGCAGCCAAGGGCCACTGTGCGTCCTGCAACAAGTGCATCGTGGGAAAGGTGCATTAACTCACGTAAACAAATTAGCAAGCAGTAAAATACGAAATGCATCTATGGACACTGGTGCCATTAAACAAATAAGGGCTTGTTTGTTTTTCCCAGATGATCACGGCGCTGGGCAAAGTCTGGCACCCTGAGCACTTTGTGTGCGCGGTGTGTAAGATGGAGCTGAGCACCGCGGGCTTCTTCGAGAGGGAAGGTCGGCCGTACTGCCACAAGGACTACCACCAGCTTTTCTCCCCGCGCTGCGCCTACTGTAAAGGCCCCATTCTGCAGGTGAGGAGGGCTCACTTCTGCTCGTGTGATGCTTGTGAGTGAAGACGTGTGACATGAGTGTGGTTCACAGAACATCCTGACGGCCCTGGACCAGACCTGGCACCCCGAGCACTTCTTCTGTACACACTGTGGGTGTCTGTTCGGGCCTGAAGGTTAGTTCAAGCGTTTGTTTCTGCCGACTGGGCAAAAAAGAAGGCAGACGTGCGTGAAGTGTCATCGCTGCGCCTCGTTGCCGTGCAGGTTTCCTGGAGAGGGACGGAAAGCCGTACTGCTGCACGGACTTCTACCAGCTCTTCGCGCCCAAGTGCTCGGGCTGCGGGGAGTCGGTGAGGGAGAACTACCTGACTGCAGCCAACGGCACCTGGCATCCAGAGTGCTTCGTCTGCGCGGTGAGCGTCGCACCTCAGACCACACACGCGGCTCTGGCCCCACGCAGGCCCGGGAATGAAGGAGAGGGATAGCCGCACATTTGCTTTATTTGCAACATTTCAACCACAAGGCTGATGAAAACCTCATGCCTGATGAATGCGATGCGGTTGAAGTGATGCAAATAAATCAAGGGAACCATATTCCTCAGTGTGGATGTCGTTCACTCCCTGCAGCATGTGGTTTTTACTTCTGCTTTTATATATATATATATATATATATATATAACCCAGGTGCTACTCGTGCAGTAACAGCTTGCTCCACTCAGACCGAGGGCTTGTGCGCGTTGGCTCAAAGCTGCACACAAACAGAACAGCTCCTTGATGGTAAAACTTACACCTGTGTTTGGACAATTCAGCGTGTCTGCCAATGAAAACGCATGTGCTCATCTTCAGGGCCGAACACAGCAGATTTCTGGCTCTCTTGACAGATGCATGACAGAAGACAAAGAGAGAGATTCAATACCTAACTTGCAGAGAGTGCGATTAAGATCTGGACCGGTGTTTTGGTTCTTAGCGTCGCCTCCCCATCCTCCATCTGTTTACACACATAACCAGGTTTCCTCTCCCATCCAGGACTGCCTGAAGCCCTTCACTGACGGCTGCTTCATGGAGATGGACGGACGGCCCCTCTGCACGGTGGACTTCCACTCCCGGCAGGGCACCCTCTGCGGGGGCTGCGGCGAGCCCATCACGGGACGCTGCATCTCGGCCATGGAGCGTAAATTTCATCCCGAGCACTTCGTGTGCGCCTTCTGCCTGCGGCAGCTCAGCCAGGGCATCTTCAAGGAGCAGAAGGGGAAGCCATACTGCTCCACTTGCTTTAACAAACTCTTTGTGTGAACGACTGTCGGGCAGCAGAAGCAAATGCCAGTTTGCATTAATGTGAACTGCAGTGCTTTGCATTTTAAAGCTGTTATGCTCTAAGAGACAAACAAAGTCTTTGGCTTTTTCAGTCCTTCATGGGGACATGGTACCTGAAATATGAAAGGTAATAATAAATTGCATGTAGAAATGTGACACACGTTGCTAATAGATTAGATTATTTTGTTCTATGATTAACAAGGAAAAAAGCTAATGATAAAAACCTCAAAGAGCCTTTATATAAATGTGAAGTCTGGACACTTAGTCTAATATTTATGATATTTCATCCATCGAGACCACATAAAATTTATACCCAGAGAAATAAAAACACAGAGGTGCGGCTTTAACCGGTGGTTTCCATGAAGCTAACCTCAGTTGGCCGAAGCGCTGGCAGCCGTTCGCCCAGGGCTCCATCGCTTGCACTGGCGGCGGCTGGCACCCGAGCTTCCTCCTGCGCTGACCGACCATCTGGCCCCTGGCATGCACTCGGCCCAGACCGCTGCCTCTCCTCACGCGCTGCTTTTATCGTTGCCAGCTGAAGATTAATGAAGGCAGTGAGGTGAACAGAGGGACCTCCTTCAATGCGCCTTGGCTGAATGATTAATAAACACACAGTGTACGTTCATTTATTATCATAATATAACTTAATAAAGTGGATTTAAACATTTTTACAGTATAAATCTTATGTTCATTTCCACTAGACTGGGCAGCAAAATGCTCTGGTAGTCGTACTGTATTTCAAATTGTTGATGTTTGCACATCTTTGAACGCGTCATTAAGCTCAGTGTTCAACACGAGAACAAATGGAAGCCAGTAAATCAAACAACACCCTGAGCTGAATTAAAAGTAAACAAGGCTGAACTGAGGCGCAGGTGAGCCGCCTCTCGTCAAACAGCATCTTATCTGCAGACGAGCGCTGGCCGCCTCCGGCCCGGGAGCAGCTTTCCTCAGCTTTTCCCTCCAGCCACTTAGAGCCGCTGCGTAAAGTCGGTCTGCGAGTGGGAACGGAGCTGGGCATTAATCATGCTGTCATCGCAGTCAGTCAGACCAGGCCTCTCATGGCCTCCGCACAATATGGACCTCGCGTCGCGGAAGGAGTGTGAACGTATCGTGTTCGGTCGAGATCCAAGATCGTTAGTGTTTAACGATCCGAGGGCCAAACGCCCGGATTTCGACCAAACTTAAACTCATACTGTGATTTAAAATCTGAGATATGTTTAAACACGTTGTTTTAAAGTGAACCTTCCAGCAGGAACCATAGAACAACATTACTTTGCATCTGATACAGTTAACTCACCCGCCCCCACCACGCGTTCACTCCAGCGTTACCACTCACCGTCACATGCTATTACGAGTGGGAATCGTCATCAACGCAGTCTTATTAGTGGGAAACCTATTTAACGCCCGTTCCGACAAATGCCTTCAAAGAGATGTAAACGAGTGGTTAGTTTAAATTTGGATTTGTGGAAAACCTCAGCCACATGTGTGGAATAGCTGTCGCGTGCTTTTTCTGAACTTCAGACACACCAGAGCCACGACGCGGGGAATTCATAGAGAAAATACGAGTGTTATGGTATGGCTGAGTGAACGGGGAGGAAAGGGGCTCACAGTAAAAATGAGAAAACATGAAATGTGAGCAGCGCTCTGTTTTAAAGGGTGCTGAATAAAGGGCTGTCTGTGGAAAGCGGGGAGAGTGTAACTCAGGTGACATTTACTGCAGTGGGAGCGGGTGCGAACTGGGGCTGGAGCCCCACAGTAGGGCCAGTGGGAGGGAGGGGCCCAGTGGGACATAATGGACCCCGGTTCGGCGGCCGGGCAAAGTGAGGGGAGCACGGACCCGCGACTGTAGCTGCAAGAGTTACTGCTGCGTGACACCGAGGCCTTTTCTCCCATAAAACGGCTGCGTGTGCTGGGCCACCCCTGACGGAGGCGCTGGGCCGGGACCGAGACCGGGCCCCCGGCCCGGGTCACGCCCGGCTGGCCCCGCCCTGACCTGCGGACGCGACGGGTCACATCGGCGTCGAACCCATAACTGTCAGAACTGCCACATGTCCAGATGGACCCGTTAATCACAGCAGTTTGCTGGAATGAATGTGGTGGCAAATCAAGTCGGGTCAGAGAAAATACAGGAACACAGACGGCTCGGTTCACTGTGGCATCATTACTGGACCTGCAGATTACAGTGAAAACAATGCTGGGTTCTGACTGTGCTGCACTGATCATAGAACCTCCTCACTTTCTCTCCCACTGATTTGAACCCACAGCACGTCCTCAGCAGAGCGGTGGGAAAAACACACGTTACCTGAGGTGACGTGCGTCTGCGCGCTTCAAGTGGAAATGGAGGTGAGTTTATGTTCTGGCATCAGTTGCACATAAAACTGTTCAAAGCATTTTTTTGGCGCTCCAGAGAAAGTCTCTTTCAAACCAGTTGAAGGACGGGGACACAGTTCTGCTGTTGAATGTGGAGGCTCCACTCAATAAGCAAACACTGTAGCTTAGATTCATTTAGATTTGTTGACTGACTCATTAAATACTACTGTTAAATAACTGGAGGTGTTATAGTAGACGTAATATTGGATTGAATGGAGTTGAATGCAATGTGTTGGCTTTGCTCTGATTAATTAATTAGATTAATTAGATTAATTAATTAATCTAAGCGTCTTTGACAGAGAGCTGACATGAGAGGCTGTTCATGATCACAGTCTAATGATGTGAACATCATCCTTTGCAGTAAGCGTCTTTGTTTGCGCTTCGCTAGGTTTGTTTACCCTGACTCCTTTAACAGCTGCTGGTGCCCTCGTCTTTACTGGAAACTATGTGGAAAACGCTTCATATGAACTTGTTTGCTGAATCCCGCCCCGTCGCCCTGACGCTCGCCAGCTGTCGCTTTCCTGCAACTCGAGCCAGAAAATCAAAACATTATGTCGCAAAGGTCAGTTGAAGTGGGAAGAGCCGGCATGTCCGTCGTTAATGCACAAACACGCGCATGCAAACGCCGAGCGCTCAACAAAGATGAGCCCACAGAGCAAAGCTGGACGACACACAAGTGTTTCTGTGTGGGAGCGCGGCTCGGTGTGTTCTTAGCAGCAGAGGAAAAGTGACAACTTCAACACCTCTGTAATGACTTCCACGCAGAGAGAGGCTGCGCCGGAGCGCCCTGCACTTGGGCTGTGTTTGCTTTGGCTCCGCAGTGATGCAGGACGCAGGTATCACACCTGATTCATGACTGGCTCCTCTGTCCAAAAGGAACTTTGTGTTGTCCTTGGCGGAACACGGAGGGCTCCGTGCTATCTAACACACTCCTGCATCAGCATGGGAAGGAACACGCACACACACACGCACGCACGCACACATACACACGCACGCACACACACACACACACACACACGCACGCACACGCACACGCACATGCACACAGACACAGACACACACACACACACACACACACACACACACACACACACACACACACACACATGCATGCACACACACACGCACACGCACACAAACACACACACACACACACACACACACACACACACACACACACACACACACACACACACACACACACACACACACACAGACAGACACAGCAAACACTGTAAATACTATTTATGGAGTTTTTATTTGTGCTATCTTGGGTTGAATGGACACACACATACACACACACACACACCAATGGAAAACACATGCACACTCATAAACATAAAAATGCTAAATATGACTTACTCTTTCCATGTCTCTCTCGCTCTCTCATACACACACATGCACAGCTAAGAGAACCGTGTTCCTCTCTGGTTTGGCACTGATCACAGCATCACTGTCTGCCTGCGCTCACTGATCCCCGACCGAGTGAAACGGAGGTCCCCAGTTTTATGGGTCGACTTCAGAACACGTCGTCTTCAGTTCCTGCTCGGTCCCTGTGTCTTTGTCTCATCTCCCTCTCATCTCCTGCCAAGTGTCTGTGTTAGACTGCTCTGAAACCCAAGCAGAACACGAGCACGGGGCAGATCTGGATCCAAATAGCAGCACAGACAGGCTGAGGTTATGAGGAGGACAAGGCAGCGTGCTCCTTCTGAATGCTGAACTTCAGTGTGGAGACGATCGATGCTCTCATCAAGCCTGCGTGTGGGTGTAGACTACAGTTCGCCAACAAACCTTTCTTGGGACTGATGCACACTTAGAAATAGCTTGAACGTGTTCTGAATGGTGGCTGATGTTTACTGGAGGTCAGACTTTCAAGGCTCAGACTCGGTCTATTAACGGGAACTTGGCACTGGATCGATCGGAGGCTGAGGTTGTTCAGATCAGGGTCACCGTGGTTATTCTGGCTTCTGAAGAAGGGCAGCAGCTCTTGACTAAGCTCTGGGGGGAGAGTCTCCAACCAAACTAACGCTGAGACAATGAGCAGAGTGCTTCTGGGACTGGACGACGGGGAATGTGGCTCTAATTCAAATCCACTGCCTCCGTTGCGGCCGCAGCACAGATCATTATGAGATTGATGGTTCACGGCGCCACGGCCCGGTGGCCCATGAGGAGCTGCACGACCTGCTTTGACAAGCGAGTGGAGGTTTGCTGAGGGCCCCGCAGGTCTCACAGCACGGCTGGCTGCTTGATAGATTACAGCCACCGTGGGGGAAGCCACAAGGCCCGAAGTGAGAACGCTACAGTAAGTGAGTCTAGTAGTAAAGACACACACAAGTGCATCAAAATGGGACTCACACACAAGTTCACTCCAGTGGCTCCACTTTGATTGTATGATTATCATTTCATTAGCAATTATCCATTTTCCAGCACCTGTGTTTGACAGAACATACACTTAAATTGCACTGAGGAGTCAGATCTGCTCTAAAGGACAATCAGTGGCTCTAAACCTTTGGATCGAAGGAGACATTTTCCTAATCACTACAGGTATTTCAATGGCACCTTGTTCTCACTAAACCAATTAGGATGCAATCAGAAGCCATTGTCTGAGCCCAGGACTGCTCCACAGCTATGCAGGTGATGGAGCTGGAGTTTCTTCCTCGCCCAGAAATGATGCAGTAACTCCAAACGTTCATCATGAAGATCACCTCTGTCTTTTTATAATCCGGCAGCTTCGGCCGTTCCTGCTCCATTTATCGAAACCTGTGGTACCTTTAATACACACTGCAATTTAAAATATGTCAAGTTCTTTACATGTTTAAACTTATCCTTTGAAATGAATGAAGTAATGCGTGAGACTTGAAGTGCAGCTAAACTAGTTCTTACAAATGATTTCAGAGAAACAGCTTTTGGTAAAGACACAGATGCATTACAAAAAAACATAATATATTTAAATAAAATTTTTATTTTAATAGCTTTAATAGCTTTTTAAATACCTTTTATAGAATTATATTTATGTTGTTGTTATATTTAAAAATAATAATAATTATTTGTTTATTTATTTGTTATTCTCTCTCTCTCTCTCTCTGTCCCCACCATAGTCACGTAGCAACAAACAAAGCCAAGACAAACAGGAACTGTAGGATTATTCTGATCAACATCTTCTTCACTCCTGACTGATGTCTGGCTGTGTAAATGTTTCCACTAAACAGCGGAGTCTCTGTCGGGGCTCATGGTGGGATTAGAGCTCAAATTACTGACTCTGTGGCTCATTTACTCCCCGAATCCACGGCCCTCAAAACAAAAGTTGCATGTGGACATGACCAGTGATATGATAATAGCATGAAATGAGAAACACATTTCAGAGGAGAAACTCTTTCCAGCCCCAAGGAGAGGCTTTCATGTGCAACGTTTGATGTTACTGCACATTGTGTGCACATCAGTACAATACAATCAGGCGGCGAGAGACGCGGTGAGAGGACACTGGCACATACAGATACAGAGATAGTGGGACAACTGGCCATCAGATGCATGTGTTGAATGCATTCTTTTGCTTTATTATTACAGAAAATGAATGCAGGTTGACTATAAGACTAGGATGTACAGTGATTCATTATAGTGACTCTATTCCTCTTTTACTGCGTCTTATTGCTGTTAATCCAAATTATTCAGCTGTGTGTAAACAGACAACCAAACAAACACGTCTGATCAGCTCCTTGTTTAAAGCAGCGCTCTGCCTTTGGAAATGAATTAAACGATATTGTCACAAAAGGATAAACACGGTGTTTTACTGCCGAGTTGAATTTCGATCGCTGCGTTACAGAATATCTTGTTTTGGTTTGCTCTGTTTGCCACGTACTGTAAGTGGTCTGTCGAAACGTGCATCATCCTTTTTCCCTCTGCACGCGCACGAAACGCCGTTTAGATTCGTCTGACGCGCGAGCGCGGAACGCGGCTGGAAGAGGCGCTCGTGACGTCACGACGACCCCGCTCACGACCTGCCCCATACTTCACCACGGTCACACGCGTGAGAGAGGGCGAGGCTCGCGGCGTGGGGCGCGTATCTTTCACAGACGGGCGCTTAAACAAATCAAACTGTTGAAATCAAACTAGACATCAAACGTATACAAACATGATTTGCGTAAACATAATTCATCATGCTTGTCAGCCCGTTTGTAGTTGCACGTGAATGTAAATCACCGTAGGTTGGTGCGTGGACGCGTGGACGGAGACTTAAATGGCAGCAAATAATCGGCTAAAAGGAGAAAGAGACCCAAACAGCAGCTCACGGGAGCAGTAGAGCCCGTTTCCTGTGCGCTCACGTTACTCTGTAAATGCTTTGCTGTCAGCTTCGCTTGTGACCCGCCGATATCGAAACGCGACGCGGCCGCGTCTGGGCCTGAGTGAGCGGCCGCTTCAATCACAGTGGGCCGCGCGGGGCTCGGCTCCGGCCCATAAATCAAGCCGCTGTCTCGCCGCGTCGGCTGCGGAGGCCCGAGCTCCCTGGGGCGAGATGCGGGTTCGAACCCGGGGCGGCGGGCGCGCGGCGGCTCTCGTCAGGCGCGCGAGCGGCCCGAGCGGCCAGCGGGGTCGCGTTTGTTGGCAGGTTACGCGTGGAATCAGTGTCTGTGCTGCTTGTGAGGAGGCAACGTGGTCTCTGGTCATATCTGTCTTTTCATGCGTGCTGCCTGTGTTTTGTGGAATATGTGCTCCCATAATAATAATGATAATGAAAAAACAGCTATTATGCCTGAAGCACTGTATAGTTCATGGTAAGGGGCTAGTCATATCATCACACATACATCAGCTCCATAAATAACAGGATGGTGTATTTTCTTTGCTCTGCAGGAGATTACAGCATAAATATTTGTATGTGTGTGTTTGTGTATTCAGCCTTACTGTTTAATGTGTGTCTGTCCTTTGTGTGTGTGTGTTAGCGCTCAGTCTGTTTGTGTGTGTATCCCGACTTGCTGGGCGTCTGTGCTTGTGCGCGTCCTGTCACAGGAGCCGCGTTGTGTGACGCATGTGCGCACGGGTCTGTGTTTATATGTGTGTTGGTAGCGGTGCCTGCTGCTCCACAGGCTCCGCCCGTGTTGACAGCTCCTCTGCTCCGTGTCAAGGAGAAGATGTAGGAACGATGACCAGGGAGCAGTGTGTGTGTGTGTGTGTGTGTGTGTGTGTGTGTGTGTGTGTGTGTAATACTGGGCCTTCTGTTTAAGAAAAACATTCATTTTATACACTTGAGTCCTTTAAAGCTATACATAAAGTTCAGAGCCATCAATCAGATCTGATCATTTCCCTCCACGATGCTCCTGCGTCTCCTCATGTCGATTGCTTTCTCTCACCACTTTTCTCCCCTTTGCATTTCTTTCGAAGCCTCCTCGGGCCCTGCTCTGCATCTCTCCCTCCTGCCTTCACGTCACATATTTGGATCAACGCATATCCAGGCTGACGTGAACTTGAAGCACACGCAGCCAAGTGCGTTGAACCTGAAGATAAACAGAGCTGAAAACGAACAGAGATGCAGGGAAAAAGGCACAGAGTGGACGGAGAGGGAGCGTGGAGCATCCTCCTCCGTTACAAACATTACATGCACACTGAGAGCAGGCGTTTTCACGCTCCTCGGCCCTTTCTCCCATGACCCCTCGCTGCTGAGGTCCGGCTGCATTAATCACAGGGGCCATCCACGTTTTATCTGTGCAGGCGTCGTGCAGACGAGGCCTGGACGTTCGGCCTCTTGTGCCGAGGCTGAATTAACCACAGGCTTTTACTGGCGTCCGCCCAAAACAAGCCAATACGCAGCTCGCGCATTTGAAGTGTTTTATACGTCTAAACACGCATTAAAGCCACATGTCTGTGCAAACAGACCTGGTTTAAATGCGGAGACAGGGACCGTTTTGTTCTGTGCATCCACTGAAACACAAGCGCGCGCTGTGTCGGACACCTGGCTTCACAGGCGTCGGGCGAAAACCAGCTCCTCGGAACAATTACCCCCAAAAATTGGAAACCGCTGCAGAGGCGCGATGCGAGCAGAAACAGCTGCGGCGCTGAATGCGCGAGGAGCGCACGGAAAGCTCAGATAAATGCATGTGATGGACGTGGGTTCGGGTTTCACCGCCGTCAGACTGCGCTCGCAGACACGAGGCCGGGCTTCGCTGTCACCGGTCAGACCTGCGAACTCGAATTACAGCGGCCGCCGCGCGGCCAGACGGCGGTGGACGCGCCGCTCCTCCGTCTCCCTTTACAGGGCCCGCTTTGATGCCACGTTGTGAAATCCCCTCGGACAATGAGATTATCCTCAAAGACGCTCGTTAGAGCAGATGACCGCCTTCAAAGCGGGTCGAGCCCAAATCGTGATTCCTGCCGACGCGGAGGAGCGCTCATCCGATCCTTCTGTTTGGAATCAAGTCCAGACCAGTAGCTCTGATGTACGAGCTGTTTACACTGCGCTCCTCAGTCAAAGCGGGAGACCTTATTTGGCTCTGCTGAATAGATGAAGCACAAACAAGTCAATGACAATGATCACCAGCAGCACTATACAACATCAGCCATATATATAATATATTCTGATAATATTATGATGTGAATACAGCGACTGCTGAGCGTTGCAGCGGTGCCGCTGTTGCTGAGTTGCCGAGAGGCAAAATCATTACTCCTCCGTGTCTTTTATTTATTTATTTATTTTTTTACTATTCAAATTCCCAAAGGCAGATCAGCTTAACAGCAGGAGGAGGTTTTTCACTCCTCCACTTCAGCTGCAAATGGCGCAGGCGGCCGGGGGAGATTGCAGGGGCTTCTCCGTATGGATCACACAATAGCGCACAATGCCAATAATTAGCGGGGGAGAGCACAAAGGGTGGCGGGGTGTCCCTCCACGCCTTTGATGTGAGAACATTATGGACTCCTGAGGGAGACGGACACAGCCAGGTATGTGTGGAGCCGAGCAAAATACATAAACATTATGTTCAGAGTCGGTCCTTGACTACATTTGAGGACAGGAGACGTCTTCTACGCGTCAGCGAGGCCTCACTGTTCCATTTTTTCATAGTGTAATATATCTTCATGTGTGACCGATAACATTCACAGTGTTCTATTTGTCTGTAACATTGAATCAGACACAGATGACGTATAGGAGGACATGCGTTTGTGATTGGCACGCTGTCATGTGAGAATGTGATGATATTTCTAATAGAGTTTCATCAAGGAGATCTCCTGGTGCCTGACTTGTTGCCGGCTGCTGTGGAGCCGGGTCCAGATGGGCCTCTCCGCTGCCGTGCGATAGAGCGCCTCTGATCTGAGCGAACCCCAACGCTTTCATCACTTACTGGAAATAATAATCCCTCCGATTCGAGTTCCTCTTGTCCTACAGACGAGAAGCTCGGTTCGACGGAGCTCCTCCAGAAGAGCAACCCAGACCTACTTCTTTATCCCGACCCCCCCACCCCCACCCCCGCTGCTTTTGCTCGTTCGGGACGATGAAGATGGATAGATTCTCATCTGCGTCTGCTGCACGTGTTGACATCCCACAATGGAAACTCAGTCAAAGACTCACTTATTCTTATCTGTATTTGTCTTATGTGACTCAACTTCATTCGCCCCCCCCCCGCCATTCTTTGTCTAACATATTTCAACCCTCTACCCACAACTTTCTCGACTGTCACCCCCACCACCACCATCACCCTTTTTTTAGCAGGAAGTCCGGAAAGGAAAACCTCAATAACATTTCAGCAAAGACTCAGTCAATATTATTCCTCAGCATCTTCAAAGCACGACAGAGGATATTGAAGCCGGTGCATGAGATGGGTGGAGATAGTGAGAGAGTGAGAGAGAGAGAGAGAGAGAGAGAGAGAGAGAGAGTGTGTGTGTGTGTCTGTGTGTGTGTGTGTGTGCGTGCGTGTGTGTGTGTGCGTGTGTGTGTGTGTGCGTGTGTGCGTGTGTGTGCGTGTGTGTGTGTGTGTGTGTGTGTGTGTGTGTGTGTGTGTGTGTGTGTGTGTGTGCGTGTGTGTGTGCGTGTGTGTGTGTGTGTGTGCAGTCCAGCTGTGAGAAGAGACAGCAGACAGAGACAGACGGTTTAGTGAGGTCTCTGCAGTCAGTGTCTGACATCTGGCAACCTGAAGGTATGATCCAGTCCCCCTCACATTTTTAAGGAGCATCTTTCTGTCTTTCTTTAACAACTCCTTTGTCCACTACGTTCAGAATCTTCATTCCTCGTCACACCAGTAGGGGGCCCTGTGTGCCTAATAAACAAAGGCGTCAAGTCCCAGCTTCTCATTCCAGTAACAGCTCAGTGAATGTATATAAAGATTTCCTCTTCATGTGGTGAGGTAGCAGTTTTTCTGGTTGTAATAGAAGCAGCACAATTACACACTAACAGACAAGTGATCACACAAAAGGCTCTGTCTGTGAGTTAGTGCTGGGGTTTTTGTGGCAGGAGACCTGCACAGCATCACACGAGGCCACAAGGACAAGCAGACACAGGATCCTCGGAGCTGCAGCGCCACAGACATTAACAAGAGCCTCCTCCTCCTCCCTCGTACGCGCTGCAAGTTATGAACACGTTCAACAACCATCAGCGTTGGAAACACTTGACTGACAGCGTTCAGAAGCAGATATGCTTTCTTTAATATTTCCAAGGTTCCCTCAGCCCATCCCCCGTGCTCCTGCTGTATCCCCTCCACTAGCGCCTTCCCAGATGTTGCTGCAGTGAGCGAGCGTCTCTGCCGTCCACTAACAGAACATTAACGTTCGTCCCCAGCTATACCGTGTGCGCTGCACTGCGAGCGCTGGCCCCCGTCCAGGAATCTCCTGCAGCCAGCCGCTCATAAGCCCTCTTCCAACCAAGCAAGAATGTGGAAGCCTGCTTCAAAGAGGAGCCCTCTGAAAGGTGTGGTTACAGCAGGTACCTGAGTCCACAGGTGGTCGTGGCTGTGAAAGCCTTCAGCTGTCTGAGGGCACGAGCCACAAAGAGGAGAATCAGGACAGCAAAGATAGAAATATCAGATTGGATCAACATGGTTCTGTGTGTTCTTCACTTATACGACGGCTTCGTAAAAGTGAAAACACATGAGGCCGAGGGGAGATGAAAGAAACATTAACTTTCCAGTCTTTCAGATTACCAAATTTTGACGTACGGCACCCGGCGAAAACAGCCGGGGTCAAAGGTCAAAGAGCAGACGTTTACAACGTGGAGCTGCGCTAAAGGAAAAAGCTGATCAAAGACGCTCGGCGCCCGATCGGCCGCATCTGAACGGGAAACACAATGAGCGCTGGGGCCGCGGGCGCGAGCGGGGAGTGGTGAGAAGAGGAGTGGAGAGGAGGGGAGGACACGGCCCAGGACAAAGGGCTGCTTGTCCCCGGCCTGTCTGCCGCCGGCCTGCAGGGAGGGGCCCGGGGCCACTCGTTTGAGGGGTCTCCACGATAAATTTCCCACTACTTGACTCTGTCACACTGTCTGCCACTTGGACAATAACTGAGGTCAGAGCAGAGTAGCGGAGCGTTGACACGGCAGCCGGTGCAGAGAGGGGCCACTTTCTCTCATCGCCAGCATTTATTTCAGAGGTGCCTGCTCCACATCATGACTAATGCCTCTTAAGAGGAGCAGCGGACTGAAAATAAATAAAGTACTTCCCACAGTTGTCTTTACTGGGACCAATTTATTTGTGACCATTAATCATGTGCCCAGGAACTGAAGTCCTCTTCTTCTACATCACTCCTCATACACGGCTGATGCTGGAGGGGGGGGGGGGGGGGTGTCAAACAGAGAAGTACAAAGATGAATGTGGCCGCGCAAAAGAGGAAGCATGTGACAACGTATGAAATATTGCCCATTTACATCTTTGGAATGAGTGTGTTGAAAAGTAAACACAGCGGAGCCGCTGAGTGTGGAGCCACCTGCCCGTGATCACCTACAGGAGCAACAAAGGTCCGTTCAAAAGCGTTTAATGAACAGATACGGTTCGAGGAGGTGAGATCTCGCATAGACGTCTGTGAGGTTCTAATGGCCCTTCGTGGCTTATCTCTGCACCAAACCGTCATCCTCCTCCGAACCTGCGCTCCCTCCTCCGCAAACACGCGGGGAGGTGTGTGCGTGGATGTTCCGTGTACCGGGGTGGGGGGCTACGCTCAGATCGTCCCACCTCCCTCCCTCCAAGTCAAGACGCTCCAAACTTTCAGAGCGCGCCGCGGAAACTTCCCCAAACACACTTCAGCCCTTATTGCAGGGAAGTCGGAAAAGGAGACGGGGCGCGTTCGCGGAGCGGCCGAACTTAGGAGCGGAGCGCGTCGGGAATGGAGAAGAGACGGAATGCTCCTGCTGCCGAGCGGCGCGCGTGAGCCTGAAGGCGGCCGGTAGCGTTCGGTTGAGTTTAAAGGAATCGCAGGAAGGACCGCGGGGAGAGGGCGTCCGTTTGTCGTCTGGGAGCTTGTTGTCACACCGACACCGGCACCGGCACCGGCACCATGGTGCGTCTGCCGGGACCGAGCTGGGTCTGGCTGAGCGCTGTCCTGCACACGGTGGCACCCTGGGGCGCAGACCGAGCGGGCAGACCGAGGCAATGCGACGCCCCACAGTCGGTGAGTGGGTCGAGGACACTTGACCGAGTGAAAGACACCCCGCGTCTCAATTAGGCTTCACGTTTTCTGACGACACGACTTACACTCGTACTTTTCCCCCAAAGGGGCAACAGTCACATGCTGCGCTTTCTGCCTCGGTTATGGGAGTTTACGCTTGAAGGCTACTAAAGTTGTGAATAGTTTTTATGGCTAAATTTACGCAGCGTCTGAGAAACAAATAATTAAAAAATGAGTACAAATTATGCACAAATGCCAGGACAATCATCTGTATAATAATAATAATAATAATAATAATAATAATAATAATAATAATAATAATAATAATAATAATAGCTACTTGTTATCTATAAACAGGCATCTGCGCCTCTGAAAATCTGTAGCTTCTGGACCCTAAAGGCGCAACATGTTGCCAGCAGAAACTGTTGCAGCTCGCCAGCTTTCTAGCTGTTTATGTGACAAACTCAAGTGGGGAACACCCACGGGTGACTTGACTTAAGTGGGGAAAGTCTCTATGACCCTTTAGAGGCGATCATATTTCAGGCCATTAAAACGCTTATCAGGCGCGCTGGTGAAATTATGACCGTGAACTCGCGGGGATCTGCAGCGCCGCCACTCACTCCAGCTCCATCCCGGTGTCTCCGCTGCCTCCCACTGTGGCTGTTCGCGGAGAAAGGGGAATTAGGCCTAATTAAAATCAGGACTGCGGACAATAAATCCAACTCGTTTCCCCCCCAGTAAAAATATCAGAACAAAGCAGAACATATGACCTCAGCGAGCGCTTAAAACACCTTTATGTCTACCGGTGCGCGTGCGGTTAAGTCATTAAAAAGTCATTTTAGTCGATCATGTCCTTTATTCGGCGATGGCTCTGTTGCCATACATCACGGAGAACCTTCGCGTTATGCGTCGGTACAGTCTCTGTTTTCTGTTAGGAAGTAATTGCTCCAATAAAACCGGAGGCCCGCGCGTCAGAGCGCTCCCTCTCCAGACGAGTCCACGGAGCTGGGGCGGAGGGGAGCCGCACTCTCCTCAGGCCTGAGCGAAGGACTAAAATCATGCACGTGCACTCCTGCTCCCCCAAAATGTGACGGAGGATCACTAATGATTTTCCTGTTGGTCTGGAAAGTCTCAGCGAACGAGCAGAGTCAAAGCGCCGCTCTCAGCGTTAACGCAGCGCTGTGCCTGGAAATTACAGTACGTTCAGTTAATTATGATGATAACGCGCCCTCCTTCAAGAAGACTTCATTCACTTTGGCAGCTCGGAAACGTGTGACAAAGGCAGCACTGGCAGAGGTGGTGCAGCACAACTGGAACAATCATGAAAGTCAACCTTTTCTAAGAATAATTTTATTTCACAGTAATAGGTTTCATCCCTCCAACGTCTGATTACACCGTGGCTCACAAGCCAAAGTCTGATATTGTTTATAAGAGCTAATTTGTTTTTCATATTTGACTAATGCCAACATCAAAGCACCACACGGATAGCACCTAACAAGAAACACGTTAGATGCAACGCAACCATATGCTCCTTTGGAATTTAATTTCCATTGTGACATTGGTTCTGCATAATAATAATAATAATAACAAAGACTTCCTGCAGAAACCCTTGGAGGATACGACTGCGCCTGTTTCAGGCACATCCCTCTGCCTCGGCCATAAGATATTTCACAAACAGAAGGATCACAGCGGGGTCTGGACCGAGAACAGGGTTCTTTCAGCGTTAGCGTATGTATTTGAAGTGCAGCCTTGAAAACGCTCCCGTTCCCATCGAAAACGAGGCCGAAGCTTTGGCAGCGGAGCTGTGCACCTCAACGACACACGGCGGTGTGTTTACAGCCAGAAGGCCCCTCTATAAACTCCCCGCTTGCGCCGCAGCAGCGAGGCCTCAGATCACACACTTCCCCCGTCGTCGTCTCAAAGCGGCATTCGGGTCTTTCGCTTGTTGACCTGAGCTCATGAGCCAAAAAAACACAAGAGAGCGAAAACGTGTCGGCCTGAGTTTCGAGGCCATTTGAATTGGCTTAACGTGATGGCTCTGGTATTTTTGTTTCCTTTTGTTCTCAGAATCTTCCCTCATTTTCCCTTTTCTTCTTCCTCCGCAGCAAAGCGACATGAACTCCTTTCTCTGGAGAATAAATCGTCCGCCTCCTCACCCGCCCTCCTACCTATTTGGTACCATTCACGTTCCCTACACACGAGTCTGGGATTTCATCCCCGACAGCTCCAAGCGGGCTTTCCACAGCAGCCCCAATGTTTTCTTTGAGCTGGACCTCACCGACCCGCTGACCATCTCCAAGCTCACCAGCTGCCAGCTGCTGCCTCACGGGGAGAATCTGCAGACGCTGCTCCCGCGAGACCTGTACCGGCGCCTCAAACGCCACCTGGACTACGTCAAGCACATGATGCCCCATTGGATGACGGCCGACCAGCGTGGGCGTGGCCTGTACGCGGATTACCTGTTCAACGCCATCGCTGGGAACTGGGAGAGGAAGCGGCCCGTGTGGGTGATGCTGATGGTCAACTCGCTGACGGAGTGGGACGTCCGGTCCAGAGGGACGCCGGTGCTGGATCTGTTCCTGGCTCAGGAGGCTGAAAAGCGGGGGAAGACGACCGGGGCAGTGGAGCGGGTGGAGGAGCAATGTCACCCCCTGAACGGGCTCAACTTTTCACAGGTAAGACCAGGAAATAAGCTCGTTACGCTTTCCTTTCTTGGTTAGATTTTCTGTGTATACACAGCTGGAATAGCTGGGGCCACGGCTACATGCTTGTAAAGCTCAGATAAGCCGGGTCCTGGGGGGGCACGAGTAGCGAAGTACTGCAGCTCCAAACGCAAACAAGCTGCGCTTCATAATCCACCATAAACCTCGGGCGCATGTGTCGGGATTTGGGACGTTGCACTTCACAAAGATGTGATTAAAGCGTCTGGAGACAGATTTACAGTCACCGATGCGCCTCCGCGTCGTTTAACCAACGCGCACCCAAGCGCTGCATCTGCAGAGAGGACGTCGGCCCGTGGACGACACGCAGAAGAGATTAGCGAAGGTGAGAAGCGCACGGCTCTGTCTTTCATCATCGCAGACTGTCTGTCTGGCTCCGAGGGGTGTCGCTGAGCTTGCACCGTAACCGGAGTCCGAAAGGTGAACGAAATACCCACTTACGCCGTGAGCAGCGCACGGGGGGTGCGAGCATCTGTGATTTCCTGCGCGATGATGAAGAAACGATGGGAACACGCGTCTATTTAAAGAACGAGTCAGTCAGGAGCTCGAGGCCATTCGTCAAACTGTGGGAGGTCCCAGAAACGCCTGCGATGAGCCCTGCTCTAATGCAGCCATTGAACAAGAGGAACAGACGTCTCCACAGAGCAGAACACGTGCGTGTCCGTCGCACCACACATGGAGGCACAAAGCTCCATGCGAACACATTACATGCAACCTAATCTGTGGCGGCGGCCAGCGAGCCGCGCCGTGACAGGTCCGCTCGGAGGCCGCGGAGCTAATTTGAGAGGCCGTGGGCTCCGAGCCTCTCTTCTTTCATCAGCACCTCCTAACTACGCTGTCAAAGTCGCGCTGCGCATGCCGCAGGGCTTTACTGCCCCTAGAAATAAGCCTGGCAGGCACACTGTGCCCCTCGGCAATAAGGACGACAAGTGCTAATGACGCGCCCGAGGGCTGTTATGTTCCACCGCCGTGTCCTGGCCTTCGGGTCCGTAGTGTGTACCAGCCTCGGTCCCACTGACCACAGGCTGATCTGAATTTAGCAACAGCGACAGCGCTGAACTTTAAAAAGCAGCGTTTATGTTTCTAGGGAATTGTCTTTGTTTGATTCCAGTTCTTATGTAACGTTCTTCAGTCAAAACCGCAGGCAGATATGACAAGACGTGCTTGGATTCAGATATGGCGTCTACCACACTGCAATGGAACCGAGTCAAAGCTGCATCAGAGAAAACCTGAATTTCACCCCAACTCCCTCTTTCCGTACATGTATGAGAACACTTTCGAGCTGAACCTGAGCTGACATGGAAACCATTATTCTCAATTATAATAATTTGTGATTTAATCTGAGCACCATGGTTGATTGGATCTGTCCATGCTTGAATGTAACAGCGATGAGGTCAGAGGAGGATGGATGGAGTCGACGTGAAAACACGTGGGTGGGAATGAGAAGAAGGAGACGTGAGACGCTGGAGAGAGGAGGCCAAATATATACGAACAGGAGGAATAGGACATAGGAAAGGAGCAAAGGCAGCTGTGGAGCTCAACGCACACGGAGACTGATGTGCGAAGTCCCGCCGCGTGCACTAATCTGAAATATGAGTAATTCTGAAAGGGAGATCTGAGTTGGGGAATTTTCCACAATTCGCCGGCCTCCCTATTTTTCATTTGCAAGAAACGGAGCTGCTCGCAGCGTCCGCTCCCCGTGAATGCTTGCGATTCATCAGCCGCTACACTTTGGCTCATCTGTGGTCTATTTTTGCACAAAACGTGGAGGAACAGATAAATCATTACGTTAAGAGTGCCGCAGTCTGAGGTCTGAGAGCACAGTCCTTCTCCAGTTGTGCGGAGGCCGACAGCTTGGCAGGACCAGCGCTAAACGCTTGTAAACGCTGTGAGGGAGACGTGCTAGCGGAAGCCCAGCGTGTGGAAGCTGAGCAACCAACACCTTCTGTTCTGTCAAGGACAGATCAATCAGACGGGAATGTTCTTTCCAGCATTCTGTGTAGCATTCCAGTTTGGTTGTGGAATGAAACTGGCTTTAATGCAGAGCTACTTTGTGGAAACTGGAGAGCAGCTTCAAATTGTTGGCCTGTCTCTGTCTCACCAAATAAACAACCGTATTTATTTACTGGGCCTGTAGCCCTGGTTGTGCTGTATAGCTGTTGCATCAGTGGTGGCGCCTGCCTCCCGGGCTGGGATCATGGGGTCACGGTGGGAGGTAGAGTCACAGGGACTGGGAGTGTACTGGGGTCAGTCTGGGCCTCGCCCAGTACAGCACCTGCCTCAACCTCGGACCAGCTGGATTTGTTTGGATTGAAGCGGGGCTGAGGTGAGGCCTTGAAGGGACAGTCTTGCATGGTGTGTATGTGATGGAACTTCCCACTTCCTGTCCCTGTTTCCTGTCTGGTCTAATTACAGTCACCCGCCTACACCTGTCTCCCATATTTTCTATGTGAGGATAATTGTTTCCTTGAATTCTTCCTGAGGCGTGTGTGCGTTCGGGACCGGTCCCTTGTCGAGTGTCAGTCAGCGCGTGGCCTCTCCCCTTCCTTCTAGCCCATCACACTGAGGCTGCCCCACAGGCTGTGGTGACTGTTTTCCAGTGTGTGCATGAGAGCAGATAATCCAAGGTAGCAGGCAGGCCTCACCCACAGGGGCAATAAAGTCCGGGCCCGAGGCATTTTCTTCCAGCGTGTTTCGACTTTCCCATAAGTTGGTATTACTTTATGTGACATTCATTTTGAGTTGTATCTGTGTTTGGTTTTCCAATTCAGATTGGACCTCATAAAGTTTATAGCCCCAGGACAGAAATCAGTGATTTGAAATGATTTAAGGAGAGTAGCACAGTCCATATAGGAGGAATGTCTTTCTCAGTGGAGCTCCAGAGGCTCCTGGCTGTGTGTGGTGCCTGTCTGATGAGCGTTCACGGCAGGCACTGAATACAATAGAGCGTGTTCGTCCGGGGGAGCGAGCGTCTCCGGAGACCGGGCAAAGGTTGCTACGAGAAACAAAATCAAAATAAGATTCTCGCGTGTCGTATCGAATCATGCTGAATTCTTTCGCTCTGTGTTCCTTGGACCGCGTTCACCTAAACAGCACGTCTTTAAAGGGAGGAATTAAGTAACATCCAACCTTATGAACATCCAAATATTTACATTTCGTGACGGGTCTGCGAGTTCGCGTTTGAAGGGATGTGTTGGACGCGGAGGCTGATGGAAAAGAAGCGATCCTGTGTCTGCATGCGCTCGTGTCTCCGCCCTTTTCCTCAGACCCTGTATCTGTGTCTGCCTGAAAAAAGAGATGGAGGAGGAGAACGGGAAGCGGGGGGTGTGCGGGCGATGTATTCCCCCCGTTTAAGCGTGACATCTGAGGTTGTTTCACATCTAAGCTATAATTACCTGCGCAAATGTGCGGAAAACTGTGAGGCAACATGCACGGGGCCGATCATCTGGTCCAGTCAGCAGGGAGACGGCCGTCCCACTGTTGCACTAATGACTTAATGAGCCCCTTAATGACCAAATAGCCCACTGCCATCCAGAGGCACTTAGACAATTATGTGCTGGCCAGAACGCGGGCTGACAATGAGCTGCAGTGAAGCAGAGGAGCTGGATGTGGACAATGAAAAGAAAACCGCCGCGTACGACTGACAAGTATAAACCAGTTCAATTGGTAGGAAAATCTACAACAGAAAGAAAGTTCAAGTCATTAAGGAAACACGCATTTTGAAGTCCATGCCGCAGGATTTGCTCCGCAAAGCTTGAATGTGTTCAGTATTTAAATGAAGCCACTGCTTCGTCTCCACGAAGGCAGAGGTCACGTCCGTCCTGCCTCGAGGCACCTGAGACCCGAGTGATGACTGCACCACACTGTCGCTGCGGCGGCTCCAAACCTGAAAACACTGGATCCATCCTCACGCTTCTTCAAATGAGAAGCAAAGCTGCCAGGCACACACACACGCACGCACGCACGCACGCACGCACGCACGCACGCACGCACGCACGCACGCACGCACGCACGCACGCACGCACACACACTCTCTCTTACGCCGTGTCTGTAATTATTTTGTCATTCTTACAGTGGAAATTGCAGTAAATCCTAATGTGCTTGAGTGTTTTCCTGCGGCGTGAGGGTGTTAAAGACACACAACCACACACATATGCTCTATTAAATGAAACATTTAATATTAAATATTTGCTCATCGCTAGAGAAGCTGCGGCGAACAGCACGCAGGCTTGTTTTGCTGTTGCGAGGTTAATCTCAGGTTGTCTGGGCCAGAGGCTGATTGATCACAGACAGGAATGAGACGGCCTGATTTCCTCTGAGACCCACTCAGCCCCTGTGGAATGTTGTTGTCTTTTGGGATTGTCTCGCGTATCATTGTACACGCTGTGTGTGTGTGTGTGTGTGTGTGTGTGTGTGTGTGTGTGTGTGTGTGTGTGTGTGTGTGTTTAGCAAAACGGAGACAAATACTGACATTGGGTTTTAATTCAGTGCAATAATAATGATCATTTCTGACTCCTCCAAATTAAAAGCCTGTATCTGTGCTGTCCTCTGTCAATGCCTTTCAAAATCAGTGTCGCAAAACAACCACTGCAAAATGCCGGCTTCTTTGATGTCTCAACGTTTGCTCTGGTTTAGCAACTAAATCAACATGGTTAAGTTCAGGAAATGATTGTGGTCATGGCTAAAAGAAACCGATGCCGACTGTCTCTAGGTAATGGGAGTTGGACGCGAGTCACCATTGTCAAAAGGCCACATTCTGCTGAGCCAACCAACTTCCCCCAGACGGTTTCCGTTGTCTTGGATTTAAATATTTGCAGCTTTAAAGCATTACTTTGACACAGTTCAGAGCCAGTAGCTGCGCTGAATAACTCTTAATGCTCTTTATGGGAGGAACACTGGTGTCGACCAGTGACGCGACCTGTAAATAAACTGACGTCCAACCACAGCGTGATGTGAGCGCGGATGTCAAGTCGTTGGTTTCAGGATGGTGTGTGCGTCCAACAAGCAGCTTCCAAACACAACACAGTAAAAAACACACACCAACACACGCCGTTGTCATGAGACAGGACCAAACATGTGACCTGGTGGTCCACGCTGGAAGCCAGGCGGCCCGCGATGACCTCAGCGTCCGGGCCGCGGCTCACACGCCGCTGGTCAGCAGCCATAAACAGAGGCGTGGCCTAGCGTTGGTGCCCTCCCACTGAACCGAGGTCTGAGGTGGCTTCTGTATTAGCTGTATGAGCATATCGACATGATCCTGTGAGTAATTCCATTAAAATCAAAAGGATGAAATGACAGAAATGATAATATTGTAGTTTTTGTAAAAAAATGTGTCCGATATTCCTCATTTACACATTCGGACTGTTTTAAACAACAACGCAGGAGACAGAAACACTCTGAAGACGACGTTGTTCAGTCAAAGTCAGTTAGTCAGAACAAAACTGTCATTGGAGGCTCTTTAAAACAAGGCTCCCCTCATAAACTTTATTAGGGAGCCTATAAAGTCTATCTCCCTGATGCATTCAAGTACAGTGATAACCTTTACACACCTTTCCATCATAAAGATCCTCTTTGATGGAGCAATAAAGAAAGTGAGCAGTGAGGAATACACAACAAGGGACACGCACACAGCGTTCCTCTGCACTAGTGCAAACAGTTGCGCTGGGATAGATCATTAGAGAGATACTGAGCAGCACAAACAGAGAGCTGAAACATTTCCATCTGTACAAACCTCCATCCTCACATCACAAGCTCAGACCCCCCTCCTGTGTGTTGCAGCCCTGGACACACAATTTCATGATGCATTCATGCATTCACATGCGTTTTGGTTGCTTTTCAGACAGAATCCTAGTTTAGCAACAGTCTATGTCTCAGCCTGCATTTACAAACTGATCCCAGACCAGCAGCGCACCACCTGGACTGGCAGCCGGCCTCGTGCTCCTGGAGCCTTCATCACAGTCCATCAGGCCCTGGTCAATAGATTGGCTGTAACCTGACGTTCTCTGAGCAGCTCACGGGATTTCAGGCATTCGTTA
The DNA here is from genome assembly GCF_900634795.4 of Betta splendens. Lineage (NCBI taxonomy): Eukaryota > Metazoa > Chordata > Actinopteri > Anabantiformes > Osphronemidae > Betta > Betta splendens. The sequence goes on from NC_040884.2 coordinate 6,146,389, forward strand.
CTGCTTTTAAACCAGATTTCTCATCCTTCCCCCCTGGATGACCCCATGCCTTGGCCCTCATCCCCTGCAAAGCTGTTTAACCCAATCCTCGTAAAACAGACATGAGTCAGTTTGTCTTCGCAAACTATGATCAGTTTAATTTGCTGCAACGCACAAAAGTAATTTTCATAAGCTTGACGCTCTCAATCACACGTCTTACGTGCAAACCTTTGACCCTTTAGGCCAAAAAGGGCTTAGAATGAAAGAAACAACTGGCCCGCTGCTGATCTGTGACCTGGTCAATCCTTACCACGAGAGAGGAGCAGAAGAAAGAAATGCAGGATTACGGGGAGTGGACGAGTGGCGAAAGGCAGGGGTGGGAAAGAAGGAGGCGACGAGCCCTGGTGCCGGTCAGAACGAGGGGAGGGGGGGGGGGCGAATCAGCCCCTTCGGTGCCGGAGAGAGAAAAAGCAACAGAGCTCAGAAAACCTCTCACGTTCTGCACTTGTCGCGTTTGTCTGTGCCAAAATAAAAACGGTAACATAAAAAGGACGCTGCTGTGAAGTTTCTCTTCTGCGGGTTTTTTTTCTTCCTCCCCTCGTTCACTTGACATCATGGTCAATTTCACCTGTCAATCATCGGCGCAGTTTTTCTCCAGCGCCGCGCTTGCACCTTTCCCAAAGCACACACGCGCTTGGCGTCCGCAGCAACAGTTTAAACGTAATATTAAACATATGGCGGAGTTTATGGAACGTAAATGAAATGAAAAAGCACATTTACTTTGGGGAGTTAAGCGGGAGTGCGGTTGTTGTTTGGGGAGCGCTCAAATGATGGGCAGCTTTAATTACAGCCACAAACTGGGGAGGAAGGGGGAGGCGGTGGGGGGGGGGCGCTGAGAACACAGCGCTCACGGTGGGTGGCTCGTTTTTCCTCCGCGCGTCATGTGACAATGTGTAATCGGCCTGCGGTCCCGCCAGAGTTGTGCAAACAGATTAGCAGGGAAACATGTCAACCTGAGGGCCTGCAGAGGTGAATGTGGGTGCTGTGCGGATCACACATGTGGGATTATGTGGGAAATGGTCTGATGGGGTAAAAGCTGTTTTAATGGCGAACAGGTGCTGGACGCTGTGACAGGCGCCTTCGGGCGCCGCTACGCATGCGTTTGGTTCCGTACACGTTTCAAATGAATTACACTCCAACCACTAACCAATACTCCATCGTGCTGAAAATTAGTGGAGTGGAAATGTGTACTTATTAAAGGATCTCAGCCACAGTCTGAGTTTGGGTGGAAACCACAGACAGCGGTGCACTTTATTTTGTGTTTACAGGTGTGAAGCTGATTAGCTTAGCCCCACTACATTAGATTCAGTTCAATTCAATTTAAGTTTATTTATATAGCGCCAAATCACAACAAAGTTATCTCAAGGCACTTTACAAAGTAAGGTTTAAGACCTCACACAACTAAACCCAACAAATCCCACATGCAGCAAACCTGTAATTATTACAATTTGACAGCAACAGTGGAGAGGTCAAACTCCCTCTCTAACGAGGACGGAACCTCCAGCAGAACCTCCAGCAGAACCAGGCTGGATGGTTCCATCTGCCTCGACCGGTTGGACACAAGACACAAAGCTCTGGGTCTAATGATTCCTGTAGGTGGGGACACGCCGCTAAACCAGTGTGTCTATTCCTCCACATGTTAGTGGTCTCATCAGCTGTTGAGCAGAGAACAAACACTGCCCCAAAGTACAGAACATTTCTTTGCTAATGTTTGACACGTTCTGCAGACGTGAACATTCCTGGAGCCAGACAGGAGGAGACAGAGAAGCAGAGCGTCAGTCTGTGCTCATACAGTGGAGTCCAGTCAGATACATCACTTTAACTTGGCCCCAAAGACGACTTTAAGTAGACACAGTCTGATGTCCTGTCAGCTCCTCGCCAGACCACCTGCCTGTGGGGTGCTGTAGCAACAGCGTCCCTTAATATATGCCTTTATATTTAGAGTTAATGATTTAGGACCAAATGTTATATGCCTTTTCTTGAACTACCAGATTTATTCATTGTTAACGACAATGGTTTGCATATTACTTTTTCCACAGTCTTGAAGTTCGCAGCCTTTGGGTTTTGGCCGTTTGCGCCTGATGTTCCAGACTTTGTTGCAGCAGTGCATTTGGCGAGTGAGGAAGGTCTCACTCGGTTGTTTCCTTTCCTCTGGTGTTTAACGGATGTGGCCCTTAGCATCTTACGTCACGCCGAAGCTTCACTGAATCTGTTAATACAAAAAATATGGACCGGGAGCATTGTGAGCCAAGCCACATCCACACATCAGCACGAACAAATCCCGTGTTTCTGATAGATTTCTCTGCTGTTGATTCTCTCAGGTGATTGTGTCAACGCCACAGGCGTGCGTGCCACGGGTGACAGCTAAACGCTAGGTCTTTGAAAAGCTAGCGAGCACTGAAATGGAAACACTAGTCTATTTTATCAGCCTGCCAGAATGCAAAAGGGGGGGGCGAGCGAGAGAGAGAGAGAGCGAGCGAGAAGGAGAGACGTGGGGATGTGAAGAGCGGCCAGGCCCGGACGAAGCCTCTGTAGTCGGCTCTGGTGACGGCCAACCCAAGCACTGGAGAGCAGCGCCAATGGCCTTTTAATGCCTGCTAACAGCCGGGTGTTTAGTGCGATGCGGTAATGGATGAACGACACGCCGAGGGACGAGACGGACGAGGACGAACGAGAGCGACGGGAGGTCCCAGATGACCACGCAGCACAGACCGGCTGAAACGCAGGCGGAGGCCGAAGCCGGGCCGGCGCTGGAGTCTGTGTGACCCCGTCTCGTTTGTCTCGGCCCCGTCTCACTATTTTTCTTGAGGTCTCATTATACTGACGCGAGTGAAGTCTCAATCATGGGGAAATCGCAGGAGGAATTGCTTTACTATGTGATGAGTGTCCAGCTGGCTGCTGATTAAACGCTCACGCAAGGAAATTTATACGCTGCTGAAAAGTGTTGTCCAATAAATGTATAATACAGAATCCAACATACTATCAACAACGGTCTTGACAGATTTGCACCTTATTGTAGTTTGACTGAAGGAGCTGTCGGTCCTTATTTTGGCAGTTTTGCCAGATGTGGAATAAAGAGAAGCATTCTTCCGTCGCCCTCTGAAACCAAATGTACTAAAACAACTTAAACATCACACACTAAGACGGTGCATTTTAAACAAAGCTCCTCTTTATGAATGCTGCCACCGGAGCCTTAGACAGAGGCTATCTAGGTCATTGGAATAAAACAATCACTCGTAAACATCAGCCAATTCTACCTCTTTTCACAACTACTTTGATGAAAATCTGTCATTCATTCAAGATGTAATCAAAAAATAAAGCAACTATAATGATGCTATTGAAAGAAGCAATGTTGTGTGACCAAACAGTTTCACTACTTACTCTTTGACTTTTGAACAACAAAGGAGCCGGTAAATGGTTTTATTGACCTTTGTTGGTCGAAGTGAATATAAAACAGAAAGAGACTGAGCCAGAATCCATGTTTATTCTGTTGTTTTCGCCCGAACCGGTCAAGTCATATAAAACCACACAGACTTGACTGTCTCACCTCAGCCCAGTTGTTGTTTACACAGAGCGGCCCCTGACTCAAACAAAAGCTGGAAGAAGCCCTAGAAACCACAGCAGGAGGGGATGCGAATGACGAGGAGAGGAAAGAGATGGGAAAAATACACCCGGCGCTGGTGAGAGAGAAGAACGAAAACAAAGGCGCAAAGTAAAACGCCTCTCATTCACTTTGATGAGGACAGAAACACTAAGTCATGCGTTTGGAGGGATTCTCAGACATCCAGGTCACGCTATTAGATGGACCTGAGATGTTCCACCTCATCTGAACTCGAACGCATGCATTCTGCATAGATCAGAGGAATAGTCAGACTTGAACCCAGGGCACCGAACGCTGGTCAGATGAATGGATTCGCCAAAACCATTATCAGGTTTTATGAAGAAATACAACATTTACAAAATTCAAAGTCTGTCTCTTTGTCCGCACGATGTTCCAGGAAAAATTCTGTCATCGCTTGGACAAACCTGGGATGCAGCGCTCTGCGCAGGCTGCAGTATTCGGATGGGGCGCTGCCAGGGTTCGAGGGAAATCTTTGGGCACGGCCCTCGCACCGGCGGACGTTCCCCTCGGCTGAAACAATCTTCTTGCCTCCGTGTCTTTAAACGTGCTTGTTTTGGATCCGGCGCAGGCAGGCGTCGGCGCACCGGCGATGGTGGATGAAGGATGTCTGGACGCGGCGCAGCTTTTCTGTGCCCACCCTGGAGGACCTGCTGATCTGGCTCTCGTAAAAGGCAATTCTATTCCACTTTCTCTCCCAGAGAAACACAAATAAATTCCTTTTAATCAGCCGTGGGTTCTTCGGGGACTCATTTGGAAGGAATGCATTTGAAACTTAAGGTAACATTATTCATAAGGTAAATGTGCTTTCCTAAGCCCGGTTTCCTCCTCCCACAGCTGGCGTTTGATTCACCCACGATGATCTCGCTGGAGCTCGGACGTGGACGCAATTATTCGCGCGGGTCGACTTTGAACACGTCCACGAGCTCAGTCTGCGACCTGTAACTCTCACAGGGGACGTGAATCTCAGTGCGCGGCTCCGCGTTCGCTGCTCTGGAAGCGCTGCGGGGGAAAAGGTCGCGAGTTCAACGCCGCTGAAAGGGGATACGAGCCGCGCGCTAACGAGGACGCCAAGCCCAACACGGGCTGACAGCTCAGCGCACGAGAGCGGCTGTCGCATGCGCCAAGTATCTGTGCGGAGGCAAACATCCCGCTGACGCCTTATAACTCACCCCGCTCTTTATGCTCGTGCGGGAACGCCGCATAAACAGTGGGTGAAACCTTCACACTGCTCATATGCGTCAGTCAGTCAGCATTAATATATCTCAGGAATCCAATTGGAAAACTGCGTCTCCCCACCTAATTCCATCATGGTCGTAACCACCAGCATTCCCTGCTCGTGTGTTTGGGATCAGATGAAAAGCAGATGGGGAGCGGAGGAGAGACGGATGCAGAGTCAGACAAAGGCTGAAGGGACGACTTTAGCAGGAGAGACGCAAAAAGCGCTGTGAGAAGGTGGAAGGGGTGAGACGGGGCCGAGCGGCCGACGAGGAAGGAGACGGAGCGAGGGAGCAGCGGCGCTCACATGAAAGGAATCCGACCAATCCCCCCAATGATAAACATGTGTCTCCGTCGCCCGTCCCAGCGGGTGCGTGTGAGACAGCGTGTCTGTCTGCGTCCTCACAGACAGTCTGACACCCGTCCACCCGTCCGGAGCAGCGAGTGTTAACCGACCCTCGGCGGCAGCGGAGCCAGATAACTACCCCCACCCCCCTCACCCACCGCTGCCCAGGCTAATCTGCAGATGTGATTGTGGGAGCACAGGGATTCTCGACCTTCAGGCTCCTAAAGAAGCTTCTGCATGAAGATCGGGAACTGGGCTGAATTCAAGTCGGAGCAGCTCTGAGTCCAGTAGAACAGAAAACAGTGTCCAGAATGGAATGTTCGTACACACCAGGGGGATGATTATTATATAGTGTTAATTTGACTTATTCTACTTTAATAATTAAAGTGAACCTCTCCAGTAAACCTGAAGAACCTTAGGGGATGTTTGCATCTGGATCTTGGTACACGGGCAGAATGAGGAGCAGGTAACAGCTGGTTCAAGTCCAAGTCAAAGCCCAGAGACCGGGACAAGTCAGAGATAAGAAAAAAGACGGACTTATTCATGTCCTGTTCGTGATGTTGTTTAAATATTAAAAGCGCTGACATAAAACACGAGCTGAGACTCGGTGTTCAACTAAGAGCACAAACGGCTCCTTCTCCAGCACCCTGCGAGCGTTGGAGCTGTTGAAAGCTCCCAGCACGGGAGACACGCGATGCGATCTGGGTCCGCGGTCCCGGTTCCACACGGCCCGTCATGACGCAGCGTGATTTATCGCGTGCACTTGCAGGCCTCGGCCTTTTCCTTTCATACATGCACCTGTGTAGATGATTTGGCCTCATTGGAGCGTTCTCAGTTGGCTCGAGTTGCTTCAACGTGAGCCAGCACCACAACAATAAAGGTTTGAATTTCTCGGCCTCGTTTTATAGCTGAAAGAGGCAACTGAGCTTTTAACCCGATGTGACTCCCATCTGTGTTTGGTGTGATCACAGAACTTCACAGCTAAATTTACTTTTCAGACTTTTGTCTGTGCTCTCTCTCTCTTTGCTCCATCCTTCTTCGGCTTTTTCCCACCAGTCATCCTCACCGTCTCTCCTCTCCCCCCAGAGATGGAGGTTGAGAGAAGGGCCTCTGTGGTTCTGTTGACTCACCCAACTTCTTGGAGCGTTGCCATGGCCACAGCAGGCCTAGCCTGAAATGAACCAGGTGGGGGCGGGGGCTCGGACAGGGAAAGAGTGGAGGCTCGCGAGGGAGAGACACTGAGGTGGACCTGGAGAGGAGAGGGAGCGCTTTGTTTTGGCGGGTGGGGGGGCATTCATGAGCTACTTCCTGTTGTTCGTTTATATGCGCGTTTATTCCCTTCCTTCATTTGTGACTGCGTGTTGCTTCCCGGGTGTTTATTTGTGTGGCCTCCGTCCTCTCGCATTGTTCGGCTGAGATGGTGACGTGCACAAGGCATCTGTCATCGAGCCCCTCGATGTAAGCGTGCTGCGTGGAGCCATTGAAACCACAGCTACTCACCCGTAACCATATTTTGATGGCTGGGTCACTGGCACACAGTCATGCATGCAGAAGAACACATAAACACTCAGACACACACAGAGCGCAGCAGAGCTGGATGCGGCTCCACTTAACTCAGACAGTGATGCAGTAAAATCCCAGTGTTAATTAAGATAGGCTTTGTCCCAGCAGGGAGCCGGGGGGTGGAAACGGAGAGTTTCCTTTAGGAAATAAACCAGTGTTGCATGTTTAGACAGTGCCACCAGCAATACACACATAAATATACAGAGGCAACGCAAAAAAGCTCTTATTCACATCAACACAAGGTTTAGACCCAACTTGTAGTAAATCACTGCTTTGAACTGAAAATAAAAGAAAACCCACTTTAGCCCCTGAGTTTATTAGCCGCTTTAGCGTAGCATCCTCCGTGCTAACTGCTAACCTGCTCCAGTCTCCTCTCAGCAGGTTCTCTGCTGCCTCCACGGAAGAGGCGTCGGTTCAACACCCCTGTCTGCTCCACTGCTCCGCCATCGGCGCGCGGCCGCTTTGATGAAGTGTGGCCCATTTAAAACCACCACCGTTCGCGGTGACCACAAGTCCTCAGCGCGGCCCAACAAATCTGACGAGGCCTTCGCACACACAGGAAACACACAAACAAATCTGTACAAGTTGCTAAAACACACGTCGATTCAACACGAGCACACTGTTTGCAGTCACGTAGTTTGTTTATCTCTCAAACTGAATTATGGCTTTTTATCAAAGCAAGTAAAACTGGTGGTAGAAATATTTGTCACAGATTCTTGTGACGAGTGAACGCGCTCGGATTTAACTCCCTCCAGGAGTTGAGCAGAAACATCAGTATCTCCGGCTTCCTGGTGTCGCACGCGTGTGCAGAGCACGAATAGAAGTGTTCTGCACGAAGCAGCCAAATTAAGACTGAACAGAAGACAAGCTCAATCAACCTAATGCAGATCACTCTCCATCTGCTACCACTCTCTCCTTCTCGCACACGCACAAAAATGGATCTAAGCAGTAAATAAATTAAGGAGACTGTAAAAACATTCTCGGAGCCTTGGCCCCGACTCAAATCAACAGAGCCGGGGGCCTAAACTGCAGATTTATGAAATAACGAGAGTCTTATGAGGCCAGTTAAACGTCCCGCCTGTGATGTGACTGCCAGCGCCTCCAGTCAAGGCCAGCGCCGCTGAAACCCCTCCACCGCGCGCCCACCGGACCTCGGACCGGCAGCCGCGCGGAGGAGTCCGTCCCACGTGCTGTCGTTTCCCTCCACCACCTCCCGCTTAGAGCTTCTGTGAGGGATCTCGTCTGTTTGTTTGCCTGTTTTTGCTCCGTCTCCACGCTGCACCCCCCCCCCCCCCTCCACCACCACCTCCCCCGCCTCACACCCAGACGCATAAATACTGTTTTTCTCCGTCTCTATCTCCTCAGACAAAGACGAGCCAGCACGCTTACGCACTCACGCAAATGCATGTTTTCCACGACTCTTTCCGCTGACATTGATTGGTTGCACTGATGATGCAGGCAGAGCCATTTACAGGTTGCTCGTAAACATGATGAATTCATCTTCGATTCCGGGCCTGATGTATGAACAGGTTCTGAGCCACGGTAATTAAGCGGCACACTGGAAGCCTATTGGCCGAGAGCCCCGTTTTCCTTACGTTTTCCCCTTAAGGTCTTATTAATTACGCAACGTCTGATGTAGGAAGTCAAATTTATTATCCTCCCTCAGTATTCATGGAAAATGAGCCAGCGAACAAAAGGCCAGAGGTCAAGTGGTTGCAGTTTGGTGCGCTTCCACTATAAAGCTGCACAAATGACACATCATTTACATAAATTCTGCTAAACCTACTCCGTCGTTAATCAAATAACCTTTTTATTCTGTATGACTGAGTGTGTTCGCCCCCTGATATCCTTGTGTCGCTGTCTGGGTCTCTGCGGGCTCATCGGCTGCAGGAAATCTGACTTTTCTCCTGCTGATTTGCCATGAAACCGCGCTCCTTGCTGCGATTAGGGCGGGTCAGCTTCAGCATCGAGCCGATCGGGCCGTGACCGAAGGCAGGGGCTGAGAGGACGCTGGGAGCGCTCCCCCCTCCCGCTGCTCCGGCCTGTCACGCAGCCAGGGCCTCGTGCAATTTGGACAAACTGTGCAGCGCAGACAGACACGTATGGAAAGACGCGCATTGAGTTACAAGCGCACGCTCACGCAGGGGGAGAGAGAGAGAGGAGCGAGCGGGGCGGGGCGGGTACGAGTGGAGCACAGGAAGAAGGAAGCACATGAAAGCTAAATAAACAGAGATCAGTGACGGAGGCGGATGGAGAGAAGAGGGAGAGGAAGACAGATGAAGGGATGCTGCTGAACTGTATAATCTAAAGATTTGTCATTGAGCACTCACAACCTGGGTGGAGAAGGGGAGGGGGGGGGGTGCTGACGATTGAGGGGTTGAGAACTGATGGGAGATGAAGAGACATGAGTTGTTTTTGGAGGGATGGGGGACGCGGACGTTGGGAAAGAGAGAAGGTGAAGCACAGAGCTGGCCAGCTGGGCTCCAGACCTGGAGGAGGAGGAGGAGGAGGAGGAGGAGGAGGAGGTGAGGGGTGATCGCTCCCTCCGCTCCCCTCTCTGCCTCTGCTTAACTGTAAACATCTGGCCCTTTGGACGCTCACGTACAGCGTTGTTACATTACGTCTCCTGCTGCGTCGCTTCCACCTCTCTCTCCCCTTTTCTTCCCGTGCCGCTTCCTCGCCAGCGCGTCGCTATCACCGCCTTCAGGTCCTCCACGCAAACCGGCTCAGTCACACGGCTTCCATATGAAAATGTGTCTCCTGCAGCATCCATCGCGCTTGAAGGGAAATCAATTCTGTCTGTCAAACAGTGCAAACAAGAACAAGTCATTGTGGACCTGAGGTTCACACACCAACCTGAACCCAAAGAGTGATTCATTGAAGGAAAGATTAGTTTGACCCGACTTGGCATGACATCACACACACACACACACACACACACACACACACACACACACACACACACACACACACACACACACACACACACACACACACACACACACACACACACACACACAGTCCACCTGGCTCCTACTAACTGGTTGCATCAGGTTTTTTCTCCATTCTGCATTTTTATGTTCATGCAGACATTTCTGCGCTGCTCTCGTGTGTCAGACGTGGACTCTGCAAAGGACAAGTCGCTCTTTGGGAATTATTGGGTCTGAAGCCATTAGTCCAACTACGCGGGCGAGGGCGATGGGGTCTGGGGCCGCGGAGGCGCTTGGAGCAGACATGGCTGCTCCCTTCTCGCGCTGCAAAGAAGAGCCGGCTCATCTGGTTTGGATAGCATCACACATCATAATGGGAGCTGGATGAAGCCGGTGGAATTTAATGAGAGATTTTCCTCTGGAAAGAAGCAGCCTGTGAAATGTGTTAGGATTAGTGGCGATCATGATGTAGGAGGTGGACTATGTGTTGTTGGGAAGATAAAGGTTTAGTGATCTGTGCAGATACACGACTCTGACATGGAATCGTTGGGTTTGCATCACATCAGTGTGGATATAGATTAAAGGCGCTGCTGTCACCACGACCTCATTGGCTTCAATTGTGAAGAAGTGTTGGGACGCCTGGGCCAGTTCACTGACACTGGGGGCTAGATGAGATGTAGACATAGGCATGTGTGTATGTGTGGAAGCAGATAAGAAAAGATAAGAACGGGCTTGATGTTTAGAGGACTTTTACCATAGCAACCCTTCATGCGGGTCTCACTCCTCGACAGAGCGGAAGGAAAAAGCAGGGAGGAGAATGGGAGGCTTTCTGTGGAGGCTGAGAGCAGCAGGCCTCTGGAACTGGGATTGTCCTTCCCGTAATCCCTGGATTTCCTAAACTGAGACGGGAGGTAGACCAGGCGCAGCGAGGGAAGAAAGAGAGGAGGTGGGAGAAGAAAGAGCGGCGGAGACAAAGGAGGAACGCGGCGCTGTCTGAAGTCCGATCTCTCCTCTTTCATTTTCTGTAATATGCGGCTTGTGCAGCACACAGATACGGTTCAAATGGGAATCTGGTGTTTATAATTATTAGCGTGCGTGTGTTCGGGAGTGTTTGTGCATCACCGGCATTAGGCATAAAGGTTTGGAACAGGCTGAGGAACTGTTCACATGTGAACGACGCCTTTCAGGCATTTGACAGGTTGGAGCCGTCCACTAGAGTAAAACAAGCTTGAGGACTGAGATAAGAGAACAGCATTGGCGTGAGACTGTGCAGACACCTCTGATGTGACACCATCTTTCCACGGGAGGCGTTTTCAAAGTCCTCCCTCATCACCGACAGATATGTGGTCGCTGCTCCTTCTGGGCGACGAGGCCCCGTTTGCGTCTCCTCTACAGGGTCAGCGTGGATGTTATTTCAGCTCCTCCCGTCCCGTCACCCCCGGGTGCCGTGAACCCAGTCCCCCCACAGAGGACGGCGGTTCGGCCCAGAGGAGCCCAGCAATGCATGTCCCGGGTCAGAGGTCCTGCTCCGCTCTTTTTAGGTTGATGAAACACGAGCGGCTCTCAGCGAGACGAGAGCAGAGCAGCGGAGGGGAACCCGCCGCCCTGGAACCGCCGCGGCTGTTTTCTTTATCGGGGCCTGATTAAATGTCCAGAGATAAGAGAAGGAGCGGCGCTGCAACCCGAGACGGATTCTCTGTAGTTAAAGTGTAATGAAGCGATAAAGCAAAGCAGCGGCACCAGGAGGCGGAGCAGAAATGCGTGCACGGACGCCGGCACGCACCAGCAGGCTGCCGCTCACCTGCTGGTTCCACTGGTTCCCGGTGCCAGGCCCGTACGCACCACCTACACGCGGCTCCGTGGAGGAGGAGGCCCTGCATCTGTGCAGCACATGCTCCACATGCACGGAGAACAAGGCTTTGTTTGTCTTCTACCATTCTTTCACACCACACGTCCAGCTCCTTTGCTCCGCTCTCTGTCGTCCACATGCCTCCGCTCCTCCCTCCTCTGGTGCTTTTGTCCGTCGCTGCTCGTTTGCACGAGAGGTGGAATGCGTCTCGTTGTTTCGCTGCTGCTGTTGATGATGTCTGCATGTTCCCCCATTCGGCCCTTTATCTCGGCCCATCGCTCACTCAGACGCAGATCCAGGATGCTGTGGAGAAGCAGGAGCGCTCCCAGTTCCAGCGACTTGTCATCGACACGTATTCATTACACGCTTCAGGCCTTTAAAACCTTAAACAAGCTAACTCTGTTAGCTAACAGCCAGGAGTTAATGCACTTCAAGGTCAATTGCTTCGGCGCAGAGACATGCTGGTAAATGACATTTTCTCCCAGATATTTTTATGTTGCTCCCACTCCCGCCCGACCCCTTCCTTCTGTTTTCCTTCCATCGCTCACTAATGAATTTCTGGAGCGCCGCTCTCAGATCGCAGGTTCCAAGACGGTCCGTGCTCTCGCCTCCTTCCAGCTTTGTTCCTATAAGGCTTTGATTTAATTACAATGGCAGTTTCTCACGCATGTTTTAGATGGGGTGGGTGGAGGGTGGTGGTGGTGGGGAGGGGGCTGCAGTAGTAAACTTGTGGTGATCAGAACCAGTGGAAGTTACTTTCAAAAGGCTGTAAAAGAGCCGAGTGGAGCACTTCAGCATGAGAACACCCACTCTGTCAGTCAACACACGCGTGCACACACATACGCACACACACGTATGCACACGCACGCACACACACTGAGGGAATATTTGCGTTCTCCTCCCCACGCCACTTTTTCCCCTGTCCGCCTGCGCCGTGATTGACGTGCTCTCTTATTCAGTCTCGCACAAACTCAGGCTCCATGGTTACAGCTACAGAGATGTTCCTTTCCCAGGAGATGGACAATATTTAAATAACAGCTCCCTTAACAACCCCACCAACCACACACACACACACACACACACACACACACACACACACACACACACACCCTTCCTGCAACGCACCCGCTCTCCTGCGTGTTGTGTCTTGTGCATCTGGCCATGTGAAGGGAAACTACTGGAGCTGGCTGCATCACAGAACTCCAGGCAGGTGTGTTTTTTTCCCCGCCGGTTCCGACCCCGGCCCGCGCCCCGGCCCGTTCAGACCTGGCCTTTCTCTTGGAAACACTCACAGACAGGCAGACGGCCCTGTGGGTCAGGGAGTCGGGCGGTGGACACGTCCTGGCGCGGGATCAGCATCTGCACAAGCTAAATTGGCTACCAGTTTTCAGGCAGCCACGGGTCGCGCTCCTCAGCGCGGCCGCACTCACACGAGGGGGATATAAAAAGTCAAAGGAGGCACGGTGTCATTAGAGAGCCAGCAGGAGGGCCTCTGGGTTTGTGAAGTCTGGAGCAACGCTACGAGCTGAGAAAAGCACTAAAGTCGCTAAAGTGGGCACAGGTTTCAGTGGGATTCATTCCAAGCGGGCAGTGAATGGGGCGAAAATACATGCGGTGGACGAAACGTCAAAAATAATACATGAACCATAGCCTCCAGACTGGAACGAGGGGCAGCAGATTCAGTGCTGGCAGAGAGATGAGAGGAGGACGGAGACGGCTGGAAGGGTGGCGAAGAGAACGCACGGGAGACAAGTCGATCCCCCAAAATGAATAGTAAAAGGATGAAATGCTGAGGCGCTTGTCTCTTTGCATTCTGCAAACTACAACTGAGACGTTCACAAGACCGGGGAGGATCACGAGGCCGGGCTCAGGGCTGGGCTGTGATTAGCCCAGTCCGAAGGTTACCTGGAGTTGAAACATCCATAATGCTCAATATTGGCATTTATGATTGTAAAAACATAACTTAATTACATAAATTACAAGCCAGGCTTTTGACATCAGCCTCAATCAGCTGCGCAGCTGGATCGGCCTTAGGCTGCTCCACAAATCAGCCGGGCCCGGACGCTGACGTTCTTCCTGCAGTATTTTCCGAAGCTCTAGTCGGGTTTCGCGGTAATTAGGATCTTAGACGCGGATCAGTCTGGTGTGGTTTGAAGATATGATTGTTCTAATCAAGGCTGCTGGTTGCAGTGTGGGACTGTGGGACATCTGCTTGCTCCACGCAGACGGGGAACGGAGGGCACCTCTGGATCCTTCTAGAGCGGAGGGATGACGGACAGCTCAGTCCGGCCAGTCCGGGGCGCCGTGGCCTCGCAGGGGGCGGGAACAGGGAGCAGGGAGGTTCACCTGGTGTCTGCGACAGCTGTGGAGCTGCTGGACTAGCTGGGGGCTGCGAGCTATAAATTCTCCCTAAAGAGGGTTTACTTTTGATTTTAATGGGGGCTGTAAATTTACGGCACCTTGGCCCCGGTGAAAGTCAAGGAAGGGTTATTTTTCAATGCTCTCTCTCTCTCTCTTTCGTTCTCCCTTTCCTCGCAGCCGGTGGCGTCCTGCCATGTCTTTTGTGGCCTGTTTTTACCTGTAGTCAGCCTGAATGTAAAGGATATTAAAATATCCTGAACCGCCAGAAACGAAAACGTTGCAGAACCCTCGGCATAACGGCTCCATTGTACCCTGCGTGCTCAGTTCTCGCCCCTTCATGGTGGATTCCTCTCCAACAGAGAGCAGAGGGTTTACTGATGCACCACCGCCTCTCTCTCTCTCTCTCTCTCTCTCTCTGTTCGTCTTCCTGCAGGTGCTGTTCGCTCTGAACCAAACGCTGCTGCAGCACGAGGGCGTTCGAGCAGGCAGCCTGCAGGGCTCCTACACCACCGAGGACCTCATCACGCACTACAACTGTGGAGACCTGAGCTCCATCATCTTCAACCATGACACCTCGCAGGTTGGTCCCCTCCTTCAGCTGGTAAACGCCCGTGAGTCAATCACGCTGCTCCTCACCAGTCTTCACGGCCTGATACGTGTATTAACGTCCAATGGTGAACGAAATCGGTCTCGCTTTCAGCGTCGTGCCAGCGTCTGAGCAGGAGAAGAACTTTTAGTGAGCAGGTGAGCAGACACAGAGGCCTCACACACCTGCAAAACTCTAAGCACCATCATTTAATCTGGTGCTAAGATGCTAAAGGAAGAAGGAGCAGGACGACCCAGTCTAGAGCCAAAGTGCATTCCCTGCCATTGTTGGACAAGAAAAAAAACAGAAACCCATGCATTACCCACAATGCCATGCAACGTCTGTTGGCTCAGAGATTGTTATACTAGTGTCAGCTAATGGTCTCAAACTGCTACACGTAGCTTTAAACAGCCACAGACCTTTTTACAGGTCAATCCCTGAAGCTTTCTGTGCATTTCAACTATAATCCTTCAAGACACGCTTCACATGCAGCAGTCGGCTTCA
Source organism: Betta splendens (assembly GCF_900634795.4). NCBI lineage: Eukaryota > Metazoa > Chordata > Actinopteri > Anabantiformes > Osphronemidae > Betta > Betta splendens. Next base: position 6,161,404 of record NC_040884.2, read on the forward strand.
TCGCATGGTAGGAATAAAAAGCAAAGAATACGCCTGCACGTGTGAATTAGCACCTTTCACCTGCAGCAGCAGCCCGTGTGGAGAGATCGTGGTGCAGAGGAAGGACTCACCAGCAGACGCTGGATGGAGCGGCACCTTGTTCACACGTGGAACAATAAATCCCAGCAGATTTATGCTCCGCTCCCCTGCTGCGCGTCAGCGTGTCTGCATGCGTGTGTTCCAGGTTGAACGCACACTATCTGCATGGGCGCAGGTCAACACATACACGTACAGAGGAGCCATCGCGACAGATTCAGGCTTCTGAGGCCTCAGCAGGGGACCGTCGGCCTCATACATCACGTGCACTCGCTCGCCCGCCGCTGCCTCTCTCTCCTCCGTCAGCCTCGGCCCGTTCGCCGCCGCGCTCTCGCTCCGACCCGCGCAATTAAGCGCCGCCGTGGTCACTTTCTGTCAGACCCACACGTCACCGACGCCCGGCGGCTGCCAGGTCTCACACTCTCCTGGGCTCGCGTTTGGCAGCCTGTCTCCAACACCTCCGCTCAGTCCTCTCCTTCTTTTCCGTCTCAGTCGCGTTCAACACCCGTTCTCACTCCTTGTTTGATGTTTTCAATGATTCATACTTGTCCCGTAATTATTCCGTGAGAGGTGTTTTTAATTCCAGCGTTCCCTCTCTCTCTCAGCTTCCTCACTTCATCAACAGCTCGCTGCCGGCCCACGACCGTACGACGGCGCTGCAGATTGACAGCTACTTTCGCCAGGAGCTCATCTATAAACGCAATGAGCGAATGGCCCGGCGTGTCTCGGCCCTGCTGCACAGGAGTCCCAACCAGACCTACTTCTTCGCCTTTGGTGCAGGTGAGAGGGTTCCAAACACACAAAACACGATTAAGACTCACTTTATCAGCAAAGGACACATTAGCTGACCCTTGACCTGCTGTGTAAAAAATGCCTCTACAGTAGATACCATAAAAAACGAATCATGGCAGCAACTCTAGGCTGAATCTGTATTTTGCTTTAAGAGAAGTCTTTCCAGACACATTCTGATTGAAGTTGAACAGTGTGTGTTTGCATGTAATTGCAAAGTGAAGACGAGATCAGGTTTGCTTTGGCCTGAAACGGTGATCCTGTCAGCACTGATGTGTGTTTATGGAGAACAATTTGCTCTCGTTTTGTGTTTGAAAGTAAAACTGGAGAAAAAGCAGGACAATAATAGTGCACAATGGTTCCCAGATCCCTGGCATTAAGAAGCACACGCACGCACGCACACGCACGCACACGCACGCACGCACGCACGCACGCACGCACGCACGCACGCACGCACACACACACACACACACACACACACACACACACACACACACACACACACACACACACACACACACACACACACACACACACACGGGAGTCTCCATTACACCCAGCTCCCACCTCAGAAATGAAAAAGCCATGAGCTGTTTGTTTCAATTAGCATTCCTGGCTATTGCTGCTAATGTTTCCTGAGCTGCGTAGCGTGTCCTGCAGGGAAGTGTGCGTGTGTGTGCGTGTGTGCTATCACCATGTGCACATGTAACTAGTGTTTGCCCACAAAAGCAGGTGGTGGGTGCGTATCCGCGCTTTACGACACAACCGTGTCTGTGTTTGTGCGTCTGAAAATGGGTGTTGCCTGCAGCCTCTAGGGCGGCGTGAGTGCATGTGCAAGTGAGTGTGCCGCAGTGTGTGATTGTTGGGATGTTTCCTCCGAGCGTTTCTCGGCCACTTCACTGTCGCTGGTGTTTGGAACAGGCCGCCGTCGCACCCTCCGTCCGTTCCACACACGGCTGGAAAGCCGTCGACTCGCATCCGTCTTCCGACTGCGACAGAGGATTGAGTGGTTGTAGAGAAGACCCTGATGTGACGTCGTCTTCCTTCTACACGCTGTGTTTATGAAACAATGAAAATCATGTGAAGCCCAGAAAGCCAACAGACCCGGTCCAAGTCTTGAGGCTAAAAAAAGGCACAGAGGAGCTGGAAACAACAGCTCTGCTTCATATTACAGGTCGTTAGCAATGTTGTTCTGTGTAATGCATGCACAAGGCTGCATATGATATACTTCTCAGAGTACAGCTGGCAGCTGGGAGACAAATATCAATAAATCAACAGCACACGAGAAACAGAACATTATTCTTAGGACAAAAGAGCAGCTGCTTTCCTGTGGGGTTGAGGTGTGCTTCCTTTGCATGCAAACACACAGTATGTGTGCATTTTACAGAAATACAGCAACGTTAAAGCGTCATTTACTAGTTACTGCACTGGCGCCTTGTGACTGGCTCAAAGAAGACAAATACACAAAATAAATAGGTTAAATCACAAAATCCTTCAAAATAAAAGCAGTTCTCGCTACTCTACAGCATTTAGCGACGTTTTCACTGAACGTGTTCCTCAGAGTTGAGAAAAAGATGATGTTCAGCCAAGACATCTAAATCTGCCGTTGTGTATATGAGTTTGTCATCGTACATTAAGCAGACTACCAGACGTTCCCCTAAAGCATTTCAACTGGGAGGAGATAGCGAAAGGATTTAAAGCCTATCTGCAAAATCTGGGCTTTTATCCTTCGCTGCCGATCACATTGTGTGAATGTTTGACCTTCTGCCAAATGTTTCGCCCAAGAATACAGCGCGTTCTAGTGCAGCCTCATGCTGTCCAGGTTGGCTTCTGTTAAATATTTGCCCTTCGGTGAGGCAACTATGTGTAAGTTTCCCCCAAGTGTCCAGGCTGGGTCACCTAAAGGCTGCAGCGCTGTGTGCAGGAGGACTGACAGCGAGTGTGAAGTGATGAGAACCATTACAGCGCCGGCACGCTGGGAAAACGCGTTCACACACATGCGTGGACTTGGAGCCATATGCAAACCCGCATACAGTATCTGCTTTATGACCCGCAGAAGCGGGACAACGTTCGCTCACACGACAGACACAGGTCCCAGAAAACGCAGAATCAGTCTTTGAGGCAAGAACTTGGGCCGCACGCTTGATTCAAGGCTGCGTTTACAGTCTGGATGTAATTAGCGTGTGATTTACAGACACTCGCAGCTAATTACACAGCTAGTAAGTGGGTCTGCCTGCGTAGTTCACGCAAGGAGAATATCAAAAGCTGAAAAAAACGAAATAGAAACACATTTAATAAAGCTGTTTTTAAAAAGCACAAACCTCCAAGAAAAAGATCAGATTTAATCTGCGTCAGGCTGTTGCATCTGTTTAATAAATAACATGCATTTCTCTAAATGCAGATTTACTAAAAAACTGCCTCGACCAGAATAAAGTCCCTCCCACATCATAACAAAGCGTTCTTTCTCTCAATTCTGTTTGTGGGATGCTGACTCACGTCTTTATGGTCCTGTAACGTGGCCCACTGGTCCCAGTGTCCCATCGGCTCCAACCAGCCATGAAACAGTATCATCCTGTGATGCCAGGACATAAAGCAGTGGCCTGGCCGCGCGTCACTCTGGAGGAGGGAGGAAGGTGTGAGGGTTATGACTATTCACACATACTTTATAAGAACTCCAGCCTAGGGAGACATATTATACACATGTTGAAGGCCAGATGTGGGCGTACAATAATGTGATCACATAAAATCCAATCTTTACAGTCAAATCTCAAAAAACACATATAGCGTCTTCCCGTGAATTTGAAACTAATCATAACGGGGGTCTGTGTTTAGTTGATCAGGCTCCATTTCTACCATTCGACGTGACCACAGGCTGAACCGTGTCCAGAGCAGAGCCGGGGCAGCACTCAGGTCCAGACCCTCAACAGTTACTAATGTCCTGGTCCAATCTAGGAGTTTTTTCACAGAGCAATTAAACTATACGACGTGTGTATAAAGTGGTTCAGGCAGAAAATCCATCTCTGCTTCAGCACACAACCCCCCCCCCCCCTTTTCCTGTCACTGTACACCTACAGTTACCAGTTACAGACCAGTGCTCGGCCTTAGGCTTCTCCTCCTCCTTTTCCCTCCGTCCTGCGCACACGCAGATGTCGTGACAGACATTCTTTATTTTCTTCACGTTCGCCAACAGGTTATTAATATAAATTACAGCGCTCCAGCAACTTTAATTGAATTACACCATGTAGTATGAGCTGCACAGCGTTGGCCTCTTAGTGGAGCCTGCTGCCGGGCAAAGGTTTAATGACGTAGTGGGTCTTCAGGAGCACCTCAGTGCGTCTCACACCTTTTTAGCTGCTACAGTAGGAATAAACATTTTATTCATTTAGTAAGCAAAACATTCATTGCTTTTATTGTGAAGGGGCTTATAAGCTCGTAACCTCATCGATGCTACGTTTGGCCAGTTGCTGGTAAATTATCTACGGGTAACGAACCAAAAGGGCGGAAGCATTAAAGGACTTTGTCTATTGTGGCTGAGTCGACTCCTCTGTCTCCTCGCAGTCTCTTCTCCTGTTCCTGTGTTCCACTGTGGTCGCTGCTGTTCGCCATTATGTAATGGGGGCCAATCACGGGCAGCCGCCGCTGCATGACGTAGCGCTCGCCGCCGGGCCAAAAGCGCACATCACTGTTTCCCCTCGGCCACGGTGACACAGCAGCACCAGATGACAGCGGTAATGGGAATAAGATGCTGGCAGACGCGCCGGGCACTTGTTCTGTTGCTGGCGTAAACAGACGCGAGCCTCAAACCGGCAAAACGTGCTCTCCGCGTCACGCTCCCTTTGAATCCCACACAGACCCAGCAAAACCAAGCGGGACCGGTGGCGTTCCGAGGGGGACGCCGCGTGCTGCCAGAGCTCTCTGCGCCTCAGCAGGTTCTCATTTGCCGCGGCCCGTCCTTATTGAAAACATCCCGTGGAATTTCCTGACACGGCCGCGGCCCAGACGCCGCTTGGCGCGCGCCCGTGTTTGTGTGCGTTCCGTACACAAAGTCATACGAGATATTTATCGCCGGCAGGTTTTAGTTACTGTCAGAAAATACACATGTAGTGTTGTTTGTTTTGACGTTTGAGCCGCTTTTGGACGGTTGTGATGGAGCTGGGTTTCTGCCTGTACGTTCTGCTGCGCAGGCCTATAAAGGCCCATTGTGCAGGCAGAGCAGGACCATATGTTTCGCAGTCGCTTGTGGTGTTGTGGTGTTGAAGCGATGACTGAGGCCGGGCCGGGCCGGGCCGGGTGTCACTCTCCCCCTCCAGCCAGAACAAGGCCGTCCTTCCACCGGCCTCTGCATGAAACAAGAAGCTCTGTCCCTCGGCTGTTATATATACAGTAACGTACTCTTTGCTTCAGTTTATTGGGCTAATGCTAAATCATCTGTCCTGTTGTACCTTGGCACAGCAATGCCGGGTTTGTTTGGGTGGTAACACTGCACCGGCCGTCATTGGTGTGTTCATAGATTACGCGGCTCATTAGCATCTGAAAGAACGGCTCATCTTTTTCTGCTGCGGAGGCCGTGTCTTTAATGCAGCATTTCATAAACACGCGGGTGCTTCCATCCGGCTCGCTTTGATCTTTGGAGCGTTAACATTGGCCCGAAGAGACAGACAGCGTGCAGATCCAGTTACACAAGTCACGCTAACTGCTTCTTGTTGCTTTTGCTAAATTAAATAAGTCCTGTAAATAAAATCCACGGTTTACTCCTGTTTCTCTGTGTTTTAAGGCGCTAGCGCTGTGGGTCCTTGCTTCTCCGGCTCCTCTCGGTTGAACCAAATGCTGTGATGTGATTTACGGGGGGATCCCAGCGCTGTAAAACCTTCACAGCGAGGAACAGGGATGCTGGCCTTATTAAAATCTCTGCAGCATTACTCATATGTTGTTGGAAGAGGGACCGGCCGCGCTGTGAAGGATAAGTTAGAGGAGGTTTTAGACACCGCTACAGCACACAAATATGAACAGCCACAGTTGGAACCTGGCATTAAAAGACAGACCTGACTAAAAGTGAACCACAGCAAAATGTAGCTGTGATTCAGTGAGGCCTTGCAGTCAGCAGATACAAACCCAGTGACCCTGTCCCACACAGTTGCAGCTGTTATAAAGCTGGATTCAAAGCCCTAAGAAATACAAACTACAGCAAGAGTGAGCTGTAAACTGAGACACGTGCTAATCATGATCACATTGCATCACCACTAATAAATGCTCAAGGCGCTGAGACGAGGGGAGATGAGAGGGATTTCCCCAACAGTTTGTTTGTTTGGTCCGTAAAGTACTGCAGCAGCAGTACCCAGCATGCTCTCTGGCCGGATCGAGGGCGTACATCAATGCGATCCTCACTCTCCATCTCTCCTCGCCCTCCTTCTCCACCTCCAATCACTTCCTTGCACAGGATCATTTTCCTCCTCCCTGTTTTCAGCCACTCAGTCTACCACTAAACTGCCTATTTATTCTCTCCTCTGTTTCTTTGTTACAGTTTGTGCTCGGTTTATGCAATTTTCACAGGCGGTGGTCCACGGCACGCAATCCATGTGGGATTGTCTTTAACCACTACAACATATCAGTTTATCCATCTGCAGACAATGTGATTGCAAACACATTTGTTTGTACAAAGACAGAAAAATATCATAAATCTCTTACTGTGCAAGTTTATGGCTCGCTCGCCCTTTGAGGTTGAAGGAGAGGCTGTAGAAAGGAAGGGAGGGATGAACAGAGGAAGCAGACAGGTGAAGGAGTGCAATGGTGGGTGTGAGAAGAGCTGCTGACACGGCTCGAGCCTGGGTGGTAACCAGAAAGACACACACACACACACACACGCACACACATACACACACACACACACACACACACACACACGCACACGCACACGCACACACATACACACACACACACACACACACACACACACACACACACACACACACACACACACACACACACACACGCAACTGCAACAGACAGGAAAGCAAACAAGCAGAGGACGGACACAGAACCACAGTGACACCCAGACGAGCAGCAGAAGACGTGATTGCGTCTGGAAAAGCAGACAGATAAAGAGATAGGCCTGAGACGGGAGCTGGCGAGTGTAAACACAGACAGAACACATATTGCCACTGGAAGTAGTGGAAATCACGATGGAAAGGTTGTTAAGCAGACGAAGAGCTGGGTCATTAACTCTGCTCTCAGGAGTCGCAAGAGGGGAAACTCCCCACACGCTGCAAAAAGTGAAGCTTGGACCATGTTCACTTTTTAAACTGAGGTCTACGTGTCAGGTTGAGGTGCTTCATGGCTGTGATGACAAAAGGCCGGCGAGAAGAAGGGATTAGTGCGACGCGTGAAAGTGGCTGTACGTGGTTTAAGCCACAAGCTCACAAGATGCATCACTTCCGTCACAGCCTTTTGGGTTTGTATCGAGATCTACTGGACACACACACACACACACACACACACACACACACACACACACACACACACACACACACACACACACACACACACACACACACAGAGGAAGGCAGTCAGTGCATCCAACAGTCAGCTTGACCTCATACCCACAGTGTGCTTTTCTGCCCCCGGCCTCTAGAAATTAATCAAACACACAGACGTGAGGGTTGAATCTATCAGCGTGTGAGTGAGGCGGCTCTGGCTCCGGTGGCTCGTTGCACCAGAAGGATGCTTCATTTGGTTTAAACACTGCGGTAATGCTTTCTCCTAACATCTCAGTTAAAGTTTAATGCCACTGGGATGAGGAGCACGTCCTCACTCGTGGCCTTGTTGGGATATTTCATCTGCTTCAGCATAACAAAACAAGAACGCACACCCACCTCCAGCCAGACAAAAACTCACACTCTCTGTGCTCTGTGTAATCCCATCTGATCTGGCCGATGCTGTGTTGTTAGAAGCCTCCTCTCTCTCTCTCTCTCTCTCTCTCTCTCTCCACAGTCTTTCCCGGTGCTGCCTTTGAACTCAGCTGCCAAGAAAGTGTAACACCGTGTGCCTCATTTCTCTGACTTTCTGGAATGATCAGGAACATTATAATGATAAAATTGGCAGTGAGGAGCTGAGAGGGTGCAGGGGCGGGGTGATGGGGGGCGGGCGGACAAAAAAGCCAGCAAGAGGCTTGAACATTGTCAGCGTGCTCTTAATAAGCTGCAGCCGAGAGTCAAGGTGTGTGAGCGTCTGAATTCCTCTGTGTGCAAAGGTTTGTGAACATGCGTGAGCCCAAATGTGAATTCTTCTGTTCCAGACCGTGTGTGTGTGTGTGTGTGTGCGTGTTTGTGTGTGTGTGTGTGCGTGTGTGTGTTTGTGTGTGTGTGTGTGTGTGTTTGTGTGTGTGTGTGTGTGTGTTTGTGTGTGTGTGTGTGTGTGTGTTTGTGTGTGTGTGTGTGTGTGTGTGTGCGTGCGTGCGTGCGTGTAGGTGTTTGTGTGTAGGTGATGTCAGGCTGCGACTCAGCTTATTGCTGGGTTGAGTGACGTGAAGGATTATCTGCTGATGGGAGAAATAAAAAAAAGAAAGCTTTCATCAGCGTGGGGTTGATTTCTGCATGTTGGTGTCAGACTGAAGGCGTTGTACACAAGGTGAAAGGGAGCACGAGACAGAGGGGAGGCAGGAGGTCACAACAATGGGTCCAGCAGTGCACTTACTGTGTATTTGAGTGACCCATTTTGTGCCTCTGCACACAGTTACCATTCATTCCATCCTGTGGGGACCATGAACTGATTGCACGAGTTAAGATACCTCCGTTTCAACCACTGAGGAGCTGCTGTTCTTAAATCTAATTCAAAGGAAAGTGATTGAAGCCACGTATCTGTCTTTCTTCTCTTAGGCCACTTCCTGGGGAACCACAGTGTGCTGGACATCCTCAGACAGGAAGGCTACCAGATTGTGCACATGCCCTCTGATCACCAAGAACCTGTCGCCGTGTGAGTAGCAGTGGTTACAACCAAACAAAAGAGCGCGGCATTAAAACATGCAGGTGATCGCTCGGGAGCGCCTTAGAAATGTGTTTGACATCATGGAAACCGCCAGAGTCATTAGCGATGATACATGGTATTTTATTTTGGAGCCGGAGTAATTCCAGTGTACTGTAGGTAAATTATGAGTATTGGACGAATCCAGCTCTGAGCAGGTAATCAGTCACAGACTGCAGCATGAGTTTGTTCAAACCTGACAAGATAATGAATGGAACAGCGCGTCTATGTACTAACATCACCCCGAGGATGTTACAGCCTCGCGCAGTATTTTGTGCTCAGCTTTTGGCAGACATGCAGATACATGTGGACACAGTCAGACACAGAGGCACAGCCTGCGTCGTCCACCTCCATCCGACTGGCAGCGCGTTGAACCTCCGTAGATTTATGCTCGGTGACAAAAATGCTTTAATTGGGCGCCTTTCTCCCTCCCTCCCTCGCTTCCTTCCTCGCTTCCTTCCTCCCTCCCTCCTTCGCCTGATAAAGAGGAGCTGCCAGCTGCGGTTCTGCGAGTTCTCACCAGCCCCTGGTGCCGTGGTCGACACACACACACACACACACACACACACACACACACACACACACACACACACACACACACACACACACACTCTGCAGTGATGCACGGTGAACAGCATAGCTCCATCCTCTCACACACAGGCTTGGCTTACGTCCTGCAGCATTTCGTCCCAAAGCATGTGTGTGGGTACGTGCATCCTCTGTCCACTGGCACAGAGCAGGGGGGGATTCATGAGCCCATAAAGCAGACGAGTGTAAATGTAAAAAACAGGGGAGCAACAAGGTGAGCCGCTTTGTAAAAAAAAAAAAAAACTCCACGCACACTCAGCCAAGACTTAAAAAGGTCCAACAGCAAATTACAGCTGTAAACATAGCTCCTCTATCTCCCTCCACCATGTTTGCAGAGCTGTGGTCTCCAGCCAGTGGTTCTGGTTTAAAAGCTGACAAGTGGACTGACTCACTGTGGTCGCACACACTCCCAGCGCGCACACACACAACCACGCATTCGCCCGTGCACAGACGCCCCCAGCTCCCTGGAACAAGGTGCTGTGACAGGAAAAGACACCACAAGCCTGAGTGAGAGGTGCCTCAGCCTCGGGCGGTGCTACCGGCAAAATGGTTTTAAGGAGCGATTACATGAGTGACAGACGGAGCGGACGAGAGCTGGGTTTGGCTCCGCAGCAGCTTGACCGCAGGCCAGGAGCTATCATCACTGTGACCGAGCCACTGAGCCCTGGATGGGGGGGGGGGGGGGGGGGGGGGGGGGGGGGCTGTAATAAGACCATCACATTCATAACAGCGCGGCAGCATGAGTTATGCATGAGCAGTGCAAATTATGACTGGGGTCGGTCCTACCACCCGTCACGTCATACTGGTAGCAGGACATCCCAGTCTGACAGTCAGCGAGTGACGACCCAGCGCTTCCTTCTGCGTCGGGTGAACAGCGGGCGCTTGGATGCTCCACGCAGTCACATGTGCGTCACGCGGCTGTAGAAAGTATGAGTGATGAGCGGAGGTAAGAGGAGTTGGAGGAGAAGCAGGGGATTCTGGGTGGTCTGCTTCAAGCATGGCCGCAGGACTTACAGCTTCCTCCAGTGCTGCGCGCTGTGTATTTCTACCACTCACTACATCATTTATAGAGCAGGGAGTCCAATGTGGTATTAACGTCCTTGATTGAAGGTGAAGTAAGTGGAGAGCGATGGACCGGCCAGAAACCACAAACAATAACATTTACTGGCAGCAATTTGGAAAAATTAGAGAAGTGAAACAGCCTTGAGAAATGCACTAATGCTTATTTTTCAAGTCAGCTGGTCGCAGGGGATTTATAGGAATGTAAAAGTAATTAATGGCTTGGTTTTTAATTAGCCCGCGTCGTCGCCGCGCTTCTTTTTCCTTCCCCAGAAATAAAGCAGCTGAGGAGCCTGCAGTCGGACCCGGCGAGGACGGACCCGGCGAGGACGGACCCGGCGAGGACGGACCCGGCCCCACGGCCCCTCCCGCCGCCTGGCCCACCGGCCCGCCGGAGCCGGAGCTGGAGGCGGGGGAGGCGGGGGAGGCGGGGAGCGACCTCCAGGAGGAGGAGCTGCCCCACATGCTGCTCCCCGACAGCCTGAGCCAGCTGGAGGAGTTCGGCCGGCACAAGAGGCCCCGCAAGGCCCCCCACGGTCACGGGAGGCCGCGGCTCTTCAGCGACCTGTGGGTGCGCATCGGGGACAGGTGAGACGTCAGGCGCGTAGACTTAAAGGTCCGACTGACAACGGAGACATACCTGACGGTGTCTTTGCTCTGTCCAGCACCTCCGCACCACCCAATATACGGATAATCAACGGCTACGTGACGGTGGAGCCTCCGCTGACCCATCAGGAGCAGCGCAGGCGGACGGAGACGCAGGCCGGCGAGCGGCGGCCCACCCCCCCCTCCTCCAGCCAGAAGCCCACCTCCGCTCAACCCGCCTCGGCCCGCGGTGCACGCTGCCTGTGCTGCCTCCTGGCCTGGGCCTTGTCACACGTGCTCCTGCTCCCCACCTGCTGACCACGAGACGGGCGTGACCTCTGAGGAGGCTGTCGGCCTGGACCACACGGAGGCCAAGGAAAACCTCAGTGTGTGGAATAAGCTCTGAGCCACGGAACAAACACTGACTGGATTGTGTTGGACTGTAAACAGCAGAGTGCTCAGACCCCATGAAAGTATTATGATATAATAACAGACACCTAGCACAAAGAAGACCTGTATTTCTGTTGGAGTTTTCCACCTAATGGAAATTGTAATTTTGTATAGAATGTGACTGACCCTAATACAAATACTAGAACATACTAATAACAGTTATAAGTCTGTGAGAACCGAGTTCATGTATGCAGTCGAGCAGTGCTGTGTTGAGGTGGAGCACCTGGTTCCACTTTGTAAATTGTGCATTTTGTTCATAAAGAAATATTGTATATTTATTATTTCTGGAAGAAAGAATATATTTTCTTGCATTTTGAAGATAAATGAATAAATAAAACCTGAAAACTAATGCTGTGGATCATGACTTTCACACAGTTAATGGTCTGCACTGATGTCGGCCTTTCACATTACTGCACACAAAGGCTTTCACGCTGCTGCTCATTTATGAGGAAACAAAAAGGCAAAGACACTTCCACATGTTACAGGACTGGGATTAAAAGCAGTGGTCCCACAGGAGAGCTACTTGATGCTGCCTATGCAAAAATAGCAAGCAGATGCAGAATGAGCATAATTCTATACTGTACATACACATGCAAAAATAATTTAATGGAAAAATAACTCAAATGATTAGTGCATTAATGATGTTGTTAATACTGGGAAACACAAAGCATAGTTGATGTTAAGCTGCCACCTGCTGGCTGTAGCTGAGAGAACATACACATGACAGGGGGTCACGTGTATTAGCTATGAGGCTAAAGGCGGTGATGGCATGTCAGTACAACAGGTCACAAGGTCAATCACTATAAAGGCTTCACAAAGATGTTGAAATCTAGGGTTAAGACATCATCTGCTCATTTAAATTAGTTAATTACAGTGTCAGTGACCTGCTGCTGAATCTTGGCTCAGAGCTCCCAGGGACATGGTTGTATGTTTGTTTAGTAACACAAACTATACATTCATGTATGAATTTAAATTCTGTGTTAGAAAAACAGCACTTACACGTATATACACCTTCCTTGCAGAGACATTATACCCTTGAAAACTAAGCCCTCAAATGACCCTTTGTAAAGTGGGGATGTTGCTTAAAGTGAGAACCGTCCACCACCAGAGGGCGCTAGAGTCGCGTGTTAGTCTCGGCAGCGACACGAGCCGAAAGAGAACCGCAGACTACGACCTGCTTCAAGGCCTCACAGCCAGCTCCTCTGGAGACATGCACGCAGACAGGCAGGTGCTGCTTGCTGAATCCTGCAGGTTTATTGAAATGAATACAATTGAATTAATCCTTCAATTTGGGCAGTTTCAAATCCAGTCTACTGAAGCTGCTTTTCTGATTTCAGGCCAAACACAAAATTAAAACCAAGAATGGCATTGTATTTTTAGACAAAGAGACAAAAAACTCTTTATATAATTAAATGCTTCTATTTAATTTTAATTCTACCAATTAGTTTTAAGAACTTTTAATGTCATACTTATTGCTCAGATGAGCATTTCGGGCTCCTCTTAAACAGTGAAAAAAGCGTGGCGAGCACATCTTTAAGAACAAACAGCTTCCTCGCCCCTTAAGCCAAGACAGGACAATATTTGCCTTAGCTAGAATACCATTTTCCCTGGGCTTTGGGGTGTTGTTTGAGGGAGCGGGGGCCTTGACAGGGCGCCCTGAGGGCTGACCCTCACTCGCCGGAGGCGCGCTACCAGCTGCATATAAATAAAAGATTACAGTGGAAAATCAATTTCTGAGCAAACTCATTAAAAATGCCCCTCGCCTTAAATGATTCCCATTTCCTCTCATTCAACTTGTTAACGCCTTGCTGTCTGTCCCGCTGACCACCCCACCCCCCCTGCATCTGCACCCCCTCCCTCCAGCCCCCCTCTGCCCTGTTGCTCTCCACCAGTGGTAATTACTTGCACAAGTCATTTTTTGCCCTTTGATTTGCACCGTTTCACAAATGAAGGTTAAGTTTGTTTAACCGTGCTGGATTTGCCAGTCATGTTAAAGCATATAATGTGGCAGGCCCTTGCTTTCTCCACACACCTCCAGCAGCCCGTGACCCCCCCCCCAGCTTTCCTTCCACGTCGGCCTGGACCTCTAGGGAAGGGAGGGGTACTCCAAGGTTAAGGCTTCCCGGGCCTGCAGTGGATCAGGATTCAGACCCATTCACTTGACTGAAAGTGGAGCCGGAAGTTGTTAAAAATCACTTCTGGTTAAAGGATTAAGACTCAGACTGAGGGGAGAGGACGTCGGGGTGATTTGAGCGAGTCCCAGAAATGACAACAACTGACTTGTTAATCTCGCACTAATACACAACAGTAGCGATTCCACAGGCCTCGTCTGTGATCGATGCCTCGCAGGGAGTGAAAGTCACCAGAACCAAGGTGAACATCGATCCACGGCAGCCGGAGCTGTTGAGAGCATTTCAAGTGCGTGGTTGGAAATGTAAAAACTGCAGCGCACACACATGCACGCATGCACACACGCTGAGGACAGATGAGCTGCACCGCGGCCGCTCCGTGCCGGTTCTCTGCTCAAACATGTTTACAGAACAGGTTGTTTTTTTTTTTTTGTTTTTTTTAAATCACTGGATCTGTAATTAGGAGCTGTGGGGAGCTCAGTCTGCCCTCATGTCCTGTGTGGTGAATGTTCACCCCGCGCCGCGCAGGGATGTGACGCTCTGTCTAGCCGAGGGCGGCCATAAAGCTCTGAGAAAACAGCAGTGTGTTTGGTCCGGGCCGACAGCTCCTCCGTGTGATGGCCCCGCTGATAGCGCCGCCGAGCGCCGCCGACCCTCCGCTCATCCCTGTTTGTGCTGGTTCAGACATTACTCTCTCCCATTGTCCCAGTCCCCTTGAAGCCGCGTGCCTTTGAGCCACACTGAGCCCTGTGACCTTGTGCGGCCTCAAGACAAACAGCCGCCCGAGACGCGTCCGACCCCATTATTAGAGCTGGCGTTGACTTCACAAATGAAATGAATCGCATTTATATAAATCAGGTTTGAATCTGGTACACTGCAGTGAAGCTGTTGAGAGACTCGGACCGGCCGTTTGATCATTCATCCCAGAGAACATGACCACTGTTGTTCTTTCCTAAGCAGCCAAGTATCTGCAATTGTGTTGTCAGGGATGCAGCCCCGTGTTTACACAGCCTCCGTCAGCGAAGCTGCAGTAAATACACTCCGCTGGCCGCTGTGTTTCTGCTAATGGAAGATGTCACTCAGCCCAAAGCGCGGCACTTATGTGTTTTACCTCGCGATAGAAGGAGGCTCAGCTGAACCACATCAGCTTTCAAGTTTCTGGGTTCGCTTTCGATCGCAAAAAGTGATAACACGGCGCGTTTGTGCACCGCCCGAGAGGCCGTGGATACGTTGAACAGTCCACCCATACGTTGCAGCAGCGGCCAGAGGCGGACGGGGCGAGCGACAGCGAGGGCAGCGAGGCAGGCACAAAGACGGGAGGAACCAGCGCGTCCTGGACGCGGCGGCGCGGCTGTTGTGCTCCACAGTTTTCTGCCATGATGCACTGCTTTATTATTCTGCACAAGGGGCACTTCACATGCGGAATGGGTTCTCTTTGATATTGACAGCAGCTTGAGGGAGAGAGTGCACTCAAAAACAGGCGCGGGCAAATTTATTCTGGGGGGGAAAAAAACAGATAGTTGTGTACTTCCCTGGCGGCGGCGGCGGCGGGAGCACACGCGAGGAGCCAGGCGCTTTGATGCTGCAGCGGTGACACCACGCACGCTAATGAAATATGCTAATTGCAAGCACATGAAAGCCCTCCTGCATAGAGCCGGAGAAAGGGGATAAAAACAAATATGACTTTACCCAAAGATGCCCACTGTGATTAATTCTCCTTTTCATAAACATATATTTTATGCTGCTCTCCTGCGACAAAGCGCGTGGGCCATCAGTTGACCCGGGAGCTGGCGGGGGAAAGGTCTGCTGATTAAGGAGCCCTTGTTTCCTTTCAGCAGACGACCTCGGGACGGAGGCGTGTGGAAAAAGGAATTCCCCAAAACAGCGCTCGGCCGTCGAGCGTTTACTTTGCAGCGGCAGATATTTCTTCCCTCCGATGAAATTCACCAAAACCAACTGCGCGAGCGCCGACACTTGGCTCCGTCCGACACCTCGGGAGTCCCCGCGGCGGAGGAAACGGCTACTCGCATGTGGGAGGCGAAGCATTTAAGAGTAAGTATTATGTTTAAAGTTGACATAATGGAAATGTGAGGAACACGCCTGCATTCTCCACTCAGGCTCCAACAGCTGGAGATATTGCATCGCACGGAAAAACAAATCAAAGTTCACTAAGGGGAAGGAGCACGGCTGCATAGAACGTCAAATAGCCTGTGATTGAAGGAACACGACTGGGCCCTAATACGTTCAAGGTTTAATAAATAAAATGGTTTATGCTTCATCAGGGAAACGAGGAGGAGGAGAGGAGGGTTCGGAGGAGGCCGTGTGTTTGACCATCAGTGTTTGCTCACGGTCAGTCAGACAGCGCCGCCCTGTCACACACACTTTGCCCGGTGACCTGCTCCCTCTGGGACGGAGCTGGAGGTCAGGGAGAAGGTGGAGGTCAAATGGGCTGCGCTAATAGGAGCGCGTATGTGTGTGCATGCGCGTGTGAATGGGGCGGCGAGGGCCTGAGAGGCTAGCTGGGGCTAAAAGCTAAGGAGACACACACACACACACACACACACACACACACACACACACACACACACACACACACACACACACACACACACACACACACACACACACACACACACACACACACACTTTAAGGTCATAGCACGGGGTGAGAATGTTAAATGGCCAGACTGGGGACATCAAATATTTTCCTACCCATCACTATCAGCAAACCACCTGCCTGGAATGGTGCGTGTGTGCACAGAGGACAGGGTGTCGGAGTTCCATATAGGCTCAGCTGATGAAACCAATGAGCACTGCAGCGTGGCTTTATTAGATCAGACAGACATGCAGACATGCAGACATGCAGACAGACAGACAGACAGACAGACAGACAGAGCGCGTGTGGGCACCACCAGCACACGGGCAGATGGAGGTTCGGGTGCGGCCGCTCAGATGTGAGCTTACCCTCCTCCCCCTGTGTTTCCACCCTCCTCCCCCTGTGTTTCCACCCCCCAGCCCATTTTATCGCTCTCCTCCAGGTGTATCCAGGTAACTCCAAGGCCAAAGCGCTCTTAAAACCACAACAGTCAAGGTAACAGGTAATCGTGGAATGGTCCTTGTAAAAGGGCCTGTTTGCCTTCGCCTAAGCTCCGCCCCCTGTGTCGGACACCCGCGGCGGCGGCGGCGGCTCGTCAGGAAGCAGGAGCTCGTGGACGGAGCCACGTGGCGAGAAGCCGTCGCTCCCTCCTTCATGTCACCGTCTCCTCGGAGGCTGCGTCTTCCTCGGTTCCTCGCCTCGTCTTCACTTTCTCAGTGACATTGGAAGTCTGCCCGTCTTTATCTCCTCGTATTTCTCTGCCTTTTATGAGCAACGCTGGCCCCCTCCCTCGTTTAATGTTTGATTCCAGGCGATAAGAGAAGACAGGGACGAGTCTGACTGCTCCGCTTAATGTGGTCAAAGGGCAGAGGCTGTGGTGGGGAGCGAGGGGCCGGCTGTCAGTCCAAACACGGACTGGACCAGACCGGACGCACGCACACACACACACACACACATGCACGCGCAGCACACACGCACACACGTTTTACTGTATGTACATTTAAACACAAAACATTCCGCCCACTGCATGTAAAGGAGCTTTATGAGTGTGTGTGCACAACCTCTGACACACACACACACACACACACACACACACACACACACACACACACACACACACACACACACACACACACACACACACACACACACACACACTAGATTTTACAGCCACAGTCCACTTGCTCGTCCCAGACCACAGACCCACGCTCTCCTCTGGCTCTTTGTCCACCTTCTCCCTCTCCTTCTCCCCACGTCTCCCTCCTCGCCTCGCTCCAGTTTCACCTGATTTCGTTTCTCTCCCGTCTCTGGCCATTATAAATTCATTGCGCGCTGCCGTGGCTGATTGAAGTGATGCGCTGATTCCTCGGCGCTTCCTGCCTGATGGAGGGTGCTATAGCAAATAGCCCAATGGGTCTGTTTAGATAACACTGACCCCTCGCAAACCGCCGCCGCGGCTGCTGCGAGGGAGCTGTGTGGGACGAGCGGCGATCCCTGAGTGCGTTGGAGGGTGAAAAGGGAGAAAAGGGGCATAAACAAAGGCCAAATGGAAGAAATAGAAAAACAGAGAGAGGCTGAGCTGAAGAAGAGAAGAGATACGGATGTGGGAAAGTGAAGGGGAGATATCTGACGGGCGATGATTTAAAGCGCGTAGTAACTCCCACCTGCCCTCTCCATGAACAAAAGTGTTAGTCATCATCAGGATGAATTGTGAGGGGACACAAGGGCCCGCTTCGCTGGTCCCCCTGATCTGCATTCTGCCCATGGGGTTACCAGGGTAACGAGTACAGTACACCGAGGGGCGAGGGGGGCATGAAGAGGGCACTCACTCTTTTCCTTGGAAATGGATATTCATGCCTTTGTTCTGCAGGGGTTACGATCGCGTTGATTAGGAATAAAAATGTTATTCAAATGTCCCGCCCTCGCTGCCGGCCCCAGGCGCCGCGCGGCTGACCGCGCCTCACCTGGTCATCAGATCACTATTCACAGACCAGTGTTCATTAAAAACGGGGAGATAATGGAAATCACATAATCCTCAGGAGGGGGTGACTGAGGTGGGCAACGGTGTCCTGCTGCATGAGCCCGCTCCTTCGTGTGTGTGTGTGTGTGTGTGTGTTTAAGTGCTTCCTTTATGATGCACATCAGAACACACATGCTCTATCTTTGAGTGAGCATCTGAAAATAATAGTCCTTGGCGTTATGCAACGCTTTGCACACACTGAGGCTGTTTTAAAAGTTACGGGGGGCAATATCGTGGCTCATCTTTGAAAGCTGTGGGCTATAAAACATCATTGTAACTCCATCATGTGACAAGATGTTTTACAATCGCACCATTAAAAGCTATTGGCAGGACATGAGCCATATAGGCTGGAGGAGGGTGCTCTCTCTCTCTCCTGACGCGACACTGAAAACAGGGCATTCCTCGCTGCTAGGAGTGCAGCTGCTCTAAGATAATGTTGTTCTTTAATTAAACTATCTCTGCTGTGCAGTGTAAAGAAGCGGGGGAGAAGGAACGGGGCTGTGGTAACCTCGGACAAATGGCTGAAGACGTGCAAACAATGCTTTGTGAACTGAGAGCAGCGTCGTAGGGGCTTTGTGCGGTTTCTGAGTGGCGTGAGCATAAATAACGTGTGTGTGTGTGTGTGTGTGTGTGTGTGTGTCCACACTTTCCAGACCTTTCGCCAATTAAAACAACCCGTCACTGAGTCAAAATATGGAACTGACTCTTGCAATCACAGTTATGAATCAACCATCAGAACCTCATTACAGGAATCAGGTAACAGCAGTTTCACTTTTACAAGATTAGAGCCTGAAATTAGATATTGTCCCATTTACAACGCACACCTGACCCAACACACACAGAGGCCTCTGCACACTGGCAAATAAACACAGGCATAAATAGGAATAGTTGAATAAGGTAGTATTAAAAAGGTGATTCAGAAATATTTTTTTCCAGAAAGTGTTTCTCTTGTATTCAGTGTGTATTAAATCTGCTGCTCACCACTATGTATTTTTCATTATAGCCACAAAGTTTCTCTAGATTTAATTTAATTGAAGCTTAAATTCTGTTGTAAAAATGAATTGTCGTGAAGGCTCGTGCTGATGCGCTGGCTTCGTTTTCCAGAGGGAAAGACGCAGCCTCGTGTTATTTTTACGGTGAGGTTCTTTTGGACCGTCAGCGTGATGGCCTGACACCGGAGCCCAGTAATCTGACCCGCCTACATCTCCCAGCTCCAGGAGCGGTGGTTCTGGCCGGCTACTGGAGGAATAACCCCGCCGTCTCCGTGTTGATCCGTGTCCTGCGGTTTCGTCCGACCGCCTGACAGGAAGCTGGCGCGCGCACCGCAGTCCGGTTCCGCCTGGGACACAAGCGGGCCCGGACGGATACGGGACCACCGCGAGCGGAGCGGAGCTGTGGGTCACCGTTGACGGGCTCCGGGTCGGGGAAGCTCTGCAGTTCGTCGTGCGGTCGCCAGGAGGAGGTGTGAATGAAGGACGGGCCGCGCTCCTCCGCAACGCGGACACAATAATAAAAAAAAAAAAACTTCACGGACTTGGAATTACCTCCAGTGAGAAATTGAGAAAATCCGTCCGTAAAATTAATCATAATATGAAGAGGGGGTTTTATTTAACGAAAAAATGCAGCGAGAAAAATGTCACTCATGATTCAAGATCTTCCATTCGGCCTGAAAGAGACTTCAGGCCAATTGTCCTGCTGGTCACCTCACTTGATAGAATGCAAATGCGGAGGTCTATGGGGCCCGGTGCGGGAAAGCCATTGATTTGGGGTGAATACAGTGGCTACTCTCAGGCCCTTCACAGTTATTAGGACTAATGGAGAAACATAAAATAGTTCGAGGGAGCGAGAAGCAGCAGATCCGCACGAAGGCTCCAAATAGCTGGCCGCTCCACAGGCCTCTCGGAGAGTTTGGCTTGCAATTTGCATTCCTTTGTGTGACAACTTGTAATCCTCCCCTCGGCGTGCCAAGAAACACACAACAGATTTATTGTCCCAGTCAACAAATCGTTTAGGTCGTCCCAAACCTATTACTGCATAATGCAGCGGGAGCCCCCGGCCCCATGCGCCGCCTCGTCTCGACCACCGGAGACTCGCATCACGCGCGGACTGGTGTGCGACCGGGTCGCCCCTCACCCCCCCCCCCCCCCCCCCCCCCCACCGCTTTGTTGGCCTCCCCGCTCCATTCAGCCGCGCCGCCGCCGCTGCTGCTGCCGCTCGCACCTTCCCCGAGCAGCGTGGGAGGTTGGGAGGGACAGAAACCATGTCTGAGCCTCAGACAGTTTGGTGTCGGTGCAGCGGAGCTAAACGGACATGAGGTTTTCACCGCTGCAGGCCCACACAGGCTGCGCTGACAGTTCACACGTTTCACGTGCAAGATTGCGCACGTTGCAGCGGAGCAATTAGCAGAGACGGACTCCAAATAAATACAAATAACAAAAAACACAATTTCTCTGCAGCCCAACAGTGCACTTGTCCATTTTTCATAAAACGCTGTCCCCAATATGAGATTTATTCCCTCCTACAGTTAATTCTGTCTTTATTTTATTTTTATTCCCACTATAGTTTCCATTTTCAAATGCGGGCAGGATTTAAATCATTACACGTCACATTGTTTTCGGACAATATGACCTAGATGACAGCTGCTTGGTCCTGTTATTACATTTGATGGAGCGCAACCACATCCTCACGTGTGCGCAGGGAAACCAGAACGCCGCTGTATTTTCGCTAGTCTGGGACAGGCGTGGACCGACTGCTGTTTGTTTGTTGTGGGAGACGGTCGCACGCGCACACGCGCACGCACACAGACAGACAAACACGTTTTTGTACACGTATTTGTGTGCGAGAAATATTTGGGACTCGGCTGAATTGAGCTACTGGGCTGAAATAAACTGGAGTGGATTCATAGGAGCTGAACTGGGACTAACAGACTGATAATAAAAAGGGTGAGAGGGGCTGCAGCCCATCTGTGTGTCTCGGCCTCGCACCGCAGGACTCAAACGCGAGGTCAGGCCCAGACAGAAAGGGAGAAGGGGGAAGATCTCTCCCCCACCAGTCATATTCCCACAAACACAACGGGCCTTTGATTCGTTTGTTTGGACACACACATTCATGTCTAATTGTTGTTTTTCTTTTTCAGCGTACCCCACAAGGCGCACATGCATCACGCAGGACAGGCAGCGCATATGGCATCGGTCCTCCTCCAAAACCACACTAAACAGCCCTGCGCACGGCCAGCGTTTCCCATTGCATGCAGAGCAGCGGGCTCCGGCTTGCGGCCCAACAAGCGTCATTCTTTCTTGATGGAGATCAACATAGCTATAATTATAACGGAAGTCGGTGTCCGTTTTAGCATCGGTGTAGAAGAAGTTAGTTTCTTAACAAATGATCATTTTAAGGAATAAAACTATGCAGTGTTTTTGCTAAATGGGAGCTGGATTGTTTCCGTTTGTTCTGGACAAAAAGTTAAACTTCCCAAACACGGGGAACTGACCGAGCTCTTATTTCTAATGAGACGTGAGGAGATGGGACCTGCGTGGCTGCACAGAGCAGCCGCCCGCATTCAGTATTTATCGTGCCAACGAAGACGACCTGACACCATTTAGGCCAACGGCGCATTTCAGGGTCCAGCAGAGGCGGGACGGCGCTCTTTTTTAATTCCATAATCCCTCCTTATACTCGTTTAGACGTCACTCATTTTAAAACATAAAAAGCACATTATGCAGGTGAAAGAAGGGGTTAAGAAAATAATTCTTCAGCATTGTAGCAAGCGCACAACGGCATGAAAACGGAACCAAACAAAGCTGAAACACATGTTCTTCATTTCCATACAGTTAGTGACGCTGGTGTGTACTCAATGAATCATAGACCGCTGAGTAACATCATCCATTACATAATTTATAGTCTTAACGAAATGAACGTTTGGAACCACGATTAGCCTGAAATTTCACATTTAAAGAATGTCAATCAGCCCATCGATTAATTTGAAAAAAAAAAGACTATTTACAATTAATTCCAGTAAGTGATTATTTAATTTTGAGGTAATTATTTAATTATATGATTGCATTAAACATCTGCAACTATTTACAGCAAGAAATAACAATAAAAGGCAGTACTGATAATAATATTACTGTTAATGAGAATAATTTGGGTCGTTAATGTTGTCGCTTTTAACGCGTTGTTCTTGTTGCTGCATCAGGACAACATCAAAGAAAATAGATCCCTACAGCCAACACATTTAACAAATGTTTTACATTTATCACAACGAGCGACATCACGCTGCAGCGCAGCTCCACCGAAGTGGCGTCCTGGTATTAATTTATTTTGTCAAATTGAATTTTCTGGCGGAGCGCGTCAAGGCCAATGAAGCCGGGCTTGGGGAAGGATGTTTGCAGTTGTGCTTGGCAAAGGAAACTGGCCCAACATACCACGACCCGCGTTTCAAAGACTGCTCCATACTAAAATTCAATTTAAACTTTTAGTATTGATAGGATTTCAACAACATGATAAAAGTTGCTATATACCATAGTCTCTACGGCTTTCTGGGACAGCTTATAAGCTACACATGTCTTGTATATAAAATTATTTATAAGTTCAACTGATACATAAATGAACATCTGAATATGAGGTGAACAAAGCATCAGAAGATCGGAACGAAAGCGTCTTTATTGGTAGAAAGCGACGGCCCTAATTAGCTGCACCTCCTTCCAGGCAAACGTGAGGCCGGAATGACCTCAGAGACGCGCGTCTCGTCTGGATACGTTCGTCTGGCCGCGCGGCTGCTCGCACACATGCCCTTGGTTAGGTCGTCTCCTTTTGCGAGACGTCCCACAGATTCTGCGCGTAACCCAATCTGTCGCCAATCAATACTCTGCCCAGAGCCTATTGAATAAATACATTATTCAATTATTTGGTGTGCGACCCGTTCTCGCCTCACAGAGGAAATCAAAGGCAGAATTGGAAAAGATCTGACATAATCCGTGTTGTGCCACAGAACGTTTCAAAAAGGAAATTAATGCAGAAGGAATTTATAGGCCCACTTTCTGGCACCAACCTCTAACACTGTATCCCACATAAATGTGCAAAGTTAGACTATCACAACAGGAATAATGAGTCCGACCCAGAGAAGCAGGTGTTTGTTCTTGTTTGTTGGAGGGTCTTTTAGGGGTCTGAGCAGAGACCCGGGCCCTATTCTGCAGCCCTGCTCCAACTCTCCCCTCTCCTGGACAGCCTGCTGCTCTGCCCCCACCCCCCCTCCTCCCCCAGCCCCGGATCAAAGCTGGCCTCTCTGCCACAGCCGCCCATCAGGGGGCTCCTCACCCTCACCTACAACAACACTGCCTGCTGGGCGTCGCTCTCTGATGCACACACATGGGTGCAAAGACACAGGGGCAAATCCAGGAACCCACACACAGATCAAGCCCCCCCCAAAGCTCATTTTATTATTATTCTCTAAGGGAACAGCGAGCAGGATGGGACCTGAGCTGCGGCGTAAACCTTTGCACGTGTGCACGAACGGGTTTCTCTGGGTCTTCGGTTCACGCATTCGCGCAGGTTCCTGTGCGTTGTGTTGCCGAGTGAAGGAGACAGGGAATGCTGTCCAGAGTACCTGCTGTGCCTTAACTGAGCAAACATATTATGCTTTGGGAGCTGCATTCTCCACATACAAACAGACACCAGAGCAAACAAGCTGCACATCTTGCTTACATATGTACAACTGAACTTATTCCCACCTGTGAGCTTTTATCCAAAGGCCCGATGCCCAACTTACTTCCTCTTCTGTGCTTGACCTCAAAACTCCTCTCATTTGGCGTGTGTACCCCAATTATAGACACTTTGGTCTGGCTTCCAGAGGCACTGAGAGAATTCCACGGCGGAATTTTTATGAACCTCTACATATTACTCATCGCCGCGGCAAACGTTTGTTGACGGCTCCCCTTTGTCCTTTTTGGTGGCGAGTTGTTGGTTTCTCTTTGAAAGTCCACCGCTCTCCGCCAGAACTGGAAGTAATCCTGTTGAAACATCTGGTGATGACTCAGGCTCCATATCAGATACACATCACATGTGATTCATTATCCTGAGGTTGGTCTGTCCCAGGCAAATTGGACTTTGTATATTTTCAAACAGTCCCATACATATACATGGGACCCGGCTGTGATGACACATCGGCCCGATGAAAGTGTTTCCAGTGTTTGTGCCCCAGTTCAAAGGGGCTGATGGTTACCTCCACTGGTGCTGTGACACAGGAAGCACCTTGGGCCAATCCTCTCCACCTTCACCTGCAGCCCCCTTCTCCACAACACGGGGGTCGATTAACTAATTAAGTGCCAATTAAAGCATTTAGTGCTTCCCGAAGGTCGCGAGGTACCGGATACGGCGTGCAGCAAGTGGCCACGAGACTGAACTGGAACAAATTCAAAAGCGTTTCCTTTCCTTGAATGCAGTGACGTAGAAGACGGTTGGCCACTGCGGGGCAGAATGATGTCAGTATGTTTAACAGGGTGTCATTGTGTGGTCAGAAAAGAAAACATGCAGCCTTTAAAAGCCCCTCTGGCTTTTAACAAACTACCAAGGGACAAAAGCTAACTTTGATGTGAATGTACCAAATCGCCAGATAAACAATTATCTCAGTGTTACAGCAAAAATGAAAGAGTTCACTCAAAATTCATACATCAACTAGCATTTCTGCATTGTGTGCCACATAAATACAAAATAAACTGGTCCTATAAGCTTTTGTAATTGTGGAAAAAAAAATCTACACATTGAAAATCCATAATCACGACATGGGCCGTGTTTTTTGTGATCAAGTTCAAAGCCCCCTTTGATCCTTCCTTCTTCACCATCACATCCACCCTTTCATGCATTCGTCCCTGTCTCTGTTCAGTTAGCATCCATGCATCCTGGTCTTTATCAGCTCTTCATACAGTAATAACTTTGCGTCTGTGATGTGAAAGTGGTGGCGCACAGGCAGTTTGTGTCATCATAATTAGCAGAGATGAATCAGGGCTAACTAAACCTCAGTCGACCTTAAGCTGAAGGGGCAAAGTGCGGTAAAAAACATAAAAGGTGATATCCACACCTCCTGAGAGGCTGAGGGGCAAACACACAAGTAGCAGAGCGTGTCCATGTAAAGCTTAAATGTCTCCCTTGTAGATTTGAGGTCAGTTTGTTCTCGGTTTACTCACTTTAAGATGTAATTTGAAGCTGCAATGCATTAAGGCATAACATACACTTGAACCCGAACCTGAATCGCTCGCATACGGGTTACTGCAGTCATTTTATGGCCATTTTAAATGTTTCTTCTTAAAATCTACTTAATAATTTGACTTAGGGGTGAATTCAAGTTTGCAAAGGTGATACCGCCCTGTGGAGAACAGTTTCCTGTTTGCAGGATTCAGGTTCAAATCCCACCCGTTACCTATACGTCCCTCGGAGCCGCCGTGATCCGCCTTTGCTCCCGTGCCTTGGCCTCCGCTCGCTCCCCGTAGGCCCCGTTATTGGACGTTTTTCCTGCACATTTAGGACCAACAGGCTGTGACCCCCCCCAATCGCACCGTGTTTACGCAGGCGAGGCGCCATCTCCCTTCCAGCAGGTTCACACGGAGTTCTGCGGTTTCGGCTTCGCGAGTGACGGCTGTGTCAAGGAATCACATCGTTGTGACACAGCACGGTGGGTAGCGAGGAGCGGCACCGCTGCATGAAGCCCATCCGCAGGGGCGGACGGGCAGCTTCACAGGAGCCCGGTCGCAGGAATGCGAATGGAGAAGGAGCCAGAAATGGGCAAGAAAACAAAGGTTGTCTGAGAGCGAAGGGACCCAATGATGCAATTCTTGCTGAGCGAGTCCGTTAAGCTTTAGGACGTATAGACAGGGATAATTAATGTGAGGTGAAAGTTTTCATAACCTCTGTGGCTTCCAAGGCATTGGCACAAGTGTTATGTGAAACAAGAGGCGATGGTGAAAAGACACCACAGTGACAGTCCACTGGGGGGGGGGGGGGGGGGGGGTTTAAGGCAACTGTTACACATTACTCTCCTGTGAGGCTGAGGATTCCTGCATCCTACGGCACCAGCCCACAGTTCACACAAGTGAACATCCAAGGAATGCTGTCAGCAAATGCTCCTTGAGCGCCTTCAGCGCTGAGAGGGACCGTGAGCAATGGTGCCGTGAGGAATTTCAGATATCTCAGGCAATCTTTCACTTTCCTCCTAGCGAAGGAATTTTAGCGTGCACGGTTTTGTGAGCATTCAACATCTGAGGCACATTTATCAACTCACTATCCTGAATCAGCGTCGCCATTAAACTGAAAACAAGCGCCGGTCCTTCTGTTCGAGACGCAGCGATACAGCAGGTCGCAGGTTAACACTTAAACCAGCAGCCGCTTATGAAATATTACTCTCCAGCCTCCAACTCCACTCTCTCCGTCTCTCATCTCGCCTTCGCTGAATGTTTCTTCTGGCACTCAGCTCCCCTGTCTATGTGCATCAACAAACACAAGAGGAGGAACCAGCAACTGTATTAACAGATGGCCAGAGTCAATAAAACAGGCACAAATCAAGTGCTGGACACATCTGTTGTACGCAGAGTCGGGCTAATCTTTGTGTGGCTCGACGGGAGTGATGGAATCACAGCAGCTCGGCCAGATTAGTGGGGACGGGGCAGATCACCCAGGGGACCGCGGGCTGATTTGTAACGGATCGCAGCATAGAGATAAAGCGTTTTACGTTTTAGCCAAATAAGTCAGAGTGTCACTAAGACCAAGAAATACATGTGCTAAAATCTGTCCATTTAGGAAAATATTTACTGAGACCTTCTTAACCAACTGTGTCTTTTACTAGATCTAATTAAAAAAACAACAGCACTGATCACAGGGTGGTGATATGGTTGAAATCTATCTCCAATCTCAATGTATTTTATGTTGTTGTATTTCCACAATGAATAGGTTGGAAACTAATCTGAGCTGCTTCTAGCTGACCCAAAGAGTGAAGTACTTGGCTGCTTCATAAAAGCATCAACTGACATTTCTATACCACTCCACCATAAATAAAATATTTAAACAAATGAAATTATATTCAATTTTCATATATTACCATAAACTGTGTGCATATACTGTATATACATATATAAATAAAAACGAGATTGTTTTTAATAAATATTAACAAGCTAAGGAAGTAATTATGTTGTATTTTTACATTGTTATTCTTCAGTTGCTGACCTGCCCACCCAGTATTCTCTTATGTCAATGGAAAGTCAAACATTACCAGTGAGCTTAAACTGGGAATAAGCCATTATAGAAATGCCAGCAGTTGAGAGCTGTGATGGAGCACAGGGAGCCTGTTGCTGCCAGTGATTAGAGGCTAGGTTGGGCCTGTCCAATGCAAATCCTCCATTTTCATAAAACATATCAAACAATAATGTACAGCAAAAGCGGGATATTAGTGAGTTGGCTGAAAAATAATGAACGCTGGGAAAAAAAGCAGGAAACATCAAACAGATGTAATCAGATGAGGTCGATAAGCATTCAGGCTCAGTTAATTCCCAGCAAATTATCTAATCCAGATGTTGCACTCTTAGTGTAAACACAGTGCCCTGCAGAATCATAAAACAAATAAGCATGAAAAAGGTTTAAAGTTTCAAACACAGCCTAACCCTGGACCAAGACCTTTCCACTAAAAAAAAAAAAAAGAAAAAAATCCACTCCACACACTCCCTCTCTGCTGCAGGAAAATGTAAATATGGTAATATTTAGCACGTGTTTTAAAACAGATCGGTTTTCTCAAGTAGAGAGAAGCACAGAGAGAGAGAGAGAAGCAGTCAGGGAGAAAGAAGTGAAAAAAGTGGCCCACACACGATAGAAGGCCTCCCCAGATTCGTGTGTGCGTTCCAGTCTGTGCGATGTGGACAGGCTGCGGCTTCCTCTGTTTGCACACAGTTCCACCAAGAGCTCCGGCCCAGTGCTGATGGCCCTGATGCACTTCAGTGCGCCAAACTGGATCTGTCACACTGTGAGTCTAGAGAGTCAACAACAACTTAACAATATGAAAACACCACTCCAACGGCTCATATCAGTCATCCGTGTCGCCGCCATTTTTTCACGGGGAGAAAATAAGAGGCGGAAGGTAACGCGGCGAGGACGAGAGACAGGGAGAGAGAGAGAGAGAGAGAGAGAGAGAGCGAGAAAGCGAGAGAGCGGAGGGAGGAGCCGAAATGGAAACATGCTGGACATATGGATGTGTTTAAGGACCACCAGGGAAGGGAAACTTGTGCATTTTCGCATAAACCCTGATAAACTCCAAATATGTAATTACACGGGGTTTAGGGCTTGTCTGTTGCCGATTCATTCAGGAATTTCTGGTTACGTCTTTCTGAGAGTTCGGGTGTAGCAGGGCTCTTTATCGTTCTCAAGTGGCGGATCTGCTCGGCTTTAGTGCGACCGAGCCCGACACACACACACACACACACACACACACACACACACACACACACACACACACACACACACACACACACACACACACACACACACACACACACACACACACACACACACACACACACACACACACTCCTAGGGTCCTAGACTAGGGTCCTGCACCGTGAGAGTGCCATTGTTTCCGCTCCCATTTAACAAGGCTGTGGGTGAAAGAAGAAAGTGGTCAAAAGAAATAGCTTCAATGGCATTTAGGGAAAAAGTAAAGCAGCGGGGCCCTTGTAAAGTACACGCGGCATGTTTAAAGATTTCATCACGTCACAATATTTATAGTTCGTCGATTCCCTGTCGGTGTTTGTAGCCAATTTGTTGTGCTCCAATAAATAGACGGGCCTATTTATCAGCAGACCACATGGCAGCCATTTCTGGCGCCTAACTAGAGGCAGATGTGTTTTGTATATGTTTTCGCATGCAGGTTTGATGCGCTGACAGGCCGAGACGGACGGCCGAGATGCACAGCGCCTGTCCCGTGCGCGTCGGCTCTGATTAGACCGTGGAAAACCCAAACATGCCTCTCTGACCGTCCCTGGGCCGTATTTGTCTTCCCGTGACAAAGCTCTTTGATTCACACCCGGGGGCCGCGTCGCCGCGAGCGCGACACGCACCGAGGGAGCGTGCACCTTCTTCGGCCGCCTGTGAGGCCCGTGCACGCGTGTAATGTCTGCCCTCCAGTGTAAACACAAACTGCAACCAGCGTGTGTACGTTCAAGTGTCTATTTCTTTGTATTTCCTCATGTTGCATGTGTGTGTGTGTGTGTGTGTGTGTGTGTGTGTGTGTGTGTGTGTGTCTGAGTGTTGCCAATTACCCCAGCTATAAATACAAGATCCCCATCCGTCACCGAGTTTCTGGGTGGCTGCAGCGCCGCCATAATTGGTTTCAGATGGTCACACAGATCTTTCTCTCTGTGCTGCATAACCATCACGCCGCCTGTGTGTGAGAGAAAGCCGCGGGGGGGAGAGAGCGAGCGGGAGAGAGAGAGGGGAAAAAAAGATGAGTGACAGGAGTGAATAAATACAGAGTGAGCACAGGAATAAACAAGCAGACAGTAAATTTTTTTTTTTTGGTTCCGAAATTCTCCTCAGCCTGTGAGTGGTGAGCTGGGAGGGGAAGACGAATTGAAGTTGTTAACTCAATAAGTGCTCATGGTTTTGTAACTGGTGTTTTCATTTTGATGTGATTTATTAAAATCAGATGAAGTTTGGAAGGATGAGTATTTGGGTTAGTTGTGCTATAAATGTTGACATATTCGTTTTCCATTATGTATGCATGTGGATTTTCAAAATAGAATATTCCATTTATACTAGGATGACATTGAATATGTTTAATAGCATTACTGTAAACTACAGTTAAATAAAATTGGGTCGCTATTAAGCCTCAACAACTCAACTTTAATAGTAAAATAACAATAATCATTTAGTATATACTGAGTGTTTATTGGGTGTGATGTTCCTCAAGGGTTTAGTTAAACTAGGCTTAAGTGCTGCCTCCCTATCTGGCCCCATGGGGACACCTGATCAATGGGCATATTACCAATACATTAGCAGACCGGACCTATTGATCAACACAGAGGACACTGTGACTTGGTGACAGCTGCCAAGTTGCCCAGTCTGTAAAGGATTAGAGTGTAATCAAAGGCCACTAAAGCCCCTAAATTTAAAGTGTGGGTTGAGAGAAGCAGGTCGTGAGACCAGGAAAGAGCCTGAAACAGCTGGCTTCACCTCTTATTTTCATTTAAGAGAGTTTATTCATCAACAGCCTCCACTTTCAGTCATTTTGATGACACTGGCGTATATTTAGTTACAGCTGCACCTGTTTAATGTTTGCACTACTGCTTTGCTCTACAGGCCAAATTAAAAAAGAGGGGAAATGACCTTCATTAGGAACCTTGCCGCTCACCCGTTTCCACCCGTCCAAACAAGCAGCAGTGCGCATGCGCGCTGGCCGCGGCTACCTGCTTTCACCACGCTCGTGGGAAAGTAGCTGAGAGGAGCTGCGTTTTTTCTTTTTTTTCTGGTTCGTGTTAATGTGGAGGCGGCTCAACCAATTATTACACACATCTCTACTCGGCCAAGCCAAGAGCCTGCGGACACACAGGAATCCTCCGCCGCTATAAATCCATTAAATCCCTCTCATTAGCGCACGAGCCTCTCGCTGCGAGGCGGGAGGCAGAGCGGGGGCGCGTGCTGCTTTTCGCGCCGGGCACGGGTTCCTCCGCAGCGCGTCGCCCCGAGTGACTCACTTTGTTGACAATAACAACAGCAACACGCCGGGACAAGATACGCAACGCTGTCATGGCTGGAGCAGGAGGCTGTCATAGCTCAGCGATAAGTGTGCTTAAGTCAAATAAATAAATTTAAAAAGCATTACGACACGCTGACACTTAGATGCTGCGCCTTAAAATCAATTAAAAAAAGCACCTCGGGGAAAAAGCAGCTTTTCAGGCATTATCAAAAGATTCACACTTTTCAAATGAATCTACACTAGTAGAAATTTTTTATCAAGTTATTATTGACTAATCAAGACAATTTTCTGAAAAAACGCACATTTATTTCTTTTAATTTTTAACTTTATTTGGTTAATAAAACGGTTAATAAAATGTCGTGTTCTACAAGTCAGGATTTTTTTGTAAAATCTTCATGCATTCTAGATCAATGTAGTCAAAGCTTATGACTGAACACTGGATTTTAACATTTTACATAATGCAGGAAAAATAACTTTAGTAAAGAATAGTTCTGCTACTGGTCATGTGACAGACGGTCGGATTAAAGCTGGACACCGGCAGGCACTCATCTATTCATTCCTCTACACCTGTTTCCCAGCATACGTTACAAGAATAGGATGGTCTTTACAATCAGATAAACAAAAGTATTTATTGTCATAACCAGCATTTAACTCTAAAGCTATTTGAGAATTTGAGAACAATGTTCTATTTCTTCTAATAAAAGATAATACATTATTTTTTTTTTGTTTTATTTGTTAACTGGCAAGTGAGAGAGAAAGACGAAATGACAAAGCACACTTTTTACTACACATTTACCGCAATTCAAAGTATCCAACAGGACGTGCTGTATTTTGAATAGGAAAATACACAGTGTAGCCCCGAACGTGATTTATACACGGCCCCATAACTCACTGTGACATTTTCAACTGTGTCAGCTGAATCCTGTTTTTCACGGTGTACTCCACACTCTCTGTCAACGGGTGATACATCTGTGTCAGAGGGGATTAAGACGTCACAGCCATGCGCGTTCGCCCCGAGAACCGATATTTGGACTTTTGTATTCGACGGCCGGACGAGACGAGGAGGGGAAGGGGTCGAACGCGAGAAGCAGCGGGGAGTTCAAGGGGAGAGGACGGTGAGAGGAGGAAAAGCCGTGCATGAGCAGAAAGAGCGAGCTGGAAGATGGGCTCAGAGATGGAAGTGAAAAGGAGCAAATCGGGAGGTGAAGGAGAGGACAGCAGGCACTCACCAGGAGGAGCGCCAGGAGGGGAGCGGAGGCCACGGCGTGGAGAGCGGGCCCTTGTGTAAATGGAGATGTACTAAACCTCTGCTAACCTGGATCGCCCAAGATAAAATATTTATATATGCTATTGTGTGACCGAGCGCTGGGCCGAGCACAGCCTTAATTTGTTTTTCTCCAGGGTAAATTAATTCCCTCCCCGTCATCAGCAGCGTGAACCCGTGATGATTACTGCCTGGTCCCTTCCTCCGGCCCCTCCTGCAACAAGCACTTGAGAGATTTTAATGTCCACCTTACGATTGGGCTTCATCCGCTCCATACATTTCCATAGATGAAAGGTGAAGCCGAGACGCCTGAGGGAGATGAAGGCCGAGCTCCTCCTCCTCCTCCCCCACGCGCCTTTTCTTTCTTAACCCTCGTCTCATTTAACCTTATGGCGAAAACAATTTAAAACAACATAGTCGGCGTCGAGGCACAGCTGACTCGTCAAGTGCGAGTGTTTGCCCTTTAAATGCAGCTCCCAATATTCTGCCAAAAGGGGCATTTATATGGAAAAAAAAAATCATGTTTACACGTATGCACTGTACATCACAGCGTCTCGCATGGCATCAACAGGGCAGCGGGTGGAGGCAGGAGCATCTGTGTATGCTAACCATATGTAAAACACATAGTCAAAGGGCGTACAGTGTGAGCCACATTTGGAGCCTGGGGCAGATTGACACTGATTGTCATGCTATTACAGGCAAATAGCAACACTTGCTCCGCAGTCGACAGGGCATAATCATGTGTGACTAACGGCGATGGAGAGAGCGCTACAAAGGGAAGGCGAGATGCTGGAGGTGCAGGCTCTTTGTCTCCGCTGCCAGCCTCCTTGTCTCTGAGTAGCCTGGAGGGGTGAAGCGAGCAGCAGATGATAAAAAGATGGAAGCCACTCAAAGTTCAAGGCAGAGATGCCCTTTCATCTAGTTCAAGACAAGCATATCAGCTTCTGCGTGTACATTACTGTGAACTACCAATCTTTGCTTCCTACATAAGGGACAGGGCCGGGAGAAGTGGAGATGTGGTGGTACAACTAACCCCTGCATAAAACCCATGTCTTTGTACTTTGGAGCTTTGGCTTTTGGAAGAAGTCAGAAATAATAGTGCACTGTTGTAACTTCAGCCCTGTCTCCTGGAAATTGTCCATAATTTCCAACAGCAATTCCATTTTTACATAGTGACAGCATGAGCCACAAGGTTGAGGCTAAAGCACGATACCTATGAAACGACCACATACATCACTGAGTTTATTACATGTAGCAAGTTATATATTTTCATTTAAGCTCGTCAAGCATCCTCACGCGAGCAGTCGTGCCGGCGAGGATTCGGCCTCACGAGTTACTCACACTGGCCACCAGCAACTCCTTCAGCCAGTCAGCCACCGCAGCGAGAAAATTACCAGCGTTAAGCCCAATTTCCTCTCATACAGCAAATAAGTACAGGGCCAATGTTAAGAGCTGTTTTGATGCTGCTACATGCACCAGAACCACAACTGGAACTGATGCACAATTAACCTTAACTGTAATTAACCCCAGCCAGCGCTGGCGCTGAATTGTTACCGGAGAAGTATTGTTGTTCTCTTTTCCCCGGCCTGATCAAAGGCCCAGAGAAGCTAATTTAATCCCTCAGAAGAAATGTTATTTTTGCTCAGAGTAATGTCCCATCTTTTGATCTTTCAGACAGCCACTGGGCTTCACCTGATCATCAGTCAGGAGCAAGTCGTCCAGCGGGCCGAGCACTGAGCCGCGCAGCCAGTAGTCAGACAGGACGCAGAGCTGAGAGAAACAGCCCCAGCGTATGCATTACGGCCTTACAGCGGAGCAGCAGCCGGTGCTTTAATGAACGTAACCCGAGCTCCCCGTTAAACAAACAGGCCAAACCTGTGAAGAGAACCTCCACATCTCTCATTAAAGCCGCCAGGACCTACAGTTTGGGCCAGACTCCATCACCGCTTTCCACTTCTTTAATCTTTCAATTATAGTTACTGTTGCTTTTCTGCTTATTTTCATAAGGAAACATTAGAAGTGGCTGCTGATGGACTTTAGCCTTTGTGAGAATTCGGATGAATGACCTAAGTGATTCATTGTGACACGGATACGGAAGGAAAGAGCTGTGATATAAAGATCACAGATAAACGATATGCACTCTTTAACGTCGTCTTCCGACCTTTTAACTCGGCTCATATCAACTTTGCTGCCTCCAGCTGGACTAAAATGTTCACCGTGGTTTCCAGTAGAGGTCATTGCAGAGTTTTGACACCTTTTATAAAGCGTAGCATAACCAGCTTCTCCTTCTAGTATGATATTCTACACTTCATAATAACCTGGTAGTTTAGTGTTTAAGGACTGAAGACTGACTGACTGAAGGACATGTGATCACCCGAAGGCCCATGACTTGAAACGGAAAAGTAGGGCCCATCCTCTCATCATCACCCACCCCTTACTGTGCGCTTTGCTCCAGCTGCCTATCAAAAGCTAATATCCTCAAATTCGATGCTGGTGTTGTCCTTTGAAATGAGAAAGAATCTGTGTCTAATGCAATAAGCCAAACCTGGCTGCTGTGAACTCTAACCTCCCTCCCCTGATCTCCATCTCCACAACTGGTCCGCGCTGCTGAGACCAAAAAGGGAGAGCAGGATTTAGAGAGTTACAGTACAAACGCCTGCGTCTCCCCTCCCTTTCCCACTGCACAATTCCCCTCAGCCCAGCATCAATTTCTCTTTCTCCCGCCATCGATCGTGCCCCCACACCTTCCTGTTTTAAGCCGCAGTCATTTTTAAATACAGTAACACAATCTTAGGGAAAGCTGATATAATCTTTTCTAAACTATAAAAGTCAGTCACCCAGAGAAACATCTGCATGGTCAAATTTAAAACAAACTGTCAGGGAGTCCGGTGTCCCCATAAAGAGGGAGCGGAGAATGAGACGAGGTGGGGGTAGAGGAGAGAGGGGCGAAAGGTGGAAAACACGCAGAGACGGAATGATTTTTAGGAGGGAGTTTTAGTGCTTTCCACTTGGCCTCAACTTAAACACGGGCCTCCCTGAGGCCATCCGGATGCTTGCAGGGTAAAGCCAACACACCCCCGGTGCTACCAGTCTTTTTTTATAGCTCTTAGAATTACAAAGTCATTGTCTCTATTTTCCAGTGTGTTGACACCTGAGACAGCTAAGCACGTAAAAGTCATTATGGCTGATGTCTTAACGGGCAGACATCAGCACCAACTTCATTTAGATCTGCCTTTGTAGTGGTCAGTGGTTCAAAGTGTATTCAGTTTAAAAGTATCAGTAATTAGTAGGTAATCCGAGCTACACTAAACATTTAATTAATTAGTTCATTATACATCCTTACCAATGTACTAATATAAATACCACCATGTTTATGTAGTGGAGCATAATGGTTGGAGATTATCTCCCCTGAATGCTCAGAGGAAACAGAAGCCATAAGCTGCTTCTTCATCATCATCTTGTGAATATGTAAAATGTGTTATTTTGGAATGTAGATTGCCTAAAGTACAGGATGTGTGGAAGAACAGTTCCAAAGTTTAAAACAGGAACTTTCAGTGATACGTGTCATTCATTCTCCTGGAGCAACCACCCGACTGTAAAAAACTGGAAATGGGAATCGACGTATTGTTATTCATCTCAAGCTTCAAATGTAAACGGGCCTCTACAGAAGGCATTATCCTGGAGTGAGTATAGCTAAACAATCCAACACACTTCAGCCCAATTCCCATGGGTTTTACGTTAGAATGCCACTGAAGTAGACATTGAACAGGAGGGCACAGTGCCTGCTCTGCTCTGCCCCGTCTGTTTTGAGCTGAGTGTTGGATTGATTTAATTGATTTAATGGGAGAGCATGGAGTCACAGCGGGAGATGGGGAACACAGAATGCTTTAGGGAAGTCAAGTGTGTTGCACTACCTCAACTCGATCTTAGACGGCCGTGTCAGCCGGCAGAAACCGCAGAGAGTGATGATACATGATGGCAGACACAAGTATGCACGAGCAGAGAAAGCCTCGCACATGAATCTCTCTCTTATATATAAACACACACAAATTCACACGCACTTGTTCCCAGACCAGAACACCATGCTCCCTGTTAATGGTTTGAATAACACCCAGAGTGGCATGATAAAGCCTCAGCGACATGCCTGCATTTGTGTGTGTATTCACGCACGGCATAAGGGAGACAGTGGCAGCAGCCGGTGCTAATGCCACCCTGAATGGTGTGTCTAATTACTTGGCCCAGAGATAGCTTTTAGCTAAATCACCCGCCTTCTGAAGAGCCTGTATCAACAGTGACAAGAGCCTGGACAATTACATTAGCCCTCTCTCCATCTACCGGGTCCAGCACTAACAATAAGTGTGATTTGCAGCCGCTTCATTGTTGTCACCCTTCTCTCCATGACAATGATGTTGTCCCTGCTGGAGAGAAGAGAAGGATGGAGAGTCAGTGAGCGGCCAGGAACAGCGGTCAGATCAAAAAATGTAGAAAAGAGGGCAATATATGAAGAGAGAAACGGGGAGGGAGAGAGCTGTAAGCAGAGTTGTGTTAATGTGATCTCCGATTGTGTGTTTGGCTTCACACATGATGCATACACACATAGACAGCAGCCATCCACAGAACAGATGTGCTATTAAAAGCTCTGAGTCACATCAGAGTCAAAGCAGAATTTTAAAATAATCCTAATTTAAGTAAAAGGTACATCAAGGCCAAGTGAATGTTTTACGTCCTTTTCCGTTTGGCATTTCACACCACCAGTGTTTCTCATTTTGTCCACACAAAGTACAATTGATTGCAATATCCAACAGGGACCAACTACAGTGTCTGAAGATCGGAGCACAGGAAGGCGCAAAGTTAGAAAGTTTGGGGTCAGAAGATGACCTTTGAACTCTCAACCATGTCAAAAGAAGCTTGAGCAGTGAGGAGAAAATGGGAATATCTCAATGCCTCAGAGACACTAAACATCAGCGGGACGTTGAGCAGAGAGGCAGAAAGTCACTGTTGGAAAAGGTGGAAAACCGTAATCATCATTTCATGATTTACTGTAACGACACTTACTGTACATTTATTAGCAGGTGTGATATGACACTACAAAAACAATCCAAAAGCTTAAACCCCACTAACAAAAGTAGGTTTAAGCTCATGACCGTTTAAGGATCAGAAAACAGAACAAGGCATGAGAAAGACGTCACATGGATGTGTCTGAAGTCAGGGGCTGATTTCTATAGAAGCTTTGCAAGTTGAATGAAATTCAAATGTGTTAATACTACTTGCATAAAAGTGAAGGGGAAACCAGGAAGAGCTCAAGGAACCCCAAAGTAGGATATGGACACTATGGGGAGCGGAGTGGTGCCAAGTGGGGTTGGATCACTCCACAGCAGCCTTTCCCACCCCATTACCCTCCAAGCTCCCCCACCCCTCTGAACCCCACTACCACCACAACCACGTCCTCCTGTTCTGCAGGGTCACACCACCAGTCGCACTACAATGACACCATCACCGGCTCTTACTGGCTGAATGGAGGGACACACAGAAAGGAAAAGAGCGCGGGGATGGTGGGGTGCTCTTCAGGTGGAGGGCCTCGCAATCACCGCGCATATTTTATGGGTGCCCAGCGTCGCTGCAGCAGTCTGTGGGTGTCTGTGACTAATAATATCACACTTAAATTGAATAAAAAAGTGCCACACGGATATTACATTCGTTGGATGTTGAATTAAATCTAGCTTTTTTCCAGGGTGTAGCTGTCAGATCGATGTAACATCATGCTGTGGCCCAGAGAAGTGGAATTTGTAGCAGGAATAATTGCAGCTCTTAAAAATAAGGTTTTAGTGTTTGACGGTGGGGATGAAAAAGTGAGGGACCTTCACTTGGGGGACTCTTTTTTTCCACACAGAAGAAGCAGAAACGCTGATTACTCTGCCAGTAGAAGCCTCAGCGGACCGGGCCGCGGTCCATCATTCCAGATACACCCGTGAATAACATGCGGGACATGTAGGGAATTATCGAATGAAGTAAAGGTGAAAAGTAGCATAAACAACAAATTAAACCCGGCATCACTACATCGCTCCTGTTCCACTATTAAAAACACACAAGCCATTGAAATAGGCAGGAACCGGGGGCAGCATCGCAGGGAAGGCTAAGAGGACCGGGAAGAGGAGTGCAAAGTGGAGCGCTTTTGGAAGCGCCCCAGATCGCCTGATGTTAAGGAGCTGCTCCCAGAGGTCTGAGACAATGGTACCAGTCAACAACAGGAGCTGGCCTGCCTCCTTTTCATCTCCCTGTCTCTCCCCCGGCCTCAGTGCCTCTTCTCGGTGCCACACAAAGGGCTCGTTCGGGGGATAGCGGGGTAGATGGGTCGAGAGAGCGGCATGGCATTTTAATGGCGCTGAAGAGAGTGACAGAGGAGAGGAGGTGTTGGTGGGCTTGGTTAGAGGTAGAATTAGAGAGAAGCCACCACACACACACACACACACGCACACACACACACACACAGGCATTATTGTGGGAGGCTTTTTATCTGAATGATTGCCCTCAATTAGATCTGTGCTCAGTGTAGGTGTGAACAGACAGCTATCTGGAGAGGGGAGGGTTGCGGGTTCAAACCAGTGGAAGGCCATAAGGAAGTGGCAATAAGCTGTTTAACAACAGAGAGTCAAAGATTTCTGGGCTCAAAAACAGGAAAAGCTAAGAACCACCACCACAAATATGACGAAACGCTTGGAGGATTAGAATGGGCATGAAAATCTCCCGAATCCTGACTTTGACTCTGTCAGACTGAAATGTCCAACAAGTACACAAAATTACAGCGGACCCAAGCACATTTGTGCGAGTCGAGTCCTGTTGTCGCCTCGCTAATGAAGCAAACACACAAAAAACGTATTTTGCCTCTCGTTTTCTGGTTTGCTTCCATAGTTGGGGCTCAGCTGATGGCGCCCTCCTCTTCTGCAGCACTTTGGCACCGCAGTAGAAAATTGGTACCACTAACTGTTTATCTCCACAAGCCAACTTCTTGTCTGGCACAGAAACGTTTGACTGCCCATACAGATGGAGCACAGCCTTATTTTTAGAGGCAGCAGACTTTTACAAACATTTATTTTATTTGGTTGGTGTCTTCCAAAATGGACCCTTTGAAACTTTTAAATCTGGCACTTAGATGCACATGTTGAAATAGACCATCAAACGTTCCATTTCTTTATCTTATTCTTCCTATTATTATCTATTATTTTGTATTTTTACACATTTGTAACTGCTGAAATTCCCAGTTACTTAAAGACATAGTTACATCTTCACACACACACACGCGCACACACACACAGGATACAAAACATCCCACTAAAGCCCACTGTTTACCCCGTTTTGTGTTTAATCACAGCGAGCCAAAACTCTAGATGCAATTTTCCACTCTGCATACACCTAAACACAAACACAGACACATAGAAAGGTACACATACACGCTGTCACACACATACTGTATGGTACACTCTGCTCCACAATTACTCCTCAATTAGAGATAATAACCTGACCACTTCCTGACCAATTACCTGCAGCCTTGCTATGACTCGCACAGTGTCACTGTGCGATCGCACACAACACACACAGGGTCAGATGGTTTGTAAAGTTAGCTGTGCATGCAGGAATCATTGGTCATTTTTCTGACCACTGCGCTTTGTGATTTTCTCCTTATCAGTCAGGTGGCGCAAAACCTTTCCCTCATTTTATGGAAGTAAATGTTAGCTTTTGGTGGTTTCCTGTATATGCTGACTACTGTGAAGACCCCCCCCCCCCCCCCCCCCCCACACACACACAGATAGACTGGAAAACTTTTGAAAACAGCTACACACTCAAATGTTTTAGGTTTTAGGTATAAAAAGAATCATTTTGAGGCAGGGAGATGATGCTTATACTGTATGTGCATGTTGCCATTTCTTATAATAACTGCCTGACAAATATGTGGCATTCTTCTGATTTACACTGGCAACTTCAGAGTGTTCCCAAACTCTTTCCTAGCCGTCCTCCGAGCATGAAAAGGCGTAGGGTTATTGAGTTCTGCCCAATCAGACATAGTCCAGGGGGAATGGCTTGCCTCTTCACCGTAGAGTGGTCGCCCTGCCTTGAGCACAATGCAGATGGCCCTCGCTTCCATTACCAAAGCATCCCCAGATATACACATTTCCACCTCCATGCTTCACTTCAGACATCCATCATCTTTTCATGGGTTCTGCACTATGTTCCATGCTTGGCTCCAAACACCTGGACTCATCAGTCCACAAGACTCGGTTTCAGTAATTTGAAGTGCACAGTTTATGTATCTTGGTTCACTGCAACCTTTTCATCAAATTTGCTAAAACAGCCTTCGCCAGACCACCGAGGACAGACGATGCTGCTACCTGGAGGACAAAACCTGAATGTAATAACTAACCTTATTCCCACTGCTGCAATTTTCTACTTAAGTCACGCTCAGGCTGGGAAACCTGACCCAGATGAAAAACCGACAATACAACAGAAAAATTCACATAGATCTACCAGTTATTAGATTACCTAGCAATGCTGCAGGCAGTAAACCATTTGTTTCTACAGGTATAATCCAATATTTCCCAGCAGAGAATAAAGCAACTGGGAAATAAGGATGCTCAACATGGTTTGTGGTCTGACAGCTGCGTAAGCACTGTCTCATGTGGTCACAGTGTCCCTGTGTGGGTTTCTTTCAGAAAGCTAGCAGATGGGTCTATTTCAGCATAATCTGTGTATCCGGAATGTAGTTGCATGTCATACCCATGTCTTTGTGCCATGGTCCCGTTTAGATCTTTAACGTTTAACAACTAACTGAGAATCCTTAAAAAACATTTCCTCTTTTCTACGAGTTTTTCTGAAACGCTGCTGAAAATCAAAAAGACGGCAACACTTGGACAATGTTGAACAAGTGTCTTAGTTTGTGTAATGTCCAATGTATATAAATCATAAGCAAATGAATAACTTTATGGAATAATTTCTAAATAATACTAAAAGGAATAAAATGCATTTTTATAGGTATATTTTACTGATCACAGAGAGCATCCTGCAAACTAAACAGACTGTATGTAGATGCTTGCTGTGTGACACAATATTGAGACAAATTGACAAAGTGCTCTCCCCCTGTGCTCATAGGATCATATATTCTCGCCCATACAAAACATTAGCGGATTGAC
The DNA here is from genome assembly GCF_900634795.4 of Betta splendens. NCBI lineage: Eukaryota > Metazoa > Chordata > Actinopteri > Anabantiformes > Osphronemidae > Betta > Betta splendens. The sequence continues at coordinate 6,202,884 of NC_040884.2, forward strand.
ACTATCACACCAGCTATCTGGCAGAGGCCCTTTCACACATAATTACAGGCTCTTATTTCCCCCGCTGAGGGAACAGGTGTAGGGGGAGAGGGAGAATAGTTCAGGCCCACTGTCTCCTTGGGCTTAGGGCCTTTTCCTGGCTCTGAGACGCCTGTATTGACAGAGACAGAGGGGGACCGCCAGCGCCAATAAATCACTGCGAACGTGTAAATGCCACTGTGGTGCATTCCGCTCAAGAACAGGAGGCCATTCGGCTACAAGTTCCTTTCTCTTTCTGTTTCTGTTGTTTTAAGGCCTGGCCCCCTAACATACACTACCCTCGCCTGTTTTTTCCTCGCTCTCCATCTCCCTCTGACACTCACGCCGCGCTCTGTTTGCTCCCCCCAAGCAGCTAATAGCATAATTTGAGGAAGAATGTTCCCGGGGTTTCCTGCGAATTCTGCCATTATTCATCCAAATGACCTTTCTTTTCCTTCCCTTTCCCTCGCATGTCACCAACGCAGCACTATTTAGAAGCAATGGCTGCCTAGGGAGGAAGGAGAGAGAGCGTGTGCTCAAAACATGTACATCTAATGAAGTTTTGTGTTGTGCGCAAGTCTGGTTACTACATTTTTTGGCATCCTTGCATGCATGAGTGCGTTTGAACCTGCACATAGCCAAGAATTTAAATGTCTGTGTGCATGTGTGTGACATGGAACGCACTGAACAGGGTCCAGCGGTATCCTAGAGCTGCTGGTTGAAGGAAGTAGAAGAGGGCACGTGCAGGGTGGAGTAGGTGAAGGGTGTGTGTGTGTGTGTGTGTGTGTGTGTGTGTGTGTGTGTGTGTGTGTGTGTGTGTGTGTGTGTAGAGCGTTGTGAGAGAAAGCTTGTGTCACCACCACTCTGATAGCTGAAATTACTCGTTTATGTTCCTTTCAGCTCTAATAACCAAAGCAATTATTTTCTTTCACAGTCGCGTTACTACTCTGGCTGCGTGTCTGTATAAGATTTATTTAGATTGATTAGACAACAAGGCACACAGAGAATGTGGCCGCTACGCTGTGCAGTTATGACAATTACATACACATAAACATAGCTGTCTGGGATAAGTTGGCCTTTGCTGTGGGGAGCGTGCAATTAGCTCTGGGGGAGTGAAAGCAAGGCTTACATTCAAAAAGCAAACAGACGTCGACAAATTTAACTCCGGATGATGCAACATTTACTGGATCTGGAAATGGATTTGGGAATCTGAAACCAATTATTTACAAAAGGAGATCTGGAGAGATTGAGAGTTAGCTTTATAACAGATGTTTTTGTAACTCGTGATTGACTCTGGATAGGATTATTATTAGCAGCTCCACTCAGGTTTTTCCACCATAATCCTCGGTGGAACAGGTAATTGGCAGACCTTGTTCCACTGCACCAAAACATTTACATTAAAATCATCGGTTCATTGGCTTCATCATGTACCAGACTGTAAAGATGTGCAAACAGTGTTCATACTGACCTAATACATGGCAGCAGGCCAATGAGACTCTTCACATACGAGCCGACCACTAACCTCATGCAGGCAGTGAGTCACATCCCACTGCAGCTTCCACACACACTACACGGGAACCTATGGGCCCGTCGGTGGCCCAAAACCAGGTATTCCATGCACTCCTCCTGCCCTCCATTCCAACACCCCGGACCTCTGCACATCCACCTTCCATCGCCTGCCCCCCCCACACACACACATCAAAGGCCATCAATCTTCTACAGTACAGGGGGAAAGGCAAATATTTAGAGAAGGCCCGAGCCCCCATAAATCTGTAGTAGGAGAGAAAGAGAAAAAGAACATGATACCCACCCTACTCCTCCAACCCTGCCCCCCCATCATCTCAGTCCCTCGGCAGTCCTATGCCTTAACGGCTAGAGGAAGGCCCTAGGAGGCCACAGGAACCAGAGAGGAAGAGAGGAGGAGGTCTGGGGCAACACCCGTGAAAAAGACAATGGACATTAAGAAAAGAGAAACAGAGGACACCCTCCCACACTCAGTAGAGACATGAACACTTAAGTCAGTCAAACAAAAACACACTCATACGGAAAAAGAGCTCACTCTCACACACACACACACACACACACACACACACACACACACACACACACACACACACACACACACACACACACACACACACACACACACACACACACACACACACACACACACACACACACACACACACACACACACACACACACACACAGAGTGGTGGGACTCCTTGTCTTACCCTTTGATTTAGTGCAACTCTCAGTTCCACTTGAGTGGGACTCTAGAATATTACTCAGTATTTATGTCCTTTTTCATTTGAAAACAATATGGCTTTCAGTAATAAAGAAAGGAACGCTGCACTGACAGGTCAGGGTTGGGAGGTCACTGGGAGAGTAAATTGGGGGCAGATGAGATCCTGAACAAAGCACGCCTAACTCCTACAAAAACTGCCCGGGAGAGAAACGAGGCTGTGGCTCCTGAACAGCTTGGAGGGAGGCTGTGCATACAGAGAGACAAAGCTATTAGTCTTCTGTCTGAGAGATGAGGTTTTTTAGAGAGCAGCACAAAGCTGCATGTTTCTACTGGGGACCACGATAACAACAAACAAGGTCAAGCATTTGAAGCACTGTATGTTTTTAACTCTAAGCTAATCCTGCTTTGTTAACTAATTCATGTTGTCAAACTGGATGTGCTAATGCATGTGAGCGTGTTCATATTCACAGATCATTCAGATCAACAGCCACTGAACTTTACACTGTACTGTACATACAGTACAGATGTGCTAAAACACATAGTCACACAAACTATATCCTGATGAACAAAAGACAAAAAAGTGTAACACATGTAGTGTTCGCTTGATCAAAAGGGCACCTGCACATGCATGAACTAAAACACACACACACACACACACACACACACACACACACACACACACACACACACACACACACACACACACACACACACACACACACACACACACACACAGAAAGAAAAGGCCTCAGTTAACTGTCAGAGTAGCACAAGGGATTTAAGGAGCTTTGCGGGCTTTGAGGGAGCATGGGTGCCCCCACCCCCCTGTGACTAAGCGAGCATCCCAGGGGCAGGAAGGGCATTGATCCCTGGGCAGAGTGTGGAACCTGCTGCCCTGACAGACTAGTTGATTGACTTTTTAGCCCCCTACGGGAGAGGGCCCGGGCAGATGAAGACGCACACATGCCTTAACACCAGTCATCCCCACACAGTAATGCATGCGCGCCAGCGAGGAAGCAGATGTGTGAGGACATGCATAAATTGCGGCTCAGATTACACAGGCACAAGAGCAAACACATGCTGCAAGACACTGGATGCTATGCATGCATCACGCACACACACCTTTACCACCGGCGGAAGCACAGCTGCCGTATTCATGAGCAGCATCTGCAGCGAGCTGCATTATCATGGCTGGAATCCCGCCTTTGTTCTGGGCTTTGTTGGCTTTCCTGCCTGCCTCTGCCTTTGTCAAATGTCACGTCTCTGCAGACTCTGTATTTTGAGCATCAATGTCAATAATCAGACATACAACATTATGGAAGTCTGTAGACCCCTTTGCACAAGACGCATTGATACATTTTTATGTGTTTGGTTTCGTTCTTTGTTTCTTTCTAACGTCATCTCTGCGTGGCCCCAAACAACTTCACATCAGCATCATTATTGCTTTTATTTTGAAGGAGTTTTCAGATTTTTTTTGTTCAGTGTGTGTTACTTCAAATTCACCCCATTCATTTCCATATCCTTTAATCTCGCAGCTCCTTTTCCTAAAGTTTCTCCTCTTTGTTCTAGAGTGTCTGATATACATATACTATCATAGCAAAGAAATATACTTTTGACACTGATTTCTATTTTTAGAGCAGTCAGGTCTGGTCAAGTCACCTGTTTTTTTTCTGTGCTCCGGTGGCCAACCGCAGCCTATGACTGCACTCTGTCATTGCATTTCCTTTTTCTTACCCACTTGTCACACACACGCACACAGACATACACACTAAATATGCCTAGGGGAGGATAAGAGTTTGAGATGTGCTGGGAATGGGCACCTAATTGCTTCTTACTGATCCAAATAGCACATCAGAGGCAACGGCACTTCAGTGGACCTCCAAAGAGATATGCTAGGTTGGGCCTGTTCATTACCCTGCTGACCCCCCAGCTCGACCCCTCATACGCACACATATTACACACACACACCTCCACCCCTTCACCTACCCCAGGTTATTGTCTCTGGGGTTTAATTGGAGCGATGTCCTCCATTGTGAGCGGGCTCAATAGCGGTGGAGGGCTTCATTGTCAGGCTGAATGAGGGCAGGAGTGTTCATTAGGTGAGTCGCTGAATAAGGCCTTCTGGAGGTAGGGTACTAAGAGCCGAGCACTGCTGGGGACCTCCAGGGTGGGTGCAACTGCTTGCTCTTCTTTTCTTTCTTCTTCCCTCCTCTCGTCGGCTCTCCTCGCTCACTGCTTCCCTGCTCCTCTCCTGCTGTCTTCTCTCCTCAACAGCCTGACGCTTGGCCCTGAAAGGCAGCGGCTGCATTTGTTGGAAGGGCAGGCTTTGTCTACGCCAGTAGGATGAATCGTAGGCAAAGAAGAGAGATGGGGATCAAAGACGGGCTACAGAGAAAGCACGGACCACCTCGTCTGATGGAGGGAGAAAGGGAACCGATGAGCCTCGGCCTGCGAGAATTTCATCACTTGGATCGTGCTCCTCACTGGTGGTCCCAAACATAATGTTTAATAAAACACTGGTGTTAAAATGACACTTCAGGGATCTCTTTTGGGGGATTTTCTAACAGTTGCTCTCACCACGACAGGTCGGCTCCTGCGCTGATGGATTCTTCCTCCTGGACGTGTCAAGCTCTAAATGCAGTGCCTTCCTGCAAACTCTGCAGATGCAACATAAGGAGGTGGTTTATGCAAAGGCTGGGAAGGGGTGATGTGGCTGTCTGTTGTAATTTTAATCACACACTGTAGAGAAGGGAGAATTTTTATTCCCCAACAGCTGATTTGCATGCAAAACGAGCACATCATCACAGGGACGTCTGGTATTAATAAATAAATGTGAAGGAAGGGGAACAGGTGCATTTGTGTATTTCTTACTGGTGGGATCAGCAAACTCCACACACTTTGGCACACTGCCAGGCGTTTGCTGCTAAGGTTTTAGCGCTCCTCTAGACTTCTGGTCGAGTGCTGATGTTTAAAAATTGATTGAATTAATCATAAAATCTACTTCACATGAAAAATCACAGACATTTCAATTGACCTTAGAATGTTTGATTTACCACAGAAACGTAAAAACCAAATCACTTTCAAGGCCAGTGATGTTGAGATGGAAAGCTTTTAATGGAGAAATCCAATGCTATGACTGTAACTTCTCTCATTCCTCACGGCTGCACTGAAACGTTTAAGCTGCCACGGAGCTGACAGTTTCTGGCAGCCCACCGGCGGCCAGCCCTCAGGCCTTTGCCAGTAGCGGAGCGCTGTGCTGCGAACGTGGCGTGCCGTCAGACCAGTCTTTGTGACAGACTCCACTTTCACACTGACCAGAGCCCCTTCACCTGCTCCCTGCCCAGCCGCTGATGTCATCGCGCCTTCGCACAAACACACGCATGGAACGTCTCTGCTCCTCCACTCTCCCTTAACCACTACCTTCCGCTGTTTACATTTCCCTCACTGCCCAAAAAACAATACCAGACATCTTGCTCACCACACTGAATACACACATATGTTCGCACACGTATAAACACAGGGCCGGCCTCACGCTTAATGCTAATCTGACATCATCAGAGAGGTGTGTTGGGTTACACGGGCTTATGTGTACACACTGAGCCAAGGCTTGGAGCCGCGCTGCTGCTGCCACACACAAACACATAGGGCTCCACAGAGCTGCGTTCAGATTTCTGAAACAGGATGATCCGTCTGTCTCAGCTCCACTCGGCAGCTCGCTGACTTCAAACAGGCTTGCTTTCCTTTCCTCTGTGTCTCTGAGGGTATTTATTTTTCTGTCTGAGCAGCTTGCATAAAGCCCAGTATGGACAGTGTCATGGCTGCCTCCTCTCAGTATTATCCTCCAGAAATACCCCGGCACACCAATGTGAACGCATGTTGAGTACTACAGGTGTGAACATAAATGTACTCACAGCAGCACATTGACACACACATTTGCCCCACAGCATGCTGTGCCTATATGTGGTCACTTGGTGGTTATAGACCCACGGCAATGTTTGTGATATTCATTTAAATGAGCAATGGCATACTTAACCCATACTGAGAGGGCCTGTGGATTTGAGTCTGCATCCAAAGTCCCCAGCGACGGTCTCTTGTCCCTTCCTGTTTAGCCTGGGCGTCTGCTGCACATAAACACTCTGGGGCCTCCCTTACTGCAGGATGCGTGGATGTATGGAGGTGGGTTGGGGGACACGGAGTCATGGTTTCAATCCCACTGGAAAGCCAGTCAGTGTCCAGCCTGACTGGTATAGGACAGAGTAGGGTATTGTCCCTGACCTGCACTCTGTGTTCAAACATACGCATAAGAATGTTCAAACACAGTTACAATGTGCTTTCATTAAGTGATTACCACCAAGACACGCTATGTGCATCTCTGATGTACAAAGGATATGTCTGGTGATAACCTACATTCTTCATGTTGCTGTGTCAGGGCAGAAGTGAAGATCACACTTTCTCGCTTGGAGCTGCATCTTCTAATAACTCTATATAATATAAGCCTACCTACGTTGTTGCAGTTAATACTGATTAATTTGTGCTTCTAACTAAAATCACAGTGGAAAAGTGCAGAATGAGGAAGCAGTTGTCACATAAAAGCCATGTGGTCCCAGGTTATGCATGTACATGTACAGTAGGTGCATGTTTGTGTAAGAACACAACAAACTGTAGTTTGAAAAGATGAAGAAAAGGAACTAATTCCTTCTCCTACTCTGCTGCCATCCAGCTCTCTAACTGCAGCTCTGATCAAAGGAGTGGAATTGGTCAAAGATAATGAATTCAAGAGCACAAACCCACTGTCACCGCACCCAACTCTCTCTCATCTCTGACATGGAGGGGAACCATTATGACACCATGTGCAGGGGACACAGAAGGACCACACAGGAGGAGCTGAACCATTCATCAGTGTGCAACAACATCTAGTTATGGTCTGAAAATGATAAGATGTTACGGTAAACTTGTTATGTGCACTATGCACTGGATGTCCCCAGCGTGATTATGATAAAAAGGCCCACTCTTACTGCACATGTTGCAGCGAAGTGTTTCAAAAATATACTGTTTACCACCCTGACGGGGTTTGGATGTAGCCATAAAAATGTCAGCCATCATAGTTTCACAAGTATTTGATCATTAGCCCCAAAATGGCTGCAACAAGCACTTTATTACTATATGGCAGTGATTAAGTTATGCATGAGAAGAAGCTTTTATCATTTACGTCTATGTTAACTGTCGTGTGTGTGTGTGTGTGTGTGTGTGTGTGTGTGTGTGTGTGTGTGTGTGTGTGTGTGTGTGTGTGTGTGTGTGTGTGTGTGTTCAACCATATTTTTTCCTGTGTGAATATGCGGCTATGTCTACAGCTGAGGGGACTTGGCAACACTTGTCCCCTGAAGCTCAGTGAAAATGTTTTGCAGGCAGTTGCGTAAAATTCTCTACTTTGTTTGTTTGCTCTGCCATGGCACCATAAAAACTTTGGGACGGGCAATTGACATCGCCCTGTTTACACGCCGAGGCTGCCACTCCACAGAGAAGAAGCAGAGTCCGTCTGGGGAACAAATGTTTCCCCACGCTACTTCACCGCACAGGGGCACTGATTAGGGCAGCTGTGGGGAGTCTGACGTGTAAACGACTGGTTTGCGGTGGGACTGGAGAGGGATAATGGAGGACCCAAGCATCGGGGCCTGCTGCATGACAGCACGGGCTTCTTCTGGTGGAGCAGAAGATGGGGAGCAACAAAAAGAATACTAAACAGATCCTCCAGCAGAGAACATCCTGCCTGAAGGAGTGCCATCTGCAGCTGAGCAGCGAGAGAGAGAGAGAGAGAGAGGGGCAGGGATGAGGTCCGGTGGAAGTGCAGCTGGGTCCCATTAGGGCCGGACCACATGTGCCTAGAGGGGGGAGAGGGGGTGGCACTCCGAAAGGGGCAGGAGGGGGCAGAGAGGGCAGCGGAGAGGAAGTGCTGAGAGCGATGGGCCTAGACCCTGTGAAGCTTTATTAGTCCTGTGGTCTGCTCTCCACAACGGGGCCACTAACACCCCCTGCAACACCCACCACCCGGCTCCCCCTGCCCTTGGGCACCGCCAGGGCAGAACAGTATAAAACTATTAGAAGCAGAGAGACAGGGCCAGACCACCCAGACACACACACATACACACAAACACGCTCATAATAGCTACCAGGAGGAGGCCCCAGCATGAGAGTTGCAGCTGGAAAAGTAGAGGGACATTCAGACACGCTGAAGTAGGGTGCATGTGCAAACACAGTGCACCGGCAACCATTCAGTCTGTCATTCAAACGTCACGCACACGTGGAGCCTCACGTCTTTAATGTCCTGCATCTATTACGAAAGCTCCTTCTATCTAACTATTTGCATTTATATTAATATTGGTGAGAATCAGTGTGTGTGTGTGTGTGTGTGTGTGTGTCTGTGTGTGTGTGCCATAGCCACCTGTGGGTGTCTTGTCCTTTGTGGCTTTTAGATACAGACAGCTGGGACTGTACTGTATGTGTGCGAGAAGAAAGAGGGAAGGAGATTGTTTGGATTCGTCATCTGTGTGAGCCTTTATTGGAGTGTGCTTACATTCTGGCATATGTGACATGCCTGCAGGCTCATCTGCCCCGTGCCCTTCTACCTCCCATCCCTCCGTTGCCCCCTCTGGGAAACGCGTGAGAAAAGCTCGCCCGGAATCCGAGCCCTTCCTGTAATGGTGACCAGCACCGTGAATAAATGTGTCGGCTTTATCGGCATAATGACGGTGATCATCCAACGGGGCAGCAGACGGATAATGAGCCTTATGACGGAGAGCCGTCTGGTATGTCAGTATTACCATACCGAGTTCAAAGAGCCTGACTGCAGCAGGAAGTCTCAGGTTTTCACTCTTTGTGCATGGGATCAGAGAAACTGACGATGCCCCATAGTGGTCACATTTAAAGGTCTTTGTGATTGTTTAGTGTATATTTAAACATACTCAATATCAATGAAGAGAAAGAAAATGTGTCAAAAAATAATTAGAGATAATGCATACAATACTAGTATAAGTGTCACTGAAACCATAAAACCTTGTTGGTTTTGTTTTAAATATTAAGACATACAAATTACACATCAATATACTGTAAGTTAGAAGTAAATCAGCAAATATATATAATTAAATAAAGAAATAAATTTTTTTGGTCACCATAATCTTATTGTGTTGTGATTTGCTTAGTGTATTACATCTAATTTGAAAATTTAAACCGAGGGTGACACGAATAAAAAAAATGTAATTGTATGAAATGGCCGTAATAAATGAATGAATGAATGAATGAATGAATGAATGAATGAATGAATGAATGAATGGGACCCCAAAGTCAAAGTTACAGGGCTTAATACTTCAACCATTCAATCATTAAGGTGTTTTATTCGGTGTGTCCCAGACTTTTCTTGCTCGTAAAAAGAAGGAATATTTGTCTTTCCAACTGCACTGTGGACCACAAAGTCCTCATGTTTTATTTTAGTTAGAGCAGTAAAACCATGTTCTTTCCCCTGCCAACCGACTAAGCTGTTGCTGCTCTGTCTGTGAGGCTACTAGCGTATGCACACAAAGCAAGCTGGACGTTACGCTGCTTCAGTGCCAAAACAAGAAACAGAGGATTAAGTCAACTGATGAATAGTAAAAAAATAATATGTTGTTAAATGTTTTCATAAACACAGTTGTGTTTCTGGGATACTTTTGTTATTAATGGTTAATTTTACCACAACTGACAATTTTAACACATCAACATAATGTGTATAAAAGAACAGGTAACCTGAAGAAACTGAAAAACTGAGTGTTGTGTATTTTCTTTCATTTTTCAGTACATGTGCTCTTTTGTCGGTGCATGTGTACTTTGCCTTGTGGACTGATTGTTGCTACGCTCCTTTATACAGTTTTCTATTGATCAAAGGAGAGAAAAACTGGTCTTGTCCTCTCTGCAAAGGCTTTGAAAAGAACAAGAAAAGCCCCCATGTTCTCCTTTTATGTTGCTGAGCTGCCTTGTAACAATGTTTTTTAAAGTTAACAAAATAGCTTACTTTGCACTTTCCGTGTGACAAACTTCAGAGGTCTAATTCTACAGAGCAAAAGCTTCCCTGCTCATACAAGGAATAAAATCACTGGCCCCTTTATCACAGTAGGGACATCTATGGTATACTAGAACAGCTTCCACTCGAAAGCTCTGCAGCTAAACTAAAGACTCAGTGATAGAAGGTGATGCTTAATGCTTAAATGACAGGTTCTGGAGACTGGCAAAAGTGTGACTGAACTACAGCAGCAGAGTAGTAGCAGTATCTGGTCTCAGCTGAAGATAATCATTGTGACAGAGAAAAAGGCACCTTCTACAGGACACGGTCAGGGGAGGTTTGAGCAAGGCACTCCAGAAAAAATTACCCCAGTGCAAAAGCAGTTTCTATATATACACACATTTAGATCAAGCTTACTAAGATTTCCTGTGACCAAAGACCAGGGAGCTTATGCAAACATGAAAGTAATATGTTCAAATACTACCAGCAACAAACTGAAAGGCCAAGTACAGTAAATATTCTGTCAGTGTTAATGAGCATCACAGAATTATTAACCATGAGTGAATGTGCTAATGACGCCTCATTAGCTAATCAAGTCACCGACACACAAGGAGAGATGTTTCATTAAGCTGGAGAGGAGACGATGAGCCCTCCTGAGGGATTATTATCAACTGTTGTGCAGTAATGTCGTTCTCTCTCAACCACATCACAAAGATCAATGAGCGATCAGGACGTTTATTTATAAAACTCTTCAAGTTCAAGTTTACTGAAGGCTAGGTCAAATTTGTGATTTACAGAAGCAATAATGTCTATGTCTACATTTATTTTTCTATCATGTTTATACAGAAAGCCGATGACCTTGTTTTAAATAGATTTTTTTATAAAGAAATCCAATGTGTGGCAAAACTTTGTGTTAATGACTTTAAATAATACAGAATATTATAGAAAAAACTGTAATTATACTCTGAGAATAGAGAGACAGGTTGATGGAGTATGTCAGGGGTTGGCTTTGTTATGAGTATGGATTTGAGAGGCCTGGTGCACATTAATGACCAATGTTTTATCCACTTGTGGGCTAAAGCATATAAAGTACAGTCACATAATGGAGAGGCTCAAGTGTTTGTATCAGGTTTTTAGATATTACATGAGTCATAATAGTTTTTTTCCCCAGGAGTAGCTGCACACCGAGAGAATGGGGGTATTTTTGGGTACAACTAGTAGTATTGATTATGTCATCACTTGGGAGAGCAGGGTTACTGGTCATTGTGTGAAAAGTAAATGTTATGTAGTTTTATTACCCGCGGGTGCTATAATGGTGCTAAAACGTATAAGACGCAGCAAGTACTTGGGTATTTTCTGTTGAAGATTAACTCGTGCCCCAGCGCTTTGCTTTTACCACCCAGCTTTAAAAGCACTAAATTCCTTTTGTCTGCCTCAGTCACTCCGTTTCCCCCCATATACATGTTTTATGCAGCCCCCTTCCACACGACTGCATCCGGCTAGCCTACATTTTCTCCTCTTCCTCCTCCTTTGTCGCAGTCTCCCTCTTCCATCTCTGCAGTAACTCGCATTTTAGGGTGAGCAGATTTCAGCCCACAGGCAAAATCATTTAACCTTCAAGTGAGGTGTTATACTTCACACCTTATCAGCCGGTGATACAACAGCAATCTGCAGCTACTGCAGAACAAGATGCCAAGTCTAAGCTGCGCCTTATCAGCTGTTTACAGTGCCACTGAACATAAATTCTTGCCACCATTTCTACGTTCACGAGCATCATCATCATCATCATCATCACCATGGGACATCCCGACCTGTACCAATGCCAGACAGTACAGGTGTCAAACAGGCAGGTCAGGGCTGAGCGTTGGTGACAGAACAGCGCCCACTGGAGCTGGCTAGCATGCACTGTCTTCTCCAGTCTCCTCCTCCTGAATACTGGTCTGGCTCTCTACTCCATCCAGCTGACCTTTTTAGTTAACTTGTCTGATGAATGTTCACTAAATGAATCTCTGTGTGTGTTGTATCCATGTGCCCAACTGTGTTTGTTCCCCCTGAGGGACAATTATTCATCGAGGACTTCCATTTCCATTCTGGAATATTACTTCCACCAGCATGTCTGTCTTTCAGTCCATCTACCCAATACACCCAACTAGCGCCGCAAGCAAACAGAGTTCCAAATGGCCATAACTCATGTAAGGGAGCCCAAAAAATCTGTTCTCTTCCATGAGCAAATATTATGGTACGACTTTTTATGATTCAGCAATACAAGGTTATACAGTGTTTGTGCAGTTTTACGATGGGTCAAACTGCTGAGTGAAGCACAGTAACGGACAGTAATGGGGAAAAAAGCATGACAAGAGAACCATTAAAAAGGAAAAAGACAGCAACAAACACAGACTTCAGAAGTTTGTAAAGGAAAATGCAAACACATCAAGAGCTACGAAATTGAAGCCATGATGTGGAGAAATGACACAAAACAGTTTGTAAGACAGAGCAGAAAGCCACACCAGCAAAAAGAGGGGGAGACAGACAGCTAGGGGGGAGTTGATGTTTGTGAAGGGGAACATGAAGTGGCATAGTGAGTATTCAGTGTCAGGGTCGGCTTAGGTTTCCAGCTTCAGCATTGTCAACACGTTCTCTGCTTCTCCCGGCTCGGTGGCCCACCATGTCCAGGCAGGATGGGGTTCGGCCTCAGAACAGGAGCTGGCATCGCACCGTGTGCCAAAACCACTCTGACTTTACAACACATGAAACCTGAAAACATGACACCGGTGCTCAGTGGAAAACAGCATGCAGGACCCGCTCTGTCACGGCCAGGGCCATCTGAAACGAATGTTCTCGCCCCACTTCGCTTGATCTTGTTTATCCATCCTTCTCCTCCTGCCAGGCTTGGATTTCCCTCCTCGCAAACACATTTTGTCACACATAAACCCTCTGGATCAAAGTCTAAAAAATTTACAATGCATCACTTCTTACTGTACTTAACCTATGCAAGTCTACTATGTGAGCATTTGACAAAGGTACTCAGAGAAAAAGTCAGAAGATCAAAAGGAGTGGGGTGTGGACACATCAGACACAGACGAGTGGATGTGAAAAAGTATTTTTGAGAGGTGTGCCAAGAGAGCAAGAACATGTGCGCTTGGTTAGTGTTTGTGTGAGAAGTCCATAGGATCGTAGCAAGAGCGTAAAGGGGAATAGGTTCTGTGGGCGCTAGTGTTTAGGTTTAGTTTTAGCATCTGATGACAGCCCGCTGTTCTTGAATGTGGCTACGAGCTACCCACACTGCTGCTACAGCATAAATGAGAATGACAAAAACTCAAAGCCCACCGACAACACTGTATGAATGACTGACAACTGAGTGAGCTGGACGGAGGGATGACGAGTCAGACGGGCTGAGTGGATGACAAATGTAGTAAAGACGTTTGCCTGGAAACATGCTTTATTTCTGCTTTGCTGACTTCAATAAGAAGATTGATGCCACTGTGAAATTGAGGCTTTATGGTTGATGCAACTTTTGCTTTTCTAAAAAAAAAATATGCTGCTACTTGGACAGTGTGGGTCAAATGATACTTCTAACAAAATTGTATATACAGTAGGTCTCGGCTTGATGTATTTTTTTCTCAGCTGGGGCAGTACGAAGTAAAACACTTCAGCTTTCAATGGTTGAGGCCTTTTATATTGAGCCTGGTCAGAAGGAATGAGTTATTCCAGCTAAATGTGTTCTGTTGTTTTAGGACCTGTGCGGCTACTCGATTAGAGTACTCGTTTTGGTCTGCACCTCATTCGGCAGCCCATAAAGAGCAAAACCTCAGAGAAAGTGCATGTGTAAGCACAGAGCGGAATAACAATGAAACGAGAATAGAAGCAGCGGTCTGAGGAAAAGGCAAGTGATTGGGAAAGAAAAAAACAAAAAGGATCAAACGGCCTGCAGGGAAATATGAGACGTTTCTGATTATTCCCACAGTCCAATACCTAGCATACGGAACTCCTTTCTCTTTGGAGTTCCATACATGCACATGCAGCCATTAACACACACACACACACACACACACACACACACACACACACACACACACACACACACACACACACACACACACACACACAGGTCGGTGATCACGTTGACCACCCAGCCAGTGCCCCCTGGCCCCCAACTCTCACCTCGCTCAGGGGCGCTATAGCTGAGAAAAACTACACCATTCACTTCCTTCCCCTCCCTCCCCTTCTCCTCTGCTTTTCCTCCCTCCCTACCTCATCCCTCCCTCAATCCCTCCCTCTCTCAGTGCTCCCATTCATGTTGTAACAACCCATAAAGGAAGGAGACTTTGACCCTCTCAGTAAAAAGTTCCCAATCTCTTACATTCATCTACTGTGTGCAGGAGGGTTAGGCAAAGTCAAACAGAGTCTCCTGGAAATGACGGCTGTATACCGAGTTCCTGTTCAAAGTTTCATTGTAAATGACCAAACTGTTAAAAAGGGGTTTTGGCCACATGAACTATTCACCTGTAACATAAATCTGTGCAAATGCTTCAGACTTCTTAAAAAGACTTTTTAAAGTACAAGCACATCTCTTTTATTGAAAGGTTTAGCTGAAATTAGACAGTGTCACCCTTTAAAGAACACTTACTTTCAAATCATCATGTGAAATCAATAAAGTATCAGATTGCTTTGACACACTACCTTTATCTCAGCTCGCAATGAATTCAAGCAGAAAGGCCCATAAGCATTTCACTTCTGCTTGCTCAACGGAAATTACTGATTGTAACCATAACCCTTATGCACAGCTGTGTCCAGGATTTATCAAACATGTCTGTAAAGCCCAGCATTGATATATCAGTCATCAATATCAAACGTCTGAGGAATTATCCATTATGAGCTCATTATGCTCCTGTTAAAAAGAGAAAAGGCTTCAGGAAAGAGAGCAGTGTAATGTCTGAATAAAAGGAAGAATCATTACACAAAGACAAGTCTCCTTGTTCCTCAGAGCCCATTAGAATGTCCCTGTAAGTCTAGTCCAGTACTGCTTAAGTCCGTACATTTAAAGCTATACAGTTCATGCACAGAGATGGAGCCTGAGATTTCTTTCACTGGAGCCTGACACACACCCAAAGAAAAAAGTCAGACGGCAGCGTCATTTTTTAGTGTGGTTTAAATCTGTGGCTTGAGCAACGGAGAAAACTAAATCCTCATCTGCACTATATTTTCTTTTTCCCCTATTAAGCTAATACCACAACGCTGAAATATCAATGGGGGTCACTTACGCAGCTTTACACTTTAAAATGCATTAAAATCTATTGTACTGATGCACAGTTTCGAGGCAAAACTCCTCAGCTTTGCCATTCAAAATGCTGGTTTATTCGGTTAAGACAGTACTGTATGCTTATGTCATTGTGGGGAGCTGATGAGATGAGATTTCATTCTTCAGCGTAGAGCAAACAAAGTGCCAAATCATCAGCTGCTCAAGAACAGAGACGATCAAATGAAGCACATTCACATTCAGCCTCAACTTTGTATCAAAATACACATTTTCAGTAGTTGCAAAGCTCTATCTGTCAAAAGCGCAAACTGACTCCTACGTGGAAATGATAGATTATCACTGTAATGTTTATTATAATATAAACTATACTTTACCACAGGGAGGTCAAGGAAAACTTTACAGTCTGTCTTATCACTCATGTTACAGGTGCCTCAACAATAAAAAGTAAAATTTGCTAAATATACTGTATGTAACTGACAGAAATGATCATGGATTCAGTTAGTACTGTGAATGCACAATAGAATTTCCTAATATTATTAAAGTATATTTTCATTTTTGGATGTTCTAATACTAATAATAAATGATTGGTTTTAATTCAGCTATTCTCTAATATGTCATCACTTCTAATTCAAATTTTAAAACAAAATGCAAATGTTTCTTAATCTTAATATTTAAAATGAAAGTAAAGAGGAACAGACAGAAACAGAAAAGCAAGACAAGACAGGCAGTCATCAAGTAAAAGTAGATGGAGACATATGCTGAAGCAGTAGCAGAAGAAACCAAACAAAGGTCAAAGGTCAGATAGGATTTGGGTTTCTGGCCTTTAGACCCCAGAAAAGTAGCCTTTCAACAGAAAGCATTGTATCTGTCTGGATTTGTTCTGCTCTGCATCTTCTAATACCTGTTAAAATGTTTCTGCCAATTATTTAGGCAAAGCTACTTAACAGTAGGTGCTGGTCCTGAATATGCTGTTGAACCACAGAAATTATTTACAAAAAGGTCTTCCTTCCTGTTCTTCTTCTTGTTACCCATTGAATTTGATAGAATACAACAGTTTAACTTCTTGTTCCCGCTTCAATACTGCCCTGTGGCTTACAAGCAAAACTTTATAAAAAGCATGTGTGACATTGTGAGTTGTGCCTGCGAAAGTGTGTTTCTGTGCAATGCAGTAAATTACATGTTCCTTATGTACGTATGGGTATTTCTCATGTACTGTGTGTATGTTTATGTGGAAGTAGCTCCCACTGCAGCACTCTTTATAAACACATCAGTTGGGCTGACAGTGCGCAGCAGGAGGCAGAGAGAGCCTTGAGACAGCCTGGAACAGAGGCCTCATAAAAAATCACTTCTAATTTATTCCCCTCCAAATCGGAAAGTGCACGCTCACACCTGACTAAATCATCACACGTCAACTGGAGACAGCCCCCCACTGCACGCTGACGAAACCTAATCCCAGTTTTGCCACGCAGGCCCAAGCCAGACCCGGCAGAGAAAACACAGCGTCATGCTGCATACATACACACTCTGTAATGACTTCTGCAGATGTGCAGCTCCTGATAGCTCCTCTAAAGGCCGATCCTCACCCTTCCACCTTCCGCCTGCTCACTCGATCTGGCCCCTGCTGGCCAACTAGGCTTGATCAAATTTTATATCTCACCCTGTTATTTGTGGTTCGCGTGGCCTCCACATGCCCTCTTGCTCTTTCCCACCAACTTAGTTAACCTTCCCACTGCAGCCCTCGCTCTTGTTTCATAGTCTTTTCCCCCTACCTCTTTATTTGTTCTTCCCTCTTTTGTTTCATTGGTCACTATGCAACTGGGCCTAAATCAAGAGAACATTGCA
Source organism: Betta splendens (assembly GCF_900634795.4). Classification (NCBI taxonomy): domain Eukaryota; kingdom Metazoa; phylum Chordata; class Actinopteri; order Anabantiformes; family Osphronemidae; genus Betta; species Betta splendens. The sequence goes on from NC_040884.2 coordinate 6,220,278, forward strand.
AAAAGTGCATGCCTCTCTTTATCCTGTCTCTTGCCCTGTCCAGCTTTTCTGGTTGGAGGTCGGGTGTCTTGGTATCTCTTTTATGACTTGATAAACTATGCTTGAGGCTACAAATATGGAGATGCCTAGACTGACTGAACTACCTGTGCACCTACTGCCCGATTAGGCTGTATATAATGCGCATTATGCAAGGAGTGACAAGGAAATTAGCAAAGCACAATGTGCAGAGAATCAGTGAGGAAGGACAAATTGAAAGCAGAACCTACTTTGTTCCTACTTTGTCTCACTTTTACCTCTCCCTGTTGCCACAAAACAAACTACTTCACAATCACTTGTGCTTCTTAAATTGACTGACATGCTCTATACAGTAGTAGCCACTATAATTTACAGTCGACTTGGCGTTAACTTGTTACAGTTTACCATTTAAAAAATAAATAAAACTGTTTTAAACGTTATTCCTTATATGAAACAGCAATATAACACACACACACAACTAACCAAGGAAAATATTAAACTTACCTGTACAACTGATGCTGCAGTGATGAAACCTGACCGGAAAAGGCTGAAAGCTTCATCAGATGCGTCCCGCCCAAGACGCTGACTGACCGCTAGCACAACTAGCATCTTCACCGATGGGGCCCACGTAGCTTGCTGGGTCGCTGCGCGCATCACAGGGTCCAAAATTACAATAGGTCCCGATTCGCGACTTAGTTCCCATTAGTCATTGAAGCTAACATAACCACTGCTAGCCAACGGGATTCGCCATGTAAGTAAACTGCACTTAATGCTAACCATGTAGCATGTGTTTTTCAGCTAGCTAAACCATTTAGCCCATTTACCTCGCAGGGTTGACCTTTTCTCAGACACACAAACAAACATTAACATTCAGTCTAACTGGCTTAAATTGGGCAACAACATAATAACAGGCGTCTTGTGCCATTTCTAGGACTTTTTTGATGCTTGTCGATGATCGTCTTTCCCCGCCTACTGGTTCACTTCCGGCCGGGGACACCTGCTGTAGTTGATAAACAAGAAATAATCCGACCTAATAGTTAGTGACGTTTAAAATGAAATTGCGCGGTGTGATTTACTAGATGCTTTAGTTTTACTTAAACAATGTTGGGAGGACATTTAACATTAAAATTTTTTTTCATGGTAATAATTAGAAAATAATTTACAGTACATACAGTAGATCTTCAAATGGCCTGGCAGCTTACTTTAATATTTAGAGGAGGTGCAGTAAGTAACATAGTACTTTCTGAAGTAAAGTTAAAATGTTTCTAAATATTGTTTTAAAACTTTATTTTTGTAAATACAAAGATTAACACATAAAGCCTAAATGCATTACCAAACAAGTCATCAATGATTTCATGAAATTTGATGGTTTAAGAAATCCATTATAAATTCTTTTGTGTATATTTTAACAGTTGCGGACTAACTAACACATTAATATAACCAGTGAATGCAACCAAACCATATAGCAGTGCAATGTATGTGTAGCAATGTATAGCGGCAAGCTACTGTAGAATCTAACCAGGGATGTGTGAGTTGTGTGTTCTAACGAGGTTATCATGACGCTCCCATCAGTGCTCACAAACCTCTGTGCTTTTGGGTCTAAACCATGATGTTGTAGACACATGCACTAATAGATGACGCTTCTTACTTGTATAGAGCTAGTTTCAGTTATTTTTTTAAGACTTTACATTGTTTGGTGTGTTACATCTCGGCAATACTTCCAAATGAAGCGAACCTATTCCCCTGGAATTTCACAGCAGCTGTGTCTGCTGACTCATCAGCCTCTGCATAGCTGAGCATGGGTGACCGACCATGTGATGTGTGTATATTCCAACCCCTGTGGTGACCTTCACCTTTCCACCACAAATACTGTTTACCTTCATTATCTAATGAGGAGTGTGGCTGAGGAGTAGCAAAGCAAACACAACAACAAATCCCAGCATGTCATGTAAAAACAAAAAGTGATGACGGAGGCCGAGTGGATGAGATGGAAGAAAAATCACAGAACTGTGTCATGCGTGCTCCCACAAAAGTCCACAAGGAAATCCAAGGCTAACAACTGCCGTGAAAATAAAATCATGTGGTGGCACTGGAAAAAACATTTGTGTCTGTTGAATCAGCCACTGTAATACTTGAGTGTTGCCCTTTGCAGCCTGCTTGCATTTTGAGTGCCACTGTTTGTGTTTTATTGCGAGTAGAGAACAGGGCGGTCACAGACTGAGGTCACTGGGAAACAGTTTACAAACCCACCCTAAGGCCTTGAGGTCAGGAGCAGAGGGCAGCAAAAGCTGGGAGGACAAGACAGAGACACATTGTTATTTTTACAGCGTCGTCTTGCTTTTCTGTTTGGTTTTGTCCCACTGTCTCTTTGGGGTATGTTTAATTTTCAGCTACTTGATGACACGCCGCAAAAATTAAGTTTAAACAGCTTTGACAATATTGTCTACCTTGAGCAGTTTTTATTTTTGTTATTTTTAACACTTGTTGTACTTGTGACCAGACATCCAAGCCATGGCCAGTTCCAGTTGGAGCCCATGCTAAGTCCCCTTGCCTGTTGACCTGCCTGTTGCCTCAGGTAAACCTATTTTTCATTTTAATTCATTTAATGCAGGTGATCAGTTTAGAATTTGACATATTTTTTCTCAAAAGCTCTTAAAAGCTTTCTCGGGTAAGCTGTACCCACCCACACCTGTATCTGAAAAGACATCTTGAAAAGAAGAAACACCTCCCCCATCCAGGCCTATGACTATTTTGCTGTAATTGAAGGCTGATGGGTGTGATGGGTCAGGCATGATTAACATTTTGTTGCACTTTTACATCTAATAAACTTTGTCACATATACTTAATTAAACCTGGTGGATTCAAATACTTCTATCTTTCAGCCTCTTAAGCCTCTTAACTTTTTGTGGTTTAATTAGCCAGAATAACTGGAAAAGCTTACTGTACGTGTACTGAGCACCTATTAATAATTCCTCTTTAAGCAGTCATTTCTCTTGCTATCTCGTATTCCTCTAATAGGAGGGTACCATAATGTCGATATAAGGTCATTTCCATTCACGATGGGGATGAAGCAGCACTGATGTTTGAAAAGTTTCTTTAAGGTGGCTATATAAATTAAAAATCACATTCAAACAATTAACCCAAATGGTACCTAAAAGTAGGCAAATGCTCAAAACTCTAAGTGACAGATTAAGTGATTATGTTGGTAAAGGTTGGTTTAGATAAATTTCCTGTGCATCACAGGTGCATATTTATCTATTTTTACATGTGACTGTCTGTTAAGCCAAATCTTTGGGGGGGGGGGTTTGGATCCAATCATGTATATTTTGGCAAACAGACTTCTTCCCCTCTGGTAAAGCTGTACATCCACAGAGTAGTGACCCAGCAACCTATAGAACAATTCCCTGTCCTCTCATATCCTGGTGTGTGTACAGAGGCCACTGGCCCGGTCAGGGCAGGTGAAGCCCTGAACTCCATTACATAACGACTGAGGAAGTCATCCATCAGTGTAGTGGACTGGGATGGCACTCAACTATGTCCCGTTTTTTTTTTTTTTCTCAGCGAGAAGCCAGTTGTGAGGTTGACAGCGTAGTGAGTCTGAAGTGTTTGTGTAAGCCTAAAGGAAGGGTGGAAACAATTCAGGTTGCCGTGTGTGTGTGTGTTCATTCCTAATGATTTATTGTGACAAATGATCAGCCACAAGCAAACAACAAGCAAGCCACTCGCCCCGTGCACACAAACAAACTAACAAACAGGCCAAACAAACACAGGAGACGGGCAAACAAGCCATCAGGCAGAGTGACGGCTGAGTTTAAGATGATCAATCACAGACAGATTCAGACAAGTGGGGGCTTATTGTGCTGTGATCTGAGATTGTGTGTGTGTGTGTGTGTGTGTGTGTGTGTGTGTGTGTGTGTGTGTGTGTGTGTGTGTGTGTGTGTGTGTGTGTGTGTGTGTGTGTGTGTGTGTGTGTGTGTGTGTGTGTGTGTGTGTGTGTGTGTGTGTGTAACCCAAGCCGGAGCGGCACAACACAGCAGCTTGTTCAAAGGCCTGTTTGTATTATTACAGCTTGTCCAGCTGCTCAGGACAGACAAACAGGACTTAAAGCTCTGAGCAGCAAAACACAGACCTCCCACCCCATCGCAGAAACCCCTGTGGCCCGGCCCAGCCCAGCATTGTGAGCATGAAACGGCCAAACAAACGCCTACAAATAGACAAACTGCCAAGATGTTAGGGGAACTTTTGTCCAAAACTGATGAAGGATGGGTGTAAATTCAAATCTGCATCAAAGGGAGCGTGTTTCATGTTTTTGTGTTTTATCCCTGAGAAGAAAATGCTCATCTTTCTGCTGAATCTCAACCAAATTTGTTTCCATCCTTCACAATTCTTTCCATGATGCGAAGTTTGTCTCCTAAAATGGTCATTTATTTAAAAGAGATACGTTATACTTATATCAACATTTTTGTAGTGAGCAACCCCCCCCCCCCCCCCCCCCCCAATTCTCACCCCATGACAGTATGGAAAGTGCCTATACATTTCTGCGCCACACTGTAATAAGTAACGTTACCTCCTGTCAAAATATTGAGTCTCCATTCCACATTTGCTTTTCAAATCTCACATACTACATTGAGCAATGATCCCCAAAACAAAACATTGCTCTGTATACACGGTGAACGGTGTAGGAAGCTGATGAAAATGAATGCCTGTATTTTTAGTGCAGACTTTTCGCTGGCAATATTTCTTCCCGGTGTGCACAGCTCTCTCCTCGGGAGATCTCTCCAAATGGATCTGATTGTGGTGATTAAAGATCAGAGTAAACTAACACTCTCGCTCCCTCACACCTTTCACTACTCCTGCCTCCTCTACCCCCTATTCTTTTTTCCCTTAATCCCATGCCCATTCTTCCTGCCCTTCATCTTCTATCCTCGTCACTCATCCTCCGCACTCCTCCATTTCTCATCTTCCCTGCTCCCCTCCTCCTCCTCCCTCCCTGTGCTCCTGCTCCCTCTCCCTCTCTGACTCAGGGTCCCTGTGTGCCTGTATGTAACATCAGTAAAGCTGTCAGGCAGCCAGGCCAAGGTAAACAGCCCAGCACTGGGTTCAGGGGTGATGGGGGCCGAGATGTTTTTCCTCAGGAACCCAGGGACCCCCGGAGGCTTCAGGCTGGGGCCAGGGAGGGGCTGAGGGGGGAAGACGATCCCCTCAGTTGCCCCCCACAAGAACACTGGCTAGTCTCTCTTTTCTCCCTCTCTCTCACTCTTGCCCTCTCTCTCTCCATCTATCTCCATCTTCTCTCTCCCTCTTTTATCTCGTTCCTCCACATCATCTGAAGCTGTGTGGATCTTTCTTTTTTTTCTGTTTCTGCATCTGTGTACACAAAGCTCTCCTACGGCATCTTTTTCTCACATATGCATCATTCATCAGCACTGTCAAACACTTTCCTACCTAAATCATTTCTCAGTTGGCACAGATATGCGCATATTCCTTTAAGTCTGTTCCATTCATACACTGTGCAATGTGTGGGATGTTAACATCATAAATATCATTTTATTTCTAAATATATGCCTTTTAAAGGTTAAGTGACATTTTTAAAGGTAGACGTGGGAAGAGGTTTTGGCTTCATGTGCTACTGGAGGAATTCTGCAAATCAATTATGTCACTTGAAAAGGAAAGAAAGGAAATAGAGGAAGAAGAGAAGGACGAGGTGGAATGTCTGCAGAGGAGAAGCGGAAGAAATTTAGGAAGAGAATACAGAGAGGAGTAGAGGAGCTAAAGGGCGAATAAAGAGAGGATAGAAGTGATATCCCTCACCCAGGCATGACCCCTCACAGCCCCAGTGAGTCGCTCCCTCTGAGGGAGGCAGACGGCCCAGAGAAGGAAAGCATAACGGGGGAACATCCAGAGGTTGCAAATCAGAGGCGGCACTAAAAATCTGGGAACGAGAGAGGCAGAATCAGGGGAGAGGCAGAAAACGCTGGGAGTTGAAGAGACGAAAAGTGTGGAGATGGATTTAATGGTGGACGCATGGAAGTCAGCAAAGAGACACAAGAGGCAGAGAGAAAAATTGTTGAATGAAGACAGAAGCCAGTCAAGCCAAGAAAAGCATGTAGAATTGAATTAGGGGAGGGAGAGGCTCCGAGCAAACCCAGAGAAAAGAAAGGCAGGGGTGCGACGGAGGAAGAGGAGGGCCATTACCCTTCGTACATCAGCCATTACATCCCTTGGCGGCCGTCAGTGAGAGAGAAAACATCACAGAGTGGATGGAGGGATAAGTGTAGATGGAAAGGAGTAAGAAAGGGAGAGCAGATTGAACGGAAAGAGAGGTTAATGCCAGACTTTATTTGGAAATACTGTTTGTTTAAACTGTGTTAGAAGAGCAGGTGGGTGCAGTTGGGGGGGCTGTTGTGGGTTGGGGGGAGTTGGAGGGACTTTAGAAGCCCGCGGTGAGCTGGACAGAGTCACTGGAAGACGTCAGAGCTGTTTATGAGCTCCTGACATGGTGCCCAGGGTTTCAGACTGTGGCCCTGGACTGTGTATGTCATCCAATCAGTGTCAGCGCTGGGACAGGCGGCACAGTGTTCCCGGCTCATAATGAATATTTTTCATGACTTCAGCTGTTGTGATGTTGTGGTCTAAATATTTTTAAAACGCTGTGAGTTGATTGCTTTCTGCTCCGTCTTTTTCTAAAATCGGAGGCAACAACTCTTCCGCCACGCGCAGGTTTGACACGAGTCGGCACTTTCTGATAACACATGAAGCAAAATAGGAGCGATTAGGACGACGCCTGTGTAGAAGAGTCCAGCAGACGCAGAAGTACCACACTGGTTAACGTTCCAGTCTACACACATTAGTGCTGACATTTTGCTGAACACTTTCCCTCAGCTGCCACTCTTTGTTTACATTTAATATTATGCAAAACATCACTTCTCCGATTTCTCCCTGCTTTTCCTATAACGACTTCGCTTCCTCCTCGTCCTCCCGTCTCCTCCTCTTCCTGTTGCAGTTTCCCGGCGGCCTCTGGACTTCCTGTCGCTGCTCCTTATCAATCGCACACAGGCCCGATGGCCTGTGGCAGCGCACTGACAGGCCCGTTAAGGCCTGTCGCAGCCCGCCAGCCCATGATACGACTTCCATCCTCCCGGAAGCGCTTTGGCGCCCGGCAGCGTTGGCGCTTAGCGTTGGCGCTTAGCGTAGCCGCGTCCAGTCTGACGCAGCCGCGGGTCCGCTGGTCCGGGCCAGCGCCGTGTGCTTCTAGGAACGCTTGGTTCAGTTCATCACTGACATCTCTCAGCAGCTGTCAGCTATTTGTGGTTCCAAGATGTCTTGTAATAACTTTGATGACCCCTCCCCCTGATTTTCCGTACAGCTCCATCAAAATGTCAAAGCTGATGAAAATCCACATTTGCTTTGTCTGTCTGCGTTATCGCGTTGGAATACGGGTCAAACTGCCGTAGCGCTGAGCTGTGGGCTCTTAGTGTTTAGTTATTCTATTATTGTATACAGTGGTCTCTTACAGCTGCAGGCTTTTGACCACGTTTCCATCTGGATGTTGACTTTCAAAATATTGCGTTATCTCAGCTACAGTGCCTTCTTGCCTCAGCCTGTTTTCTAAATGATGCAGCTCTGTGTTACAGTTCGTGCCAAGAAGGTTTCTACTATTGGTTAACTTTTAATTTCTAGTAAAGGTTTTTAACTATCGTGTCAAACCATAAACTCGCCATAAAGTTGTGATTTTAAGCATTACTTTAACCTTTAATCTGAGTTTATGGTCTCCTACTGAAGATGAATTTTTGCATTAGAAAACAATACAGTAACACCTACATCTAGAAGTAGTGGTTTTAGTACAAAATGCAGCATGTGCATCATCATGTTGCCACGTCTTATGTTCACTTAACATATAATCTTAATTTTTGGGCTGTTGCTCACGGGTTTTATTTTATAGGAATCACTTGGTAAATTATGCTGTGTTTACTATAGTGAAAAAAAAGTCGGCCTAATGATTTCTGACAATACAATGTTCAGACTACAATTATGTCTTGGTGCAATCTGAAAGAAAGCCTGTCTGTCTAATTCTGCCCTTTCTCCCTCTCTCTCTCACACACACACACTCGCCCATGCTCCACTACTCTTGATCTACTTAGATCTGCAACATCTAACTGCCACTTAACCTCACTTTCTCTACTTACCCGTCTGCGCGCCCCTTCAGCTTCCAATCCATCATCCAGCCGCGCCTCTACCCCTGTGAAATGACTCTACTAGTTGTGAACAACATTAACCTACCCCCATCCACACACACACACACACACACACGATCACATGCCCCTTTACCTCTACTCAGAGTGCAATCTCAGGCTACTTCACCCCTGCATCAGCCTCTCACCATGGAGGCTGTTGTTTCTCTGCTCTGCTTTCCTTTCTTTATGTGTGACATTTCTCCTCCGCCAGCAGCCTCAGAGTGGCCTTATCATCTTTTGGCCTTTTCATTCGGCCCGCCTTTGAACCTGGGTTCTCTGTGAACACTCTTTGCACGGATGTACTCACAGATGTAAAAATGCGCTGCATTTATGATGCATCAGTACTAATTGGATTTCAACCATCCATGCTCCGTGCTAAGAACACACACAGTCTCGCCATGAAACCCGTGGTGAAGCTGCCTGGATTAGTGTGAAACAAGGCGAAACAGTTAAAGGTCACACAGGCTTTGCATAGTGTATGTATAGCACATGCGTGTAGTATTTGAACAGTGGCTTTGCCCACCTGCATGTGTGCAAAGCATCTATAATAAATATATAAAATAGAAATAATAAATATATAAAATGCATGTACCACCTTGTAAGTGACCTTGTTCTGTGTTGTTTCTGTGCAGTTGAAAGCAGTAAATGACTCTGGAGGAAAGTGAAAAACATTTTTATTTAAACATTTGTTATTTTTAAGCTCTTTCTCCATCTCTCTCTTTGCGCCGTGACTCTTCCTGTGTGCCCTGTCACTCCAGTGAAGTGGCTGCTCCACAGGCGCTGCCGACTCTGTAACTGCTGTTGTCGCTCCTCAGATCTCTTGTGTGCTGAAGAATCATATGGGCCTATATTGTGTGCAATTGCACAGGCACTTTATTGAAAACCGTGTCCATCTTCCAAAATTGGATATTTTTATACTCCACCACTAACCAAGTTTGAGCAAAATAACTATTATTACTTAATGTAAAGGAAACACATTAAATAAAAGTGTATAGTGTCTGGAAAACCACAAACTAATGAGTCACATAGGAAACTGTGGTAATGAAACTATCTTCCAAACAAATATGGAAAGTAAATTATATCACTTTTTCAAATCTTTCAGAAAAAGCCTTCAAAGAAACAACGTGGCCCAAGTGATTAGCCGCTGTCACTTGACAGAAGGCCCTGCGCCAACATGTGATTTCCCTTTGTACACACGCGCGCTCCTCTGGGTATTCTGTGCGCATGCCCGGCTCTGCAGGGGCCGCGCGCGCCGCTGTCTCGTCCAGTCCCAGATCAACGTTGGTGGCGGTGTTCGAGCTGTCCAGGGAGAGAGGAGACGGTGAAGATGGAAGTGGACAGACAGACACAATGTCTAATGGCAGCGCCAGCTGAGAAAACAAAAACACGCGAGACGCACTAAAATCCGAGGAGTGAACAAATATGCAGGTCTGGCGAGAGGCCGCGCTCTCCACCGTATCTAATTCAATTTTACAAACCGTATGAAAACACGCTACTGCTCTGTGCGACGGTTATGCCCGTTTTTACACTTCACGCTCCACGTTATTTCTGCTTCAAACTATTTGGAAGCAGAACATTTCAGAACAGAATAAACCTGAATGCAGCTTTGCAGTGACAGGCCTGTCATAAACATTTGACCCGTCTGGCTTTAGCATCCTGGGATATATCCAACATGCATAAATATTCTTGTTAAATTTAAGAAAAATAATCTGCTGACTAATAATGACCTTTTTATTTTAATAATAATGAACTACATCTTGGAGCTCATGTATGTCTGCACAATAATATAATGCTCAATATTTTTTGGTTAGAAGCTCATATCCTGTTTTTGTTTTTTTACGTTGGATTAACGTTATATTTCAACCAAGTTCCATCCATCTAATATTCCTGCGCCTGGTTTTAATATTAGGTTCGTGGAACACGTGTAGTAGACGTTTGAAAATGCCACTGCAGAGAGCTGCGTGCAGGCCTGCTGGTGGTCTGCTCGGGCCTGGTAAAGACATTAGCGCAGCATTCTGGGAGAACGGGGAGTCCCATAGACAGCGCTCACTTCTCTAAATAAACATTAGTCTTAAAAAGTTTGGCCCCACGACCTCAGCGCGATCGCATTTCACTCTGGATAGTAAACTTCAATTTTATCGCGAGGTTTTCCCCTGCTTTTTGAAAACACACTTTCACGCCGTAAAATTATTAAATGTCAACCTAAACAGAGTTTCATTTTCACCTTTCATAGGGGACACAGGAGGCTGCAGTGTTCTTTGTATTTCTTCACACCCACGGCTGACCTTTTGTTTAGACTTAAATTCACTGATTCGATTCCAATTTTGAGCTAAACCTAAAAACCTTTAGTCTATTGTTGCCGAGTTAAAACGCAGGCACGTTAAAATTATTGGTATCGCTCTCACTTTCTGTGAAGACGCTTTATTGCTTTATGTGCGTGCAGCATTTGTTTAGTTTATTTGTCTGCTATGAGTTGAGAGCGCAGTTCAAATCAGCATCGTCTTCTGTCAACTCAGTGACCCTCTTACCGATTCAATCCGATTCAATCAATGCAAGTGGACGCACACGAGACTGAGGATTGGAAAACGATGGGGTAGTTTGTAATAACTGGCTGCGAGTCTCCTGTGCGCTGGCATCAAAGGTTAAATGGGAGAAACCAGTAAAAGCTCCCGCATGACCCGAGCGAGAGCGACGGGCAGCAGCTGCGCCTCTCTATCGAAGCAGCGGAGAGGTGCTGCTGCCCAGCGGGCTGTGGCCCTGGTGAAGGCGGACCCCAGAGACGGACCGGGTGAGGTCTGAGGACTGGAAGGAAAAATAAATAGATACACAGCACTGCTAAATGATAAGTGGTATTTGAAATTAGAGCATGGAAGAAAACAGATTTCCGTTATTTCAATTGTTTGCCACCTTAGTGCTTAATCTCACGTGAGCGCTTCTCGGTTCTGTCTCAAACTTAAAGCCTCGGGCACTTTTGTCTTCTTATTACTGAATTAATAGAATTCAATTATTACGTCAGTTTGTCTATTATGTGCGTCTTTAATTTGTTGTATTCGACTCGTCTGCGGTGACGTGAAGTCCTTCTGTGACGACAGGAATATATTAGACTTGTAGCATCCTATAGAAAAGTGTAGTCATCATCCAGCAAACCAGCGCGAGACGGACTTTACATTAAACCCACATGCGCGTTTGAACGAATGGCATCACCTGCTGTCACAGTCTGAGTGCGCCCTCGTCTTCTTTTCTGCAGCAGGTGCTCGTTTACTGTGTCAGAGTCGGCGGGCAAGATCTTCCAAAGTTAATATTGTGTTTCCAGAGATGATGGGGAGTTCACTGTCCTCTCTTTATTTACACATTCTAAATTAATTAAGCCAGGGATTCCTGTGTCTGTTGCAAAAACACGGAGGTTGGAGGGAGAAGCGAGGGGAGGCTGTGATTTATAGCGGCGGTGCAACCAGGTCCGCGGCTCGCCTCTCCTCCGGGCCAGGAGCCGCGGACCGGGCCAACATTCCTCTATAAGGGCGACGAAGATCGTCCAGAGAGAGAGAGAGAGAGAGCGAGAGAGAGAGAGAGAGGTGGGTAAAAGGACGCGGAGCCTGAGTCTAGTGTTGCAGCAAAAGCGCGCATAAAGGTTCTAAAGATTGGTGGGTGACAGGGCAAGTGTATGCAGCATGTCCCCAGCTTGAGTGAGGGGGGGGGGGTTCTCTAAAAGCGAGCTCTGGGGTTTATCCCAGTTTTCATCCAGCCGAACTTGGGACGATATCCAATTAAACTGAGCTCTAATGTTTTGTCTCTTTAATTGGGCCCTTTTTGTCCTATTGAAGTCTAAGAGGGTCTTGTAGGACATATGTATGAAAAAATAATATACACGACCGCATCGTTTAAATTGGCCAAGGTGCTGCAGATTCCCGTAAGAAACCAGTCCATTAAAAGACAAAACTGAACAGTGAGATTTGTTTCATTTGAAGCATGTATAGATATGTATCCACGTTTATGTACGTTTTATGATGCATCCTTTATATTATTATATTATATTATATTATATTATATTATATTATATTATATTATATTATATTATATTATATTATATTATATTATATTATATTATATTATATTATATTATATTATATTTTGATCTTTCCTCAGTAGGCACGTACTCACATTTCTGTTTTCCTGTGCGCGCCTACACACACACACACACACACACACACGTTTCCTGGTGTCAGCACAGTCTCTGCCCTCGTGTCCTTCAAGACGAATCAGTGAAAGATGCATCGATCAAAGGACATAAGATTATTGGCATGGCAGTGAAAGATTTAGGCAAAACGATTTCATTTAATCCCCTGCTGCCATGCGCCGTTTAAGGGTTTAGGGGAGTTTCTAATAATCATCATATACATAATAGATTTCAGAGTAAAGACAAAAAGATAAAGTTATATTTATACCGGAAGCGCCTTTAAATAGCTGACAGTGGGTTTAAATAAGGCTGCTTGCATCCAAACTGAGCAGATGGAAGCGGTTAAAAAAAGATGTCACCATTTCTAAAGTGTATTTGGTGACTGTTGAGTCATTTGGCTGTTACTTCACATATCACTCAGTTCCTATTTCGTTTGAAAACATGACGAATGGTGCCGAGCTGCTTAAATAAAGTCACTCTGTGGGTGGCCTCGATCCTTACGGAGTAGCGTCACAGCGGTGATGATCTCGTTATGACAGATATAGAAATTTTATAGGAGTTTTTTTTATTCTCTTCTGATGCCTATGTGTGTTTGAGGAAAAGACAAAAAGCCACATTTCTTCTCGTCACGGGTCTCTAAGCAGAGATGGACAGTGCTGCTGTGCGTTTGAGCAGAAAATCCATACAAATGGGTTCAGTCTCAAATTGTCCATTTTCAAAGCCAGTGCCTGCGGCTGAAGCTCCTCGCTGCAGCTTCTGTGCGAGTGCGTGTGTGTGTGTGAGTGTTACGCTTTGTGTCTCATGGTTTTTATTGGTTTAGTTTTCGTTCCCGTCGTTACTTAAATGGTTTTATCCTCCTCTGCGGGCGCTTCGCGTGGATGTTAATGGACTGATGCGGTGCCTAATGACTCCCTATCAGAGCCGGTGTGCAGAGAAACAGTGCGCGCACAAGTTCTTTCCGCCTCATTGACTGCGCAAATTATATGTGCAGGATATCAGTTAACGTCACGGATGCAGGAGAGGTTGTAATCTAAATTATTTTCTAAGTGCTGTGATACTGATCAGTTGCCCAATTTGCACTAACAAGGGACGAGAAAGGGGGAGAAAAGAAGTAAAGGCCGGGCGTGGATGGAGAAAGTAGTCGTGTTGGTTTTTGTTTCAAAGACTTTCAGTGAGCTGTGTTAAGGGAAAACAGAGGAGTCAGCCCTCCCACCCTTCATCCCTAATAATCATCTGTCAAAACACCCACAAACTAATTTAACCATTTGCACACAGGCCTGCTAAATAAAAGAGTCTTTACACCCCCTTCTGCCTGGAAACATGTGCTCCAACAACTCTGAAAAAGACCAATAGTTCTGTTTTCTGTAGCCGGACGAGTCCCACTGCTTCTTTTATACGTATCCCGAGACAACACAGATGACTTGAAAGCGGAGCAAACCGAGGGCCTTTTGAGAAGATTGCTTTTCAGAGTCTAAATGTGTGTGACTGGTCTCACAGGGGACCGCTCGCTGTGCGCACATTCACTCCCTTGGGCCAGGGGTCCACACTGACAACGTCAACAAACGGCCAAAAAGCCGTATTATGGTGGATTAGGAGCCTGATGAAAAATGCTGCTACAAATTAGCAACGAAAGCCCAAAAGACCGTGGGTATATCCTTGTTCACTTTCAATTACTGACCGCCGAGGCCTGCGAACGCCCCCATTCATTTAGGGCCTTTGTTACTTGCTAGAAAACGGTCCTTTACAAACGAGCAATAGCCACACAGGATGAATACTTGCCCACTGTTGCGTGATATTCATGACTGATAAATACATCAAGCCGTGTTTTAAATAATTTAAAACGAATGTTGTTGTTTTCTCTCTCGCTGCTAAAAAGGGTCCGAGCTGTTTTCTGTGATTATTCCGTTTTAAGAAATGACCATGATTTCATTCCTAAATGAAAAATGTTCGTAAGCTTGGTTGTTAAATCAACGTCAGTGTTAGGATTTTGAATCACATCCTAAATAAATGGGTGAAAATATTGTCTGTCCCCCAAATAAAACACCCTTCGGATCAAAATAAATTTACAAAATAAAACAAAATTCATTGTTAAAGAAGCAGTTTTTGCCCTGCTTTGTTTGAATTAAAGGCGCTGCTGTTGATTGGAGGAGCATGAATAATAACGATATTTTTTTTTTAATTCACAAACATTTATTATTCTTCTCATTACAACAAAAAAATGACCTATGAACATTTGGGTGTTTTTTGTCTATTGGCAACACATGACATACTGTATGTTTCACAGAATAAATTGTGAAATAGGAACGAACAACAATGAAAACGTTGAGAGAGGTAATGCGCTCTTTTTAGACCAAAACCACACAGCCTACTTGTCCAACGACAACATAACATGATACTGTCACACATTTACCGTTTAGGCTAGCGGAGATGTGACGTGGTGGGCGATGGGCATTTTTGTGTCAGAGTCCCTCCTTTATCTCCGTGTGCTTTCTAAGTATAACCTGAGTTTGCCGTCTCTTGTCAGCCTATGTCAACAACAGTGCCATTTTCTTACGTCGCACAAATGAGAAAAAAACAACAGAATAAATCATAATAAACTTCTCAATTATACTTTTAGAAAATCGGAAAAAACATCCACGTAGCCACAGGTGGCCATTTTAACTTATGTTAAAATAACAGGATCGTTCTTCTCCCATTGACAAGTCAAGGCCACTCGCCAGATTCCAGGCCAGCGGTGTTTTAAAAGATCCTTCTCCACGCGAGTCTCCCTCTTGTTTCTATTGTATTATTTTACACATATTTACAAACCATAAATAAACATTTATCTCCTCTTACATTGTTACGAAGCTTGGAGAGCCAAAACACTCTTATTTCAGCAAGAATGTTCAGCCTACCTTCACATAGGATGACGCCACAATTGGCATTAATGTTTTTCGACGCACATTTTCGTCTTTGTGTTGTTGTTGTTGTTGGTGGTGTTGTTGTTTTTTTTAGAAAGTACAAGTGTTTTTGGAGAACGTCTGGCTCTGTGGCCCCGGCTGTAATATGGTGTCCTGTGTTAGGTTCAAATGACTTGAAGCCGAGGCAAGTGCTGGGGTCAACATGGCGAGGATATGAGCTTGGCTGCTCGGCTGCGCGCTGTAGGAAGCAGCGGTGGAGTTTGTGGCGCCGATGATATTGTCAATGGAGAACGAAGGCCGAGAGGAAGTGCTGGAGTCCGTCTTGAGGGGCGGCAGAGACGGGCTCAGTTGGGGATAAAAGGGTTTTCTTAAATCTGTCCCCAACAGCGACGGCAGGGGATGCGGCGCAGGGAAGATGGAGGCTGATGAGGGCAAGGTGCAGGGGGCGTTGGGGAACGGAAACGAGCCACCTGTGTGGTGTGGGTGATACGGGTTGTGGGCTGCGTGGAAGTTCTGCAGCTGAAGTCCGTAGTTGTATCCGTAGGGACCGTATCCGAAGCCAGGTAGGAAGCCACCGGAGTCCCTGAGGATCTCGTTGCTCTGGTGCCTCTTGAAGCGCTTCCTCCTGCGCAAGAAGCTTCCGTTGTCGAACATGTCAGCGGAATCCGGGTCGAGAGTCCAGTAGTTGCCCTTTCCGGGGTTTCCGGGCTCTCGTGGAATTTTCACGAAGCAGTCATTGAGCGAAAGATTGTGGCGAATGGAATTTTGCCACGCGGGGAATTTCTCCCGGTAATAAGGAAATCTGTTGCTGATGAACTCGCAGATCTCGCTGAGGGTGAGGCGCTTCTTGGGGCTCTGCAGGATGGCCATCGTGATCAGGGCGATGTAGGAATAGGGAGGCTTAACAAGTGCACTTTTCCTGGGCTTGTCCCCAATCACGGTCCCGGCCTCTGCGCCGGAGCCCATCTGGTCTGACGGGCAGTCGGAGCTGCTGAGGCCGGGAGAGGAAACCCTGTCCGCCGCGTTCTGGGAGTAATTATCGTCCGAGTCATTGTCCAAGTTGAACTCGTGGTGGATGTACTTTCCGTCCTTTCCCACGGATATGTCTCCCCCAACCACGTCGATGTCCACATCTTCGGACAAAGCAGAGCTGTCGGACATATCCGTCCCTAAAGTCATCCTTGGAGACGACGGACGCTTCTCTTCCCCCTCTCTCCCAGGTTTCCTCCTCCTCTGGTCCGACGAGGCTGGTGAGCGTGAGCGCGCACACTCTTCCTCTCCTCCTCGCAACCACACCGGACTTTGGCGGCAGATTTATGTCCGACTGGCGAACGCAGACATGGTTAGAACTGTTTCAGAGGATGAAAAACTGTTCAACCTGTGGAAATCGGCGGCTTCTGTCCGAGGCTGCGCAAGCGGAGCCGTGCGAGATTCGCGTCGAGCAGAAAACTTCTGGTTTTGAAAAGACCGATTGGATCATCGATCTTAAACCGATGTGCACTTGGTTTCTTCAGATGCGACGACGTTGTCTGGGAACAATTTTCGCTTCAGGTCATTTAAAAACGCTTCTGCTTTTCCAAGTGCACTCTCCAAAATATCTTTTGCGCACGGGATTGGGTAGATATCCAGCCAGACTGTTACACTATCCTCCTTTGCTCTTAAACGGTATTTATAGGACCACGCTGATCACGTGGCCTTTGAGTCACTGTTACCAGGAACTGGACGAAATCATGCTGCATAAAGTAATATTCAGATCCGTTGTATGATAATGAAATTCGTTTTTGTTCTAAAAAAAGGTGCAGTGCAAAGTTACACGTTCTAAAATATCATTAATGATATTCGATATAAAGTTTTAATAATTTATTTGCAAATGGTTACATCAACATTCATAATCGCATTAAAACAGCAATAACAAAATATCGTTGTGCACGTTGTAAACGTTGTGCCATTTTATTATTTTCTGTAAGTTTTAATTTTAGTTAGGGGAACGTGGGGCTACGGAATCTAAATCTTTGAAAAAGCTTTTTTTGTACAGTAGTAAAGGTGTGTTATATATAAAGTATGATTATAATATAAGGTATATACTTGTAGTTACAAGGCACACAAAAAAATTGAAGCTGATTTTTATTATTATAAAACGAAAACTCATCTTGACTTACATGAAATTATTATTATTATTATTATTATTATCAATATTATTATTATTATTATTAATTTTTCATTTTTAACTAAATGCGCGTATTAAAATCCTGATAATTATAGAATGTTACATTTCTAATAATCTTATCGTTTATGTGAAATTTGTCAAATTTCTTAGAATGAAAACCCTTTTTGTGTGTGATTCACACTACATTCACTAATGAACTCAGTAATAAACTGCCTCTCCTCGTCTGCATTCAAACGATCCCTCTGCATTTTGTGCATAATTGAGAAGGACGCTTAGAGGTGCAGCAGCTCCAACCTGCGCCAGTTCGTCTTTTTCAGAAGTTGATTAAAGTGTAGAGGAGACGCAGATGAAGTGTCTGATCACACTGCAGTTCATTATGAATCACATCACCTCTCTGTTAGTATTTTGTGTGTTTATTTGAATACTTCTTTTGTTTGTAAATTAGTCATCATTCAATCTATTGAATTTGTGCTGTTTGACTTTATTTTGTAATACTGTTTATTTCTTTGTATTTTCACTTCATCTATTGAAGGAAACGGCGGTGGTCTTTACTGAGGCATCAAGTTCAAGACACTTTAAATTCCGCACCGACGCCGTGTCTTCTCCTGTGACCTGCCTGTCACACACCTTTTAAAAGCCGAAATAGACGCATCGAGACCGTGTGACAGCTGCGGGCCAACGTGACGCGTTGCTTCCTCGAGATCCGCATATTCTTCATTAACAACTACTCCCCAAAGTTTTCAGTGCCACTGCATAAAATAGATTCAAGTATATATTATTTTTTTAAATGTGCGATTCACCACACTGTGAACTCTTTATTTTTATGCTTTGTTTATTTATACTTTATTTGACAGTCAGACAATAGATGCGTAAAAACATACTTACCTAGGATATACAGCCATAATAAATATTTACATTATAGGCAAAAATAAGAATGAGATTGGTTTGTTTTTTATTTTGATTGTATACAGTAGGGCACCGGTGTGATTGCATGTTTTCTCTATTTGGCGTATAGCAGAAAAATCATGTTTTCATGATTTTTTATGCGTATAATTCTGGGTGTGTAATTTCTCTTTAGGTTCAGTGATATAATGAGGTCTTGATTATTATGACGTTGGTGTGGAGAGTGGGGTTGTGCTCTTCTTGTGGGGGGGGGGGGGTCTCTTCATTAGCGTTAGTGGTGTTGAAGCGCCCTCTGCTGTTATCATGATGGTCACAGTCATAGAGGTATAAGATCAATAAGCTTAAGTCGTGAAGTGTATTTATATCTAACTCAATCATAAATGGCGTCTACGTGCAGCCAATGAATGAGCAACTCTTTTGGTTTGGATCAGGTTGCAGCACATTGCCGCTGTAGATTGGGTTTGCGTCTGTCAGACGCAGTTGGCGTCAGACTAAAGTGTGTTTACGTCTGATAGCGCACTTTGAGAGAACATCATTCTCAACGTCTACACTCGCAAAATCTAAATCAAATACATGACACGCACGCGAATCAAATCATTCAGGAGCGCTCGAATATCCTCATTAGGGCACTTTGTTGTCGTCCAAGCTAAATATGCACCAGCTGCCATTATTCTTGTGGAACGTTAGAAGGTGAATACGGACCCTTTTCCATCTGTGACGTGACCTCATTTTAACACGGTACGATTCTACCAGATGGCAATTGTCACGTTAACTGTCTCAACTTTGGAGGTTGTGATTGTGAGGAGTTCGTTTTTTTAGTGGCGAAAGCTTTTACAGGTGGATGTCTGGCGTTTGCTTCCATCTGGTGGCGAAATGTCTTTACCTGCTTCAAGTTTTTGATGCCTTCGGTTCCTTTATCGCTTCACTGATTGCATCTTCATCCTTCCGCTGACTGACGGCTGTCATGTGTCGCTGTAAGCTTTCCAAGTATTGTTGTAACAGAAGCAGTTTAAACATCTTAAACGGCGTCTTTAATTAAGTTTGGTCACACTTTGGAACGAAATGAACGAAAGCAAGAAAATTTTCTGTAACGAATACTAAGATAATCAACTAATAATGAACAAACTGGACCTTAATCGAACAAACAAGAAGACTTTACACCACATGTTCCGTTTAAAGTCAGGTCAGATAGAAATGTGTGGTTTGTTTCTGTGGTTACTTGGAAAATTTCTCACCTTTCATGCTGGCACTATTTTAAAAACCCCATTTCAAATAACGATTCGTTACCAGTATTTTAAATTCACTCATAAACTTCACTGTCATCGACACGGAAGAATCACTGTAATCAAACGCATTTCACAAATATAAAGACCACGTTTATTTAAAAAAACAAATGAATTTATTATCGAGAGCAATGACTAATAAACATCAACAAACAACTTACACGAATGAACAGCAGACGTGGATAATCGCTATGGCAAATATAAACACGTGCCACGATGAAATACCTCAAATACAGTTATGGAATGTGTGAAACGGAATCAAATGGCTTTTAATGGGAATGTTTTATCACGAGGCTCGGTCACTGTGCGTCGTCATATCAAGGTCTATAAAAGTCCTTTGAGTTATTACGTTTCATCTATCCTGATCCACTGAACCTGTGGTTCTTCATTTTGGGGCCGCCTGTGACGAATGGGGAGCATTTCTGTTGATGAACGTCTCACATGTACCGCTCTAATCCTGAAGCAAAGTTGGCTTGTCTCATGTAGGTGTTGTTGTAGGAGTTCATGGGGCTGGAAAGGCCCAGCAGCGGCTCCGCGTGCTCCGCGCACGAGCTCGGGCGCAGCGCCGGAAGAGAGAGCCTGTTGCCGGAGCAGTAAACCTGCGAGTTCCCCGGGGAGAAGCCGGGCTGCGTCATCGGCGGTAGGTTTGGAGGAGAGGCCGGGGACGCGTACGGGTACCCGGCTGTCAAGGTGGAGGTGACGCCCCCGCTGTTCCTGCTCAGCATGTTCGCCGACGGATTGACAGTCTGGGCCTGGAAGCACGCGGACGGGTCGGTGCCCGTGACCGAGCAGCTGGAGGTCATGGTGCCCAGGTCGCCTCCGCCCAGTCCGAGCTGAGAGCTGAGCTCTGCGCCCGGGCCGCCCTGCACCACCGTCTGCTGGCTGATGATGTTGTCGATGCTGAACATCCGCGGCTGCCCCTGTCCGAGCCCGGACGACGTTTGGTAGTGATGCAGCACGGCCGGATGCGGCGACGCCGCCGTCAGCTGGGCGCCGTAGCCGGAGCCTATCCCCGCGTACAGGCTGTTGGGGTACGACGGTCGGCCCATCGGGGTCGGGGTGAAGGCGCTGGAGCTCTGCATGTACCCGGGGTACGTGCTCACGTCGGTGCGCTTGAACCGCTTCCTTCTCCTCAAGAAGCTGCCGTTGTCGAACATGTCCTCCGCCGCGGGGTCTAACGTCCAGTAGTTGCCCTTGCCGGGTCTGCCGGGCTCCCGGGGGATCTTCACGAAGCAGTCGTTGAGGGTCAGATTGTGGCGGATGGAGTTTTGCCACTTCTTCGAGTTCTCCCTGTAGAAGGGGAAACGCTCCATGATGAACTTGTAAATGCCCCCCAGGGTGAGCTTCCTCTCCGGGGAGTTGGCGATGGCCATGGCGATGAGCGCGATGTAGCTGTAGGGGGGTTTCCCCCTCTGAACGGGCCGCTTCCTGCGCCGGCTGCCCGTGGGCAGGTGCTCCTCCGTCTGGCCCGGAGCGGCTCCGTCCTCCGCGCTGGGACTGCTCCCCCTGGGCTCGGACTTGATCAGGATGTTGTCCTTGGACCGGGCCTGCAGCATCAGCGGTGGCGGAGGCATCGGCGAGTCCAAGCTCAGGTTCGGGGACATGACGACAGGACTGGCCTCTGCGGGCGAGTGCTGCGTCTCGGCGGTCATGTTGCACATGCCAGCAAAGTACGAATAATTTGCCAGATTCATAAAAAAAATCGACGATCTCCTTTTTTTGTCAAAAGAACCTATTAGAGAACAATGAAGAGATCGGGTCGGTATTTTACCAGCAGCTCGTCCTGCTCTGGCCAGAAGCAGCCCCCGTCCTGTGCTGGTGTTTGGGCGGTGTGTGTCCGTCCAGGTGAGAGGAAGGCGCTGACAGTTTTATAAGGCAGGGCAGGAATGACGCCACTGCTCCCGCAGTGACGACGGAGGCAGGAAGACAGGAGCCAGAAGAACTTTTTAATAACTCCGACCCAGAGGGATGTGCAAGTTTGGCTTCTTTTATTTTGTTACTGACTGTTAAAAAAGGGATTTTAGTGTTTCTGAATAAAAATGTGTTTGGCATTTTCCATTAAAAAAACATACATATGAAATGCAGTAATTTCCCCAAGAGACAAACCTTATCATGTGTTGAACCTAACAGATTCACTGATGAGCCCTTGTGTGTGTTGCTGTTCTCTCTGGGCTTTCACTGACAGCTGACCCAGTGCAGAAACAACACTCACAGAGTGAGTGAGTGTGTTGCTCCAAACGCCAACGGCCAATCCAGCCGTTGAAAAATAATAACAAGCCACTGAAAACAAGCAATTGAACTGTAAAAGCTTTTGGGGAAGAAAAGTAAATATCCCCTCATTTCATTTACATTTTCGGGGAGTGATAATCAAACAGTCCCCTGGGCTGAGAGGAGGCGTGTTATCTTTTGGATTCGGAAGTGAAAACATAGTTTTGCAGACAATTGCTGTGCAGACAACAGCCTTTAAAAGACAAGCGCGGGATAGAACTTCTAATTGATTATTTAGACAGAGGGTTAAAGTGCAGTACAACGGACTGAGACGTTGTGCAGATTTATTTATCATCATGCACTTTCAATGACCTCAGGAAAAAAGTGACAACGTAGCTGCATATCAACAGAAAATGCATCTGCTGGTCACGGATTGATTTGTACGTTACTTATGTTTAGACATTTGGCTCATACAGACACAATATATGTCCTGATAATGATAGTAAACACCAATGCAAAGATATTGGTTCTATGCATCAAGTAGGACTAAGGCAACCAGAGCAGCAGCAGCCGTCCAGCAGAGCTGATGAATCAAAGATGGTCGTCGGATCAAACCAAAGTCATTAGTCATACTCGCCCACTGTTCCGCTAGATCCCTGTTTCCCTGTCGCCCACATTCCACCCCCCCACTGTGCCGCAGATGACTGGACCGCGCCCGACGCGGCCACAGCTCAGACATCACTAAGCCCAGCTAGCTACTCACAGCCAGTGGCTAACAGCTTCAGACAGGCGTGGGAGTGGGGCTGTATCCAAGCAGGATCTGCCCCCAGAGCTGCCAGGTCAGGCAGGACAAACAGGGGCTCAGGCCAGGAAACGGGCCCTCTGCCTCAGGGCCTGCGTCCTCCTGCTAATCCCACCCCCCCTCCGACCCCCCATCAGAGCCTCTCTGCAGCTATGCGCACCTCCACATTCCCGTCACACTCCTATAGTCACTGTAGGATTCATGACTCTGGTTTGCGTGTGCAACTGAGCTGCAACATTAGTAACTACATCAGGGTCTATACGTTAAAGCCAATTAAAAGCCCTGGTTTTCAATTTACTGCCAGATTTTGGCTTTGTTTACCAACATTTCAGCATGTACCTGCTGTAGTTAATAGCACTCCAATTGTAAAAAATGATAAATTAATTCAAAAATCTTCAGTGATTATTGGCAAACCCGAAATTATTTGCTGTGATTATATCTTGCATGTTGTTACTGACCGTCAAAAAGGAGAAAGCATAAAATGACATTTTTATAAACCCTTTATTTTGGTGGAGGATTTCCTGAAGTTGAACAAGATGAGAGCAGAAATGTAATTCAGTTTTGTAAGAAAACAATGTACTCAATATTATGTGGATGTTTATGTGCTTTCCTAATTTAATCTAAGTAAGTGCCAGATGAGCTTGAGTGACTCGCAGGACAGAAAAGTAAGTTACTACAGTTAGCAGCAGTTTGCTATTATTTTATATAGATCTGTGAATGAAATAAATAAGAAAATCAGCTTCTAAAAGATACTGTTAATAAAATGTGCATAAAACAACTACAAGTCCCAATTTTTCATCCAAGCTACAAAAATGCACATTTGATAATGTTTCTTCACTTCATTACAAAATAAAAGCAAAAATAACTAGTCCAACACGTAAGATGTATTCTTGAACATATTCAACGTAATGCTCACCCACTATATATATATATATATATATATATATATATATATATATATATATATATATATATATATATATATATATATATATATATATATATATATATGTATGATATTAGTTACCTACAGGTTCTCTTCCTATTTTTGATGAAATTCTGAGAAATATAAAGCGATATACAAAGTTGCTGAGTAAACACTTGGAGTTCATTCACTCGCAAAGTGGCTCCAGGGGACAGGCAGGAGAGGAGGGCATGAGAAAAAGAGGGGGAATAAAAAGAGCGAGAGTCAGAAAGGGAGAGCGAGAGAGGGACAGAGAGAGAAATACACGAGAGAGCACAACCTTTTTCTTGCTCAAGCTCATCAAGTACGGGCCAGGGCTCCTGAAAACGCAGGGATTACCAGGGTGCTGGGACTGTGCTGGCCTGGGCCGCCTCTGCTCACTCCTGCACTGCACGCTACACTGCCCTGCTAAAGCACCGCACATGGTTCTCACACACACACACACACACACACACACACACACACACACACACACACACACACACACACACACACACACACACACACACACACACACACACATACACACACACACACACACACACACACACACACACACACAGTCATGCTTATTTAAAATCACAGGAGTGCATAGGGGGTCATATATATATAGTATTACACACAATGCTTATCATATAGATTTTTACAGTTACAGTACTACAGCACAGTTTATGTACAAGTGTCTCTGATGTAGTTCAGTTCACCATTAAACAGTAGAAAAACAGAGGAAGGCTAATATGAAATTACGTGTTAAACGATATAAATTATTTGCTCGGTTAAACATTGTACTGCCCCCAAGACATCTACAGAAAATCCTACAGCCTCCAGCTCTGCAGCCACAAATGCAGCAAGATTCAAGAGGTCACGTCCTGAGAAGATAATCGCAGGGAGGCAGTAACACATGGATGCGGTGGAAGCTTTAGGCTTTAGGTGAGGTCACTTTAGCCCTCTGTGACAAGACAGTTAATGATTACAAAAGTACAGTTTAATAACCAACCAACCTAATGCCCAAAGCTCTTAAAGTGTTTGGACACTAGAAAGGAGAAAGAAAACGAGAGTACGTCCTACTTGTTGGTTTAATTGTGAGGCACTGTGCATTTGAAGCATTCCTTAAAGACTATGTGGACCAGACTGGCAGACTGGCCATGATGAGTAACAGCCTACTGCAAAGAGAGGAACTGCCGTGTGGCTGCATGGCTGGGTTACAGTATGTGCGCTTGTGTCAAGAGAGCTGAATACATTTTTTCCCTTTAATTTCATTCTGGTCATAATTGAAAGCAGTTTTAGACAAAACCTCTGTTGCTCTGCCAGAGAAGGAGTATCAGCGACGTCACAGTGACATAGAAAGCCGGTCCTTGGACGTCAGAGTTTCGGACCAGAGAGAGAGAGACAGGAGAGGTGGGCCCACGAAGGAAACAAGGACTTTCATTCAGCAACTCTATGTCTCGTTATTCTGTCTTTCATCATGCACTTCTCACTTTTTACCTTCAGCAGCTTAGTCTTGTACTGCGACTTCAGCTTTATTCTAGAGAGTAGCAAAGGAAATTCAATAGAGACAACTTATAAGGGAAAAAGCATGTTTATATTTTATAATCAAAAATATGGAAATGATTGAGTCCAAGATTCCATTATGCTCCTATCAACTACAATGCAGCTGCTGATCCTTGCATTGCGCAGTGGTGAGAGATGGTCAGTCGGCAGGCACACACACAGCAGCCTGCTTCAAGGCTTTATTACACAGAGGAAGAGAGAAAGAGAGAGAGCCGAGCAGTGATAAGACCTGGCCTTTAACCACACAGATAAAGTAGGAACCACACACACAAAACAGACGTGTATCTGTGACAGATTTGTTTTGGTGCCAAACCCAAATGCTCAACCTTTATCAAGAAATTTCATTAAAGGAGAAAGGTCAGAATAAAACCCCTGAATGTTGTGCCACCTACCCATTTTATAATAATGAGAGTATTTTTTAAAAATATATTTCAATACCCATTCAACTATACTAAACCTTACAGGGAAACATCAGTGTGGTACTGTGGTTCATCTGTGTGTCTCTGTGGAAGTGACAGACACTGCTGACCAGTGTTTACAACCTTGTTCCACACCCATTCTCATCCTATTGTCCTCCCTGTTGTCTGAGACTATCTCAGCCAAGCGGGCTCGCTGCCCATTATGTGCTTTTAATACTTATGCACACAAAAAACAGTAAACGGCATGACACTGAGCTCTCTAAGCAGATGCCCACACCTTGAATGAACACATATGCAGCCTTGCATTTAACAAAGCCTAATCACTGGGATTACTGCAGTGGAAGAGAGTTACACACATTACAAACATTTTAAGTGCAAACTGTATAATCACGTTATAATATAATTTTGTGTATTTCTGTTTGCACACTCCACCACAGCAGATGTCAGCGTACAGTACACGTTCAGTGCTGCACTGTATGAAGAGCGGAACAATTGATTGGCGTGTTGTTTCTGAGGGACCTTAAAGACGGTGCACACGCGGTTTGCTTCAAAACATTATGGCGTCTAGAAGAATAACGAAAGCGCCAAGTAGTTTTAAAAATGACTCCACCGAGACAAAAAGGTAAGTGTGACCGTGGTTTTAATTGCCTTATTTAAATTTAGAAGTCATCGCGTTAATTTGAGCTGTCTTTCATATGGAGAGAGCCTAGTCACGCGTAGACGTTAACATTAACATAAAATGATCTGTTTAATCTTAAGACCACATTTTTACTTTGCTAGAGTAAGACGGTCGTCTAATAAGTCTGCAGTAAATCATCGTTTACGTCTTGTGCACAGTAACAACACAGCAACAGTAACCTAGCTGCTAACTTAGAGCCTAGCGCTTTAGCGCTTGTCATTGAGCTCTGTTAACTCGTTACCTCGACGCCTGTGAAATTAACAACAACGTTTTCTTTTATTTACAGCTCGAAAAGTGGGAGCACTGCAAACAAAGCCACCACTGTTAAATGTAAGTGTAAGTGTTCGGTTGCTAATTCATTACATGGGCGAAAGTGTTCCATTAAAAGCACATGTACATGAAATCATAAGTGATTTCTAGATGTATTTTTACAGATAAAACGTCCTGGTGATGTGTAAACCTTATTGTCATATACAAATGAGTAAAAATTTACTAACCCCTTACCTGAACACATTATTGTCACGTTCTCACCCTGTTTTACTTTCTGTGGATCATGTTAAACTTATTAAACTAATGTTTAACTGGATATTATGCTTTAGTTCTAATCTAGTTTCTCTTCTTAAAATGTCTGCTTTCACATTCAGCAAGTGGAACTATTGTCAAGTCTCGCTACATGCAGTCTGCTGAGAAGACCTCTCTCTCAAAGGTATTTGTTTTGTGTTTTGTCATGTATGTGTTTCAGTAGTTTTAATTCTACAACATTGAATACTGCTTTAATTTTTAATGATTACCGGTAGTTGGGTTCCTCTTCTGCCTCTGCTGTGTACTCTTGATGTTTTTTTGTATATTGTTGTCACACAATGTGACTTATTACACCTTTTGTAACATTAACAGAGTGGCTCGCTGACCAACGATTCTACTGCTCTGATGCCGAAACCTTCTTCACCTAAACTCACTGGTGTCCGACCTAAGGTGGGAACTCCACCAAGACGCTCAGTGGCTCCTCAGGCTCTTGCAACATGTAAGTACCTAAGATCGTGTGGCACATTGTGTGGCACACTCTTCACATAGTTGTTCGTGACAGAGAAAATGATACTATAGATGGAGTTTGTAAATTGCAAGTTTGTCAGTAAAAAAACAGTTTTTTCTATAACATACTCATGGTGTCTTCTTACAGCATCACGTGAGACTGATCAGTCAGTGCTTCGTAAAAGTATGCTACAGTCCACTTTTTCAGATGGACACTGTTTTCGACCAGATTTTGATATTTCAGTCATTAAAGGTAAACCGTATCAAGCATTTTATAACTTTTGAACAGAAATGGGCTGAATCTGTAACACTTTTCTACTTTTTCAAGATAAAACAATCATAGAAAATTCTTCAGAACCTGACAGAAATCCAGAGAATGAGAAAAGGACCATTGAGATGAGAACATTCCTGTTGGCATATCTCACAGCCAAGGTGACAATGAGATAATTGCTCTCAATATGCATTAGGCTGCATCTTATAATTGCTGTACAATGCACAAATTAAAAACTAACTAAATCAAGTACTTTATGGATGTTTGTTTGCTGTGTTCTGTGAGGAGTAAGTAGCTTGTTTACAGTGCCACAGTGGCTGCAGCTTTGTGATACTTGATTTCAGATGGAAAGCAATACCGCAAAACTCAAGGCTGAGGCAGAGATGAGGATCCTGCAAAATATGGAGGAGGAGGAGGCACTGCATAAAGAGCTCCAGGAGAAAAAACACCAGTATCTCCCTCAAGAGAAAAACAGAATTTTCCACGAGCTGCTGGATTTACAGGTCAAGAAAGTTTCTTCTTTGTTTAGCCTCTTTTAATGTGTGTATAAAAATTGTATACTTTATATCCAAAGATCTTTGTTAAACTCAATGCTAACACTAAAGCAATTCTAGTGGATCCACTGTGTTCTTAAGTTTCACCTGTGGTAGTTGAGATATTGTGAGTGCATTATTTTTTTAACTCACTAATGATGTATATTCTTTTTATCAGATAGCTGCATTAACCCCTGTGGCTGAAGCCGCAAAGCAGTTCACAAGTGACTACAAGTCTTTTGCCACAGCTGTTGACACAACACGACATGAGCTGCCTGTCAAGAATTTCTACATCGATGGGGACAGAAGGGAGTTTTTAGGTTGGTTTTTCTGAGCTTTTAGGTTTTTTCTTGCCAGTATTAAGAATCTCATGTAAAATACCTACTCAAAATTGTCACCGTCTTATTGATAATTGGAAATACTGTGTATCATCTTGGTCTAATACTGTGATGCCCTGTATGTTCCTGTTGTAGATAAAGCTGAAGCTAGCCTGAAGGAGAGTGAGAAGTTGCTGGTGGAGTGCACCGACGGAGATCATAAAGAAAATAGCACAGCTTTAGAGTGTTTAAGGGATATTAAAATTACCTCGAAAGACATCAGTCAGCAGCTCTCGGGGTAAGTACATATAGAACGCTGTGTGTGCATGGTCTGCTTTTTGTAACATTTTACAAATTTGTTAATTTTTTATCAAATGTTTAACCTTTTAAAGCTTTTTGAAAAACATACTGTGTGCCTTATTATATATATATATATATATATAGTAGTTAGTTGCTATATATATATATATATATATATATATAAACTAGCTACAGTAAGCATACTGAAAAGCCATACTGCCATTCCATACACTCAGACATACCTGTTGCCCATTTTCCAGTGCATTTTCTGAGCTTCAGGATCTGTCATCTTTGGTCTGCCGCCATACCATCCAGGTCCAGCAGGCGGCCGAAGAAGAGCAGCTTGGCTCTGAAAGAACCCGTGAACTCTTTTGCCCCGAACAGTGAAGGCATAACATGCATAGTACATGCACTTTTGAAACGCCTCCGCACAACCCAGTGCTTGGATTTGTTTGTCATTTTGTGTGACTGTTTAATTTCTGATGCTTGCATCTATATTTCAATAAATGTTGATCACTGAATGGCATTTATTAATACAGTTTTACCGAAGAAACAAGTTAAGCAGTCACTTAAGGAGTTTAATGCTAGCCAGTTGTACAGTAGAGCTGCCAAAAAAATCAATATTTGAATGGCATCAGTTTGTTGCATCAAGGTTGTGACACATCTTAAATAGGATTCAGGTAGTAAATAAAGCAGGTCAATGGATGATACCCTTTGAAAAGAGCTGGAACTGTGATATACTGAGACAATATCATGTAAGTAACCAGATGGCGATGCGTGTGAATAATATTCTATTATAACTTCATTATATTAAACAGCCGTGTTGGTGCTTAACATAAAATGCCTTACTGTAAATATGACAAATTAATTTGCAGGGTTTTTTGCTATAGCTATTTCTCACAAATGTTAAAATAACACAATTCATTAGCTTCGATTTTGTAGTAGTAATTATCAGATATGGAGTTGTCAAAACATTAAGAAATTCCACCGTCGAACAATCCTCCGGATGTGACGACAAATCAAAACAATGGCGGCGCGTGTTTATTGGTTGCTGTCGTCACGTGAGGCTCACGGCAAGCCATCTATAAGGACCAATGAACCGCCGGAGAGCGCCTCGCTGCATGTGAGTAAAATCAAGGCTTTTGTTTGATTTGACATTAAATTGACGTTTTGTGTTAATGGCAATACATGTCACATCTTATGTTATATACTAATAGTCACTTTGTCAAAATTCCCCGTTGCTACGCGATCGATGCTGTATGTGTGTGTTCCTTAACTGTCGCTGGCAGTTAGCTTATTCGCCTCTAGCTAACAGCTAACTTTAGGCATTTGCAAAGCGGTGAGTACTGCACTATACAATGCAATATACGATTTATTTCCAGTATTGTGGCTGCACGTAGTTTAGGCTTCTTCTCGTTACCTGAGTGTGTAGAATGACCGTTTGAATTAGTCAGAGTCCTGCACTTACTGATGTGATGTTGACATTGAAGAGTTGTGTACGCGGAGCAGCAGAGCATGGTGTTGTGTTTATAATGTTACTGTTTTCTATTAACAGCTCTCACTCACAGAGGAAGAATGCACACCCACGGGGAGCATGGAGGAAGCCAACCCAGGACCAGTGGCGCAGCCATGATGAAGCGCCTGAGGAGGACGAAAGTCATGAGCAGCGGGGGAAGGAAGCGGTGCCCAGGGGCACCTGCAGGACCATGTGCCCCGCACGTGAGCTGCAGAGCCGTGAGGCGCAGAATCGCCTTCACCGTTTTGAGGTGGTGGCAGGTACTGAAAAGGAGCGACGGCCAAAAGGAGACGCCTTGCGTGCTGTCAAGGAGTATTCTAGACCGGCTGCCGGAAAGGACTCCACAAACCCGTCTGACCTGCGACCACCTGCAGTGTTGCTGAAAACTGTGTGCTACCTCATTGATGACGTTGCTGGATCTCCTTGTCAGCATCCTTGGACTGAGGTTAGTATCAGATTTTATGTCCAGTGTTTAGACTGTTTGTAAGTCCGTTCTAAAACAAAACAAACTACTATTCCTTCCACTATCGAAAAAGCCTAGCCGTTTAGAACAGTTTGTAAAATGTTTCATTATTTAACTATTTAACTAGACCAGTAAATGATTTAGTGTGAAGCATAAAATTAAATCGTTCCCATGCACAATAACTTTTCCTTGCTTTTTTTTCAGGTTTACGGCTTTGTATTTGACCGGTTGCGTGGTGTGAAGCAGGACATGATCATCCAGAGAGTGTCAGGGTTGAACTGTGTGGCCATTCTAGAGCGGACGGTACGATTCCTGATATATGCCTCTTATCGGCTCTGCGGCGAGCCTCTGGGGCTCTACGACCCACGCATCAACGACACACATCTGCAGGAGAACCTGAGCTGGTTGTTGGACTGCTATGCAAAAGAAACGGACCGTCATCCCAATCAGGAAGAGTTCCAGGCACTTGGCCTTCTTTACAACTTAGGTTGGTTGCTGCATTTGCTGTAATAGTGTAGTTGCGTTTATTGGAAATGTTGTTCATTTAAAATAAAAGAATTCTGTTTTTTTTTTCTGGCATGTAGCAGATTCAAACCTACAAGTTAGTTGCTTGTAAGGTTTCTTTGACACATGGGACATTTCCTGTGCTTGCTAATATTTATATTTTTCTCTCCCAGGTTCAACTCAGGCCACACAACACATCATGGAGCTCCCTAAGCAGCTCCGCAGTACTCATAGCATCAGGCTCGCACTGTCCATCAATCGGGCTTTTCTGGAGCGAAACCCTGTACGTTTGCTCCGATTGGCGCAGAACTTGAACTTCCTGCAGTGCTGTGCACTTCACCGGCACTTGGTGACATGTCGTCGGGATCTGCTGCTGATACTCAGCCATGCTTATAGCAGTCGCAACTGTCGCTTTCCCCTTGAGAGACTGGCTCAGCTCTTATCTTTAGACACGTCACTTACGGCTCGCCTCTGTCAGGCTTACAGAGTGGAAGTTAACCATGACAACGAAGTGGTCTTCTCCAAAGCTGCTTTCACTGAACCCGAGCAAGGGAATCTGCACTGTAAACTATATCACAACTTGGTAGCTGAGAAACAGAGAGACCTCACTGTTGGAAACATCATTCATGGCTGTGCTTAAGACAAGGAAAAGTAGTAGTAGCAAGGTGATTGTAGGAAACGTACTAAGATTTCTACAGTGATACTTAATTTTTATTCCAAAGGGAGCTAATCCCCTAATTAATCTTTTCCAGATTAGATGGCCGGATTCCTTTTGACTGATGAAATATTCTCTTATTAATATATGCTCTAGTTCAAGTTTGTTGGTGAGCTAAAGGTTTGCATTACAAGTTCAGTGAGGTGCCAGAATTGACTTTTTAAATGTGAACTATTTTATACTGTGAGTGTTACTGTTCTGATGTTGTATCTAGGAAAAATACACATGGTAATTAATGCTATTTTCTCAAGTATTGTACCGCAAACATTTTAATAAACGATTTATATATAAAAGACAAATGCCTCACTTTCATTCCAACGGGGGAGTTAATTTCGCTGCACCTGTGCTCCTTCGCCGCTAGGGGGCAGCAGATACCTCCGCAGGAAGCGCACGCCAGCATGAATAAGATGCTAAGTAAATAATCCTGCTCCTTCTGTTTGTTTTGTTGTTTTTTTGGTAGCATTTTTCCAGCGCGACTGTCTTCGGTGTTTTCCAAAATAGAGGGGAAACCAGCCGCAGCCTGTTGAGATGCGAACGGGCCCGAAAGTATGTAACGTGCAGGTAATTTCCAGCGCTTTAACCCGCGGGGTCAGCGCTGCTTCACAGTGAAATCCGCCAACGTCGCGCTGCGGCCGCAGAGGAGTGAGACGAGCCGCCGGAGTGAATGAAGCGCCGCCTGACGCCGATCGCGTCCCGAGTGGAAAAACACAGCGAGCAGCTGGAAACGGGTCCACGGGAGCAAGTTGCACGGATTCCACGCGTCCAACAGCTCGCCGCAATGATAGTTTTTGCGCCGAAGTGGGAGGAGGACGCCTGCAATTTGTAATGTTGAAACATGAGAGAACGGAACCGGGGCGGGTGATGGCACATGGGAGAGGACGGTCCGCGCACGACGGGCTGTAGCGGAAGAAGGGGGGGAGAGAACGGGCTCCGGCGAAGTGGGATGAATGCGAAAAGTGGATCCGTGCTTGTGGACGGAACTCACTGATAGACGGACACGGGCGTGGGCGCAGAGCAGCGTTCCATTTAGCCTCCCATCGGACGGGACTCGTCCCCCTCCACAGACGGAGCCGAGCGTCGGCAGCCTCCGCTCACTGCGGCCAAAATGCCGCGCTGCTCCCTGACAGCGTTCAGTCTTTCGTGGACTTTGTTCCTCTGCAACGTGAACGGCGGCTACGCGCAAGAACCCCAGTAAGTGGCAGCGATGTGTGTGCTGATTCGGCTGCTGTGACTTGTGATCATAATTGCACTGGTCTTTTCGTTATATGTGGCCCAGTGCCTCGATTCTTTGTCATGTGCTGTGTTTGTGAGGATTCATTCAGACTCTTCATTCACTCTTATGTTATTAGACTGGAGCA
The DNA here is from genome assembly GCF_900634795.4 of Betta splendens. Lineage (NCBI taxonomy): Eukaryota > Metazoa > Chordata > Actinopteri > Anabantiformes > Osphronemidae > Betta > Betta splendens. The sequence goes on from NC_040884.2 coordinate 6,253,583, forward strand.
GGCACAGAAATCACTAGTGCAAACGGAGGCTCTGCTGTTATTTCTCGTGCCTGCTACAGAAATGACACATGTCTGCACATTCAGCAGCGTCCTCCTCCACATCAAGACTGATCAAACAGACCCTTGGCTCTCAGATGCCATCACTCTGCCGTCAGCGTGACGGCTCAATCCTGGCCCTGGGGTTGTGTTGTAGTGAGGAGCTGTAAAGTGTTATTCTGGGGTTTCCCTGCTTGAGGTGAGGAGCGTAGCTCAGTGAGGACAACAACCAGAACTCACAACAGTTCACAAACGCGAGCTGAGGCTGAGACCTCCAGCCATGTGACTGACATTAACTAACTGTTGGGTTCATCTACAAAAGGAGAACGCAAATCCTTCTGGGCACAAACTGGGCAACAACAGTGGGAACCTGACTACACGCAGCCATGTGACTGAAATAAGCACGGCCTCCACCACCTGATCCATGCTCATCCAAGTGCTGGTTAAACGCGGTGTAGATCAAACGCGCGGACTCAATTTCCTCGTATTATCTTCTCCCCCCGAAGCCTTATTTTCCATGGGATTTTCTCATGACTCTCCCTCTCGGGAACCGCAGTTGCCTCCGGCCGTAATGCTGCGGCGCCGTAATTCCAACCACCTGATCGTCTCAGGCACGGTCGGGTTCAAGGCCGTGCTCGCTGCTCATTCGTGTGATCTTCATTTGAGTTTGTGGTGGATGAGCAGGTCCGAGTGCAGGAGCACGGAGAGGATGAGGATGGAGTGCACGATGGCGATGACGAGCGCCGTGACCTCCGCTCCACGCTCCTGAACCACGTCGGTGGTTTTATTTTGAAAGCGACACCAAAGCTCTGTTACAGCTACGGGACCACCCACAGGAGCAGGAAGCTAATTGGCAATTAAACCCCATCGTTCCGCACGCATCCGAGAGGAGGGCGCCTGTTTGGATGCTGCGTTGTGTGCGTGAGGGTCAGGGGAAAAATTAGACACGGGGAGTGAGAGAGGAACGCAAATGTGTACGTTACTCACCTACAATGAATCATGGGAAAGCGCTTCAGTGCTTGATTTGATTAAAATAAGCACCGGCAAATGAAATTAGTGCTTGCTCTCAACCGCTAAACAGCGACGCAGCGGATGTTTATTCATATTCGCCATGTGTTTACCCTATGCGCGCCTGACCTTTGACCTGGCGTGTCTCGCTCGCCCCTCCTTTTCTCTCTCTCTCCCGCAGAGGCTACCTGGTGGCGGCGCCGTCCGTGTTCCGCGCCGGCGTGGAGGAGCGCGTGAGCGTCACCATCTTCGGCGCCGCGGCGGAGACCCGCGTGCAGGCGCAGCTCTCGGTGAAGGGCCAGGCGGTCGCCCACGGCAACGGCGCCGTGTTCGGTGAGCGACGCGGTTACGCGTGCACTCGCATGGCTTTCGGGGGGAGCAACGGTTCAGCCACGAGAGATGCGGTCGCCACGCGGGCAAACGCGTGCATCGATTAGAGCGCAAACAGAGCCTGAGGCTTTTCTGGACACTGTCAAAGAGCGGAGGCATCGGATGAGCCCATCCCGTCAGCCTCGTGGTGTAAACACTGCATGACTTGTTTGACAGCACATGAATAAACGCTGCATGGAGTGGCATGGAGACGTTTAGCAGCTGGACGTGCAGACAAACCCGGCCTCACGGCTCCAGCACACACTCACGCCTCTCCTTCTTCCATTCGCAGACAAAGGCACCGTCACGCTCAAGGTGAGTCCGTCCGGTCGCCGCCGCCGCCGTCGCCGTCGCGTGCACGCTGCTTCCACATGTCTCGCGTGCGCGGCCATGTTTCGCCGGTGACAGCTGCACAGTAGTGGAGCCTCTCGTCCTTCGTGTGTGCATTCCTCAGGCAACATGCAAATCAACACTAACGCTGTTTGTAATGCAACATCTGTCTCTGCTCACTGGTTGGGAATAAGGTAACGGCCTGCGTGTAATATGCAACAGCTGTTGACGTGCATGTATGGTCTGCCGCCCCCGTAGGCTGGAGTAGATCAATCCAGTATGCACGACTCCATTCTTCCCTCCGTCCGTCTCTCACTCCCCTCCCTGTAACCTCCGCCCTCATTCTCGTGAAATACGGTCATGTGCAGTGCGCTGTGTTATAGTTTGGCATCTTCCTCTGCTGTTTCTCTGTAACTCACTTGTTGCCCAGTAGCGCTGAACGCCGGGCCTGCTTCTCTGTCACCGCTGCGTTTGCTTGTGTGTGGCACCAGGTTCCCTCCGGACTCCGAGGCCAGGCTCAGCTGAAGGTGTGGGGGAACCGTCATCTGACGGAGGGCGGCTACATCTTCCACAACCACACCACCGTCACGGTGGAGAGCAAGGGCACGGCCGTCTTCATCCAGACGGACAAGCCGGTCTACAAGCCCACACACAAAGGTTCCCATCTGCTAATACAATGTGTGTGCAGCTCAAAATGAACAGCTCGTGAACAGCTCTGTTCCCTCTGTGTCTCTAGTGCTTCTGAACGTCTACACGGTCACCGCTGACCTGAGGCCAGTGAACGAGGAGGTAATGGATGAAGTTCACGTTCAGCACATGCACCTAAAGATGCTAAACAAGTCCAAACACACTACAGGCTCAGTGGGTGGGATCTGTTTCATAATCAGCAGTTAATTATGTAACACAAATAGAAATCCAGCATGTTTACATCATTTATTTAACATGTTTAGTACAAACATTGCGTCTACTGTGTAATAGAAGATACTGAGGCACCTTTTTACAGAAGCAAACGCTGGATTGATGTCTTGGAATGTTAGCAAGGGCTCCAAACGTATTGTGCAACTGTGTCCGACAGACAGTTTATTGATGTTTGCGGCCGTAAAGGCCTCCTGCTGTTAAAGGGCATCGGCGCATGAGGAGAGCAGGATGAGGAAGCGGGGACGCGTCATAGGATGATCCTGTCGAGGCCTCACGCTGCGCACACGTACACTTTCTAACCGCTTCTTGTCTTTCCCTGCAGATGGAGGCCTATGTTTTGGTGAGTGGAGGTTGGCAGGACCACCCAGTGCCGGCAGAGCCAAGGTCGGGGGGGGGTGGCAATTTTAGTTCCCAGCCTGGTTGGAGATTACAGAGCAGAAGTCAGAGCAGCTCACCTAGATAACAGTCCTCTTTGAACCCGGAGTCAGGATAAACAACATGAAAGGAACCTCCTCTCGTCTCTGTCCTTCTAATCCTCCCTCACAAACACACTCTGGTTTCCTTTTCTGCATCCACAGACTGTGATTCTCTACATGCAAAACTATTTTGTAAATTGGCTGGAAGGTGAGCTACTTTAATATTGTTTTTTTCAGGATCCAAGAGGATCCAGGATGATCCAGTGGAGAAGCCTCAAACCCATCTGCTGTGGTAACACACTGCTCTTGCAATAGATTTGCATCGTCTCTATGAAGCCAAGGTGCTGAGTGGTTCGTCTCGCTCCCTCTCTCTCTCCCTCCCTCTCCCGCTCTCTCTCTCTCTCCCTCTCTCTCTGTCTCTCTCTCTCCCTCCCTCTCTCTCTCTCTCTCTCTCTCTCGCCCTCTCCCTCTCGCCCTCCCTCTCTCTCTCTCTCTCACCCTCTCTCTCTCCCTCTCTCTCTCTCTCGCCCTCTCTCTCTCTCTTCCAGGGGTTGTAAACATGAGTTTCCCTCTGTCTGACCAGCCTGTGTTTGGAGTGTGGTTTGTCTTTGTGGAGGTGCAGGGCCACACATACAACACGTCTTTCGAAGTGCAGAAATACGGTAACTCGCTCTCCTCGAACAATTATACAGTTTAGGTCCAAACCATCCCGATGTCATTATGCAGTCATTTTGTTCTACCTCCCTTCCAGTGATGCCCAAGTTTGAGCTGGTGATTGATGCACCTCGCTACATCCGGGACCTGAGCTCATGTGAGAAGGCCACAGTGAGGGCCAGGTTAGTCTCGTTCACTGTGGGCGGGTCTTCGGATTGTCTGTAACTGTATTTTCATGCAGAGGTGCTGACATGTTGTTTAGGTACACGTTTGGGAAACCGGTGGCAGGAAAGTTGACGGTGAACATGACGGTGAATGGGGTGGGCTACTACAGGCATGAGATGGGCCACCCTGTGATTAAAAACATGGAGGTCAGTTCACTTCCTGCTCAGCCTTTTCTATAATTTATCCAAAATTTCCAGGCCACCTTGAGAAGATAAATGTAGAATTGTGTTCTACCAGATCACTCCTCTGCTATTCTCAGATCAAAGGTTCTGCAAACTTCAGCATTTGTGTTAAGGACATGATGCCTTTGGATGTAGCTGATCACTTCAGGGGAGCTGTGAATATTTGGGCGACGGTGACCAGCGTCGACGGGAGCCGGCAAACCACATTCGATGACTCCACGCCCGTCCACAAGCAGCTCATCGACATCAAGTACTCCAAGGACACGCGCAAGCAGTTCAAGCCGGGTCTGCCCTACAAAGGGAAGGTGAGTCTGAGCTCCGAGCTGGGTCCGACGGTGACGTCGCGGCCGCTTCGCGACCTCATTGACCTCCTGCCTGCAGATCGAGGTGAGCTTCCCCGACGGGAGCCCCGCGGACGGGGTGCGGGTGCGGGTCAAGGCCGAGCTCACCCCCAAGGACAACGTCTACACCAGCGAGCTGGTTTCCAAGGACGGACAGGCTAACTTTGAGATCCCCTCCATCCCCACTGCTGCCCAGTATGTTTGGCTAGAGGTCAGTGGCTGCAGCGCTGTCCAGATCAATGCAATGAGAGGAGAGCAGAAAAGTAAAACTCTGTCTCGGTTCGGCGCAGACCAAAGTCACGGCTATTGATGGAAGGGCAGTAGGAGATCAGTACCTGCCCAGCTACCTGTCCATCAGCAGCTGGTACTCTCCCAGCAGGTGTCACATCCAGATCCAGAGTCCCAGCTCGGCGCTGGTGGTAAGAGCTGCTCATCATGCATGTACATGGATTCTGCCGAAAGCGGTCACGGCAGCGTGTCTGCGTCTCGCTGTGGCTGCAGGTCGGCCAGGAGGCCGAGCTGGGCCTCAAGTCCACCTGTCCCTGCAACTTCACCCTGCACTACGAGGTGGCGTCCAGGGGAAACATCGTGCTCTCAGGCAAACAGCCGGCCAACGTGACGGCGGCCCATCGGGAGAAGAGGGCCGCAGTCGTCTTCGATAAAAACATCCACACCACCCTCCCTCCTCCCGCCGCCTTCGGTAAACATGCCCACACGCCGCTCGTTGTCAGGCGGTTTGTAGCTGAATATTCCAGCATGAGGCCTGATTGTACGCCTCTATAGCTGCTGACAGGTCCCCTCACCAGGCGCCCTTCTTTGCTTTGCAGACCCCTCCCCCCAGGCTGAGATGGACAGCTGCGTGTCCTACCTCCGCTTTCCCGTCACTCACAGCATGGCGCCGCTCAGCCGCGTGCTGGTCTACTACGTGCGGGAGAGCGGCGAGGGCGTCGCGGACGCTCTGCAGGTTCCCATCCAGCCTCACTTCGAGAACCAGGTATGAAATGGTGCGCTCTCTGTTTGCATCTTGGAGCCGGGCCCAAGTATCCGTACACCAGCTCTGTCCACAGTGTAACGTCTGTAAACAAACAGCTGTGTTGGCCTCGGAGTGATCCCCAGTTCCTGCCTGCATTAGGTGGAGTTAACTCCCTGAAGTATTTACAGCTCCCTGGTATGCCATTACAACACTGTGTGTGTGTGTGTGTGTGTGTGTGTGTGTGTGTGTGTGTGTGTGTGTGTGTGTGTGTGTGTGTGTGTGTGTGTGTGTGTGTGTGTGTGTGTGTGTGTGTGTGTGTGTGTGTGTGGATGACAGCTTACAGAGTGGTGACAGCAGCACAGCAGAGAGAACACATTAATGCACATTAATATTGGATGATATTAAACGTTCGTGCGTGTGTGTGTGTGGTGGATAAAATGGAGGGAACGGAGGGAGTTCTCTTAAAGTCCTGATGCGTAGCCCACCGTGCGTGTGCCATTTGCAGGTGTCTGTGTCTCTGTCGTCCAACGAGTCCATGCCTGGAGACCCGCTGACCCTGCGCGTCCGAGGAGAGAGAGGCTCCTGTGTGTGTGTGGCCACTGTGGATAAGAGTCTCTACCTCATAAAGCCTGACTTCCACCTCAGTCCCGACACGGTTGGTTTCATGTGCAGGGCTCATGTTTTACATCGACACTACGTGACCGTTTACTGATAGAACCTCAGAGCCCGTCCTTTTCTCTGCTTCACCTGTGCAGGTGTTCAAAGAGCTTGCGGACTTCGACGTCTCCGATGCCTTCGGCGTTCCCAGGGACGACGGCCATTACTGGTGGCCGGGGCTGTCGTCGCGGAGACGCAGGCGCTCCTCCGTGTTCCCGTGGCACTGGGACATCACCAAGGACGCCCGCTTCGCTTTCACAGTGAGAACACGGGCGCAATGAGCAGGAGCTCGGCGTCTGCCCGTGTTTCACCTGTCGTGTGCTTCACACAGGAAACGGGTCTGGTCGTGATGACGGACGTGGTTAGCTTAAACCACCGGCAGACGGGAGGAATGTACACGGACGAAGCCGTTCCTGCCTTTCAGCCGCACACCTCCACCGTGGTGGCTGCGACGCACACTCGCCCCACAGCCAGGTTGGTTGTGGGCTGACCTCAGTTCACAGACTACTCCTTTAATGTAAAACGAGGCATTAACGGTGCATGTTTGAGCTTTGGGTTGGATGTTCACCTGTGGATGTGAATATAAAAGCTATGCACTGTTTATTCAAGTAGTTGATGAAAATGTAATCTGGGACTGGACCACACACAGTTCTATGGGTATGTCCTCCTCTGAAAACAATGACTTCAAAACCAAGCCCATGAGAGCGCAGTAATGACTTCATGATCCCAGCAATGAGAAACCAGTCATATACATTTCAGTATTTCTCACGCTTGGGTTGAACAATGTCTCTAAAATGACTAATAGTCAACTAGAAAAACATGACAAAATAAATGAGTTTAGTTAGCGTGTCTTTATTTAATGTCCACATTCCTCGTTGCCATGGATACCTCCCCTTCCAGTGATGAACATTAAACACATGACGTGACTGAGAGGATGTCAGTGTGGAATTCAGAATAATACATTTTCCAATTATGGTGTTGTTTTATTGTGAGCAGCTGAAGCCTTTTATTGATGTCAGCTTGTGTTTTGGTTGCAGAGCGGAGAAGCGGAGGCGAACGTTTTTCCCAGAGACTTGGGTGTGGCACTGCCTGCGCGTCAGGTAAAGAAATACTCCCCCGTCACGCGTGGGTCTGTTGAGCGGACGTCAGGTGGGCCTCAGCGTCCACGCCTACGCGGGGATCGGTCCGGTTTCAAAAGGATGGAGCAGGCGATGAGCGGGGAAGACGAATGGGGGGTGCAAAGGTTGAATGTGTGTGAGAAGAGGGGAGCTCTCTGCGTTCCCCTCGTCTGGGTGTGAATGCGCCTCTTAAACCGGGCCTTGGAAGCGGCCGCCGCCTTCTCAGCAGCTCCCTCCGTTCATTTTCAGCCAGTGTAAATGAACTGCCCTTAGATTTCCATGCGCCTGATTCCTTTGGATGGAACTTCAGCGCGGCCTAATTTCCTGTGCACTGCAAAGCCCCGAGTGTAGTGGGGGACTCTGATCAAAAGGAAGCGTGTGCATGCAGGTTTTCCAGTTTATTATGGCCTGATCCGTTTTGCCAAGAGCAACACGGAATGTGCGCTGCCAGCGATGACCTCAGCGCGTTCCGTGGGTAGAAACCCACCGGGTCAGCACCCGACCGTCCCTCACATCTGCCCGAGCGTGTTTGCTGTGGTTACTCTGGTGCAGGTGTTGCTGTTGACACAGGTGTTTCCTCGGGCCCCGACTTTTTATTGCCCGCGTGACGGGATGCAAAATCCTCCCCTGGCCTTCGCCGCTAAGCTCCGCCTCTGTGTCGACACGTGTCACCGACAGCACGGAAACGGGGGAAGCGGAGCTGCGGCTGGACGTGCCGGACTCCATCACGACGTGGGTGACGGAGGCCGTGGGCCTGTCGGAGGCGGGGGGGCTGGGCCTGTCCAGCAGGTCGGAGCTGCGGGTCTTCAAGCCCTTCTTTGTTGACTTCACGCTGCCCTACAGCCTGATCCGAGGGGAGCAGACCAAGATCCCCCTCACCGTCTACAACTACCTGCCAACCTGCTCCGAGGTAAGATGATGAATGGGTGAATGGTCATGGCACTAATACATGGGCCCAAGCGAAGCACAGGTTTTTATATAAGATGGGAAAGTCTTTGAAGGTCCCTCTCAGCAGTATCTAGGTTTTATGAAGGTCCGTCCTGCGCTCCACACCGATGACATCATCATGTTTGCAGATGAGCCTGTTAAATGGCCCGAGCATGTGCCGTCCTGATGTCACGTTAGGTGAACGTGCAACCCAGAATAGGCTGTTCTTTCATGTCCACCCCGGCAACATGTGATTCCTATATCTCCTGCCTTGTTATTTACGACTTGTGGCGTGTGGATGGAGAACAGTTAAAAGATCCCTCCGCTTCACCGAGCCCTCTGTGAAAGTTGGACGATGGGAGGAACTTAATCCTTCGGGGAGCCTGAGCAGAATGAGTCAGGCAGCATGGAAAATTCACAATGATTTAAAAAGTTCTCCCTCGCTTTCGGGAGCTTTGAGGAGAACACGCTATGCGAGGGAGGGGCGCGCCCGGCAGCAATGACCTCACTGCGTGTCAGAGGAGATGGACGGCCTCTGACCGGCGCCCGCTCCCTCTCCTCCCGCAGGTTCACGTCAAAGTCTCCGTCCCCAGAGGCGTCCGCTTCGTCGGCCACCCCGGGAAGCACCTCACCAGGAAGAAGTGCGTCGCCCCCGGAGAGGCCGCGTCCACGTCCATCGTTCTGTCTTTCACTGAGCTGGGATCTGCCAACATCACAGGTGGAGTTCCATAAACCACTTATATTCTATTTTTATATTATTATCTAAAGTCTGCGTTGCACTGTGGAGTCATGTGTCATTATAATAGAATTAAATAGTGTTAATACATTAATATTCATTCTGACATAGTCCTGAATAATGGAAACAGCATTGTTTGAATTCTTAAGTCAGCTGACACTGAACAATAGTGGCCTTTCACCAGCGCGTCAGTCCCCTGCTGTCGTCCCCCTGGAGGACGGCCTCTGCTCTGCCTCTGCGGGGCCGATCTGCTCACCCACCTAGAGTTACAAACAGCCCCCTCCAGAGAGCACGGGGACAAAGGCGCCGAGCAGCAGGGGAGCGAGCGCGCCGCTCTGTGACACTCAGTGGCATGTTGATGAGTCTGCAGGTCACCGGCGGCCAATGGGCCCCCCGCGGCCCCCCGTGGCCCCCCGCGGCCCCCCGCGGCCCCCCACGGCCCCGCTCCTAGTCCCCGAGCCACCGTGTTTCCCTCTCAGTACACACGCACAAAGAGACGCCGCTGGCACGCGGCCACGTTTCCACTGTCTCCGCGGCCGGAGCTCTTACGCACACGCTTGTCCCGCGTAACGCATGCGATGGGAGTCCGCCGCGTGATGCCGGGAGGAGGTGGCGCCATGATTTGTGACCTCGCAAACACAAGTTAGCGTTTTCACCAAGTCTCTTTATACTTGTTACTATGGTGATGCTAATTGGTTATAAACCACCACAGCACTGGAAACACAGGGATGACATAATTGTAATGTTTGTCTTTGTAAATAACGAGTCTGATATTATGAACACCGATATTACTACTACTAGACAAGGATGTAGCCAATAATGAAGGGGTATTGTAACATTCATACAATGTATTAGGACAACCAGGTGTGATATAGAGTTTGTTCTTGAAGGTGCAGCTTCATCAGTAGAACCAAAACTGTTTCCTCCCCAATTACAGCTCGAGCGATTGCCTACAGTGAACCCAGCTGCTGTTCAGACGGACTTGGGACCAGCAAAGCAGCCAATGACGTGGAGGACAGAAGAAGCCCGACCGGGCTGGATCACGTCCGCAGGACCGTTCTGGTGGAGGTAGGACTGCTAATGGACGGTTTATATTTTAGTCATTTTTTCAGCATCTTTTGGGGAAATACCCACTCGTCTTTTTCATTTTATTAATTGGTTTGACTTTCTTGTGGGTTCCTGGCCGGTGATTTTGCCCTGTGCAGCCTGAAGGCCTTCCCAGAGAATACACCTACAGCGTCTTCTTCTGTCCCAACGGTTAGTGCACATACGGTTTCCTGTATTGTAATGCAAACGGTTTAACTAGTGCAGTGCGCGTGCTACACAGTATGATTTCATTTGCCAGAGAGGATCCACATTTCCACCCCAAACAAGTATGAGTACCAGTATGTGAAAAAGCCTGCCAGGATGAGCCAGTTCCAGGTGGCCGTGAAGACCCACAACGACGCCCACTTCGCCCTCTCTGCCAGTCCCCACGACAGCGCAGAGATGCTAGAAGTGGTCCTGGGGGGGCGGCAGAACACCCGCTCCTGGATCTCGGTGGGTAAGATGGGCGAGCCCCTCGTCAGCGCCGCCACCCCCGGCATCCTCTCCTGGGACGAGTTCCGCAGCTTCTGGATCAGCTGGAAAGGGGGCGCGGTGCAGGTGAGGGAGCGAGTGCTCAGATGTTCACCGCACGTCACCGTGCGGCAGATCTGAGATCAGGTCACCAGACAGAACTCGGCCTCGGGTCTCGGTGTTAGCGGGACTGGCGCCACATTTACGGGCACGCCTTCCTGTAAGGTCGCGCTTAACGGGTCCATGAGGGCGCTCTGTGATCCGTGGCCCGGTGCTCGCGTGGCGCTCTCTGGCTGCACCGCTGGTCCTGAGGCTAATGCATCAGGACCAGTCACCAACACCAGTTGAGAGCCTGCAGAGCAATGCATGTTACAGCAGCAGAAGTCAAGTGTGGGGCTCAGGCCGTGGTTGAATGATAACCACAGTTGAGTTTGGTTTCATCTCTATGTGGATGATCTAAATGTGTTCGCCCGTTCTCCAGGTTGGACACGGTTCACATCCATCCAATGAATCTGTGATTCTTCACTGGAGCGGCCAGATCCCCGGACAGGTTTGACTCACGGAAGATGCGTATTCACCAACTGCCGCTTCTGGACTCTGTAGCTTTAAAAGCAATCGTGTGCTTTTCCATCAAGGTGCATCACATAGGCTTCTCAACGGGATGGGGCTCAGTTGGAGAATTTAAAATCTGGAGGAAGGAAGACTCCGAGGAGAACCACAATGAGGCCTTCACTCTGGGAGTTCCACACAACATGGTCCCCGGATCCGAGAGGGCCACCGCATTCATGATAGGTAGGGGTTTTTACAGGCATCTTCATGGGCAGCGTGCGATTGATGATCCCATCAGGTCTGAGGCACATTGCACTTCTTCTTTGAATGCATCTTGTTCAGGGGACGTGATGGGGCCAACGCTGAACAACCTGGACAAGCTGCTGCGGCTGCCCTTCGGGTGCGGCGAGCAGAACATGATCCACTTCGCCCCCAACGTCTTTGTCCTCAAGTACCTCCAGAAGACCCGGCAGCTGAGCCCCGACGTGGAGAGAGAGGCGACGGACTACCTGCTGCAAGGTGAGGAAGCTGCGTCCTGTTCCCTCCATGTGCTCCATGTGCTGATCCGTGGGCCAAACGTTTAGCGCCGCCACCTCCTCCTCGAGCTTCACGCTGGGGAGCAAACGCATGGACACCTTTGAAGTTCCTCAGCTGGATCTTCTGTCTTCACTTTGTGCAGATGGTCTGGATTTTACCCCCTGGTGTACACACACACACACACACACACACACACACACGCTAGTATGTTCAAGTATGGAAGTAATTTGGGTCATTTGGAGGAAGTGTTGTTGCTGAAGGTGCCCTCCTTGCTCCTCATTCCTCTCCTGCCCAGGCTACCAGAGGCAGCTGACTTACAAACGGCAGGACGGCTCCTACAGCGCCTTCGGGGAGAGGGATTCCTCTGGCAGCATGTGGTGAGTCCCTGTGGGTGTATGTGTGGAGGTTTACTCCTACCAGCCTAATGCTTAGCTGCAGCCACAGTCGGGGGCTCTATCCGGAGCATAGGTTACAGGCCAGCATTTTATCAGCATCTCGGTGCGCGGTGCTCACATGAATCCGCTCGCTGGCGCATTTTTTCCCCTCGCTGTGTTTACTCCATGTTGACACTCCCTGGGGGCGGGCGGGCGGCGCTGTCTCGTAATGTTTGGAAAGCTGAAATCAATGCTCTCCGCAGGGAGCTCCTCTGCTCTGCTCACGTTCTGGGGCCGGCGTGCAGACCTCTGTGTGAGTTATGGGCCGAGGCGGTTGTTGTGATGTGCAATGGACGTGGCGCTGCGAAACAGCAGCAATGACAGCGAACCGTGAACAATGCGTAGAACTGGATCCTGAGGTGCTGTAGGCAACAGTGCGCTCCACCGATTGGCTACTTCGGCCCAGACAAGCTATGAACGTCATTAACGGGGTTAAAAGTTGTCCGGAGCCACTTCACCAAACGCTCCTTTGGCCTCTTTGTGACATCGCCTTGCAAACAGAAGTGGTGAGTGCTGCTCAATGACTCACTACCCGTGTGTCGCTGCCGTGGAAAGCTTGAACTCTGCCCCGGCGACCACGGGAGGATGTGAGGATGTAACACGCAGCGTTCGGAGTTTTCCTTGGCTCCGGAGGCAACCGGCGTGGGCTGCGGGCTCCAGGACCGTCGGGAACCGTCTAGTAAAACTTGCATCAGACACATTATGAATCCATCAGCGACACGTTCGCTCCAAAACAAGCGGAACTTTCTCCAGGGTTCACGGGCGGAGCAGCGCAGTTACTGAGCGGCCGCAGCGCCGCGTTAATGCACCGCAGCCCGTGCGGAAGTTGACGGGATCAAACGAGATAATTGCGCCTAACGGCAAATGCCGGCGGTGAGGGCGTGCGCGCTGATGCCAGGGCGGCGCCGCACGGAGCGCTCGGAGCTCCCCGGCTCCACGCTTCCAGCCCAAACGTGTGGTTGCTGCTGAACCGGCGGAGGAGGAAAACGCTTTTTGAAGTGAGGCTTCTCCCCTTTTTATTCCGACTGTCTCGCCCTCTGCATGTTGAGGCTGGCGTGACATTCTGCGTCTGCCCGAACACTCATCCCACAGCAGCAGTAAAATGGGGGCCTGAATGCCAGAGATTGAAACAACTGATATCTGCTGCTAAGATCTATTTCCAATCCTGAGCCAAACTGTCAAGTCGGTGTGTTTCTTCTTTCTTTTTGGACACACGGTCGAGTCAGTGTGTTCACGGCATCGACCTTCAAACACACCCACCTACTGTATGATATTAGAAAGTAATCAGCCACAGGCGAACATTAACAAGAGTCTTGATTTCATTCAATCTAATCCATGATCTCAACTCTAAACCCAACAATTCCTCATTAATATGTTGTCATAATCCTGTTTAAGTCGTGTACCTGCACCTCTGGGCGCTTTTTAAAAACGGCACATCAGCAACTTATCAGTAGTTCGAGGGGGAAAAAGCCTCATGGTCCAACTCATAACATTTGCCTTTGAAGTTGATCAGTGCCGCCTCTAACGCGGAGCACGCCCATGTATTGTCTTGAAAAGAATTCCCTCAGATGTAGCGTTTGAAGTATGGCGCTGGGATAAGGGGAGCTCAGAGCGGGGATTTGGGAGCGAGAGGTCTGAAACGAGGAGAAAGGGAAAATAAAGAGGACGGGGCCGAATGTGGAGAGGACGTCTGCAGCCGAGGGCCAAGTGGTGGAAGTGAGCGCTTCCAGTGCTTCCTTCCTTCCCACAGCGACGGCCTGTTCACTCCCACTCGTCCTCCCCGGGGTCCGACACTCCATTAGCTGACATTGAAAACAAGCGCGCCGCTCTGACCTTAGCCCCGTCTCCAGGGAGGCACGAGCCGGAGCAGACCTCACGTTTGCTGCCGGGAAGGCAGTTTCCCTTTTTCCATCTCGTCCGAGTGCATCTGTTTGTTCAGTCGTCCTCCTGCGTCGCGTGTGGTCCCTTCACGGTCGCCAGCGAACCGCGTCCTCGCGCCTCAGTTGTGGCCACGGGTGCCGTAGAGGAATGCGGCTCGCGGCTGCGGCCTGTGAGAGGCCTGTCATTTGGGGACGGCTGCGTGATAAAAGACCCCCCCCCCCCCCTCGGACGCCTCCAGGTCTGCGTGAGCCTCGCAGTGACGTGCTCCGCTTCGCATTCTTCGGACCGTGTGCAGAGGCTGATCAGACCCGGCTGCACCCCCGCCTCCTTCCTCGTGCCCTCGCTTTGACGTTTTGATCAGATCCACGTCTACATACCAGCTCCCCCTCCGTCCACACGCTCTGTTGACAGAACGAGCCTGTTGAACAGCTTGATAGTGACCGTAAGTATTTTTCAGCAGCTTTTGATCCCTCTCCTCTCATTTGTCCCCCCCCCCATTCTTCCTGAAGGCTGACCGCGTTTGTTCTGAAGTCCTTCGCTCAGTCTCGCGGCTTCATCTTCATCGATCCGGAGGAGCTGCGTGCAGCCAAGTCCTGGCTCATCGGGCATCAGTGGGACGACGGCTCCTTCCCCGCCGTGGGCCGCATCCTCAATAAAGACCTGCAGGTACTGTAGGTCTGTGACAGGGCGGAGGTGTGACTGCTGCAGCCGTTCACATCTGAATCTTATAGTGGACTTCATTTAAAGCCCGAATGTTAGAGATGTGATGGAGGCGTGTGTGTTGTTCCACAGGGAGGGATTCACGGGAAGATCTCACTCACAGCTTATGTGGTAGCAGCTCTGCTGGAAACAGGCATAAACACAGAGGTAAGAAGTCCAGCACAACTGCTTCTCTCTCTGTTTAGAGGCGCTCAGCGTGTGAAACCTTAACTAATCTGCATCTAAGTCCTCTTTGTCATCCAGAGCTGCCCTGTGTGTGTGTGTGTGTGTGTGTGTGTGTGTGTGTGTGTGTGTGTGTGTGTGTGTGTGTGTGTGTGTGTGTGTGTGTGTGTGTGTGTGTGTGTGTGTGTGTGTGTGTGTGTGTGTGTGTGTGTAGCCTGTGTAGCCCGTCCCACCAGTCATGTGTGGACATATCGCTGCATTCCTACTCGCTGTGGAGAAGGATGTGCTGACAGTCAGCCTCCTCACATTTGTTATGCCCCAGCGCTGCTCATCAAATATCTAATCACTTTTTGCACCTCATCAAAAGATTTAGGCAGACGTGCAGAGACAATCAGGTTCTGTGAAGACACCTCGGCCGCATTCCATTCCCTCATTCCCCCTCGGCTCTGCTCTCCGTTAGTCTCTCCCTGACGGCCACTTCATTTAATGGACGTCTTCGTTGGCATCTCGCGTTGTTTCTGTCCCAGTGCTGTCGTAGTTGACTTTGTTCTGGTGTTTCCATCCATCTGTCCCCGCGCTCCTTTTGCTTTCTGTTCTAACTGGATTCTTCGGAGAACTTCCCCTTTTTTTCCTTCGCATCAAAGCTGAACATCTGCCCCCTTGCCCCGTTTTACTTAATTAAAAGTTGACTGCTGCAGTGACGGCGAGTGGCTGCGCTGCCCTGTCATCTCATGGACGCGAGGGAGGATGAAAGTCAGCGCTCTCAACTTTTTAATGGCCAAAATGAGCATTCATTAGAATATTTAGTGTTTTGCTCAGCGTCTGAACGGTTGAACCTGAAGGAGATGACGGTGACGTTACAGCACATCTGCTCGTAAAGGTCATACTTGAAGCTTCCCCGTGACCAAGAAGTCACCTCCAGATTAAGATGTTATCACGTACAACAAAGCTGGCCAATTTATTCTTTGCAGACGTTTTTACATTTTTCATATTCAGTTAATTGTGAACTTTGTCCTAGACTTTATTAGCAAAAAGCTGAGGAATTTTACATTATTTACATCAATGCTGAATTAAATCAGATGTCGTTATTTCAACTTCTTTGTCAAAAATGTGTTAACACGCATAGTTATTATATGCAATATGAACTTAGGAGGGGAAATATTTAAAAGAATATGCATAAATGTGTCCAAACATGCAGGAAAGCATCGAAAAACCAACAATGTTGAATTCCCTAGAGAATGTTGTAACAAGGAATCCTTTGCTTGTCCGTGTGTGTCATCAGGAGGAGAAGGTGGCGGTGGCCAAGGCCAAAGACTTCCTGGAGAGCAACACGTACTCGGCCGACGACCCGTACACGTCGGCGCTGTGTGCGTACGCGCTGGCGCTGCTGCGCAGCCCCTACGGCCCGCTGGCCCTGCGCCGCCTCAACCACATGGCCATCACACAAGGTAGCGGCGCTGATCCAGGGTCAGCCTGCGGAGCCGCCCTGCTGGAACCAGCATTAATGGACTACATGTCATTTACATGTACAGATGGACTCACTCACTGGAGTCTGACTGGCAGCACTGTGACGGACGAGGACACGTTCATGGGCTTCAGCGATGGAATCTCCCAGTCGGGTAAAATCCCCAGTAATTCACATTAATTTGCCCTTAAACACGCTGAAACAGGAGTCTTCCTAACGAGTCTGTGGCTGCTGCCAGTGGTGTCGGCCGAGGTGGAGATGACGGCCTACGGGCTTCTTACCTACACGCTCCTGGGGGACGTGGCCTCAGCGCTGCCTGTGGTCAAGTGGCTCTCCCAGCAGAGGAACGCCCTGGGCGGCTTCTCCTCCACGCAGGTACAGTACGCGCCTCTCGCTCCCACTCCCGCGGCGCCGGCGCCGGCGCCGGCGGGTCCGAGCTGACTGTGTGACCCCCCCCGCGGCAGGACACGTGCGTGGCCCTGCAGGCCCTGTCGGAGTACGCCATCCTGTCCTACGTGGGCGGGCTCAACCTCACCATCTCGCTGGCCTCCACCAACCTCGACTTCCAGGAGACCTTCGAACTCAACAGGCAGAACAAGAAGCTGCTTCAGAGCGCCAGGGTGAGCGCACGCACGGAGCGAGACGTGTTTTCATGCAGATGAGCCTCTTTGCGCTGTACAGTAGGTTGTTTGTCTTGGTTGACAACAGTAATTCTCAGTCGCATTAATCCACGAACCCTGGCACCTTTTTATTTGTGCTGATTGATGGGCAGCTATGCACAAGAGCCACACTCTGGCATTAAACATTAATCTCTGTGTTTCCACGTCCGGCTGTTTAGGAGCCAGAACCCGCTTGTGCTGCCAACACAAACCAGGCTTTATTGAGCTGGATTTCCCAAATGTACTTTATTGGTCTGTTGATTTAATGGCTTTATTTTACTGGCCTGTTGGCCCACGCGTTACGAATTTGACGGTGTGGGCATGAACCGGGGCGCGGTGGCGTCACGTTAGCCTCCGCGTGCGGATGTGAAAGTGGCCCCGAGCTGCTGGAGAGGCTCAGGTGAGAGTGCAGCCCGTTCCCTGGGCTCAGCATGTTCCCCCACTGTGATTAGTGGTGTCAGCTTAATTGGGGGCAATTAAGTCGTGCTGGTTAGCAGCCAGGGCGCAGCCAGTGGCAGTTGGGCAGCCTACGGCGTTCATCCCCCTGATAAATGACTCATTCACCTTCCCCCGGCCCCCGGCGCTCTTTGTTTCAGCTCTTTCTTCTGTCCCTTCAGATCCCCAGCATCCCCACAGGCCTGTTTGTGAGCGCCAAAGGAGAAGGCTGCTGCCTCATGCAGGTACTGGAGCACGCACGCGCGCACACGCACACACACACACACACACACACACACACACACACACACACACACACACACACACACACACACACACACGTTGCAACCTTCACCTCACAGCAGGGGAGCGTCCGTTGCTGTCGCCTCATAATGTTCAAGCTCCCCCGTGTGAATTGGAGTAATCTGCTGGAGCGTCGCCAGCTGTTATGTGCCGACCTTTCCTGTTCATTCCTGTGGACCCTCAGACAGGATGCTGTTTGCTGCTGCCTGGTCTCAACACAACAATCCTCCTGCCTATGAAAGAACTGAACTGTTTTCTGGTGATTAATGATATTCCGCCATTGGCCTTGTTGCCCTTTAGTTGGACAATTAAACAAAGTAAAAAATCAAGCACACAGAAGCAGAGGCAGAACCAGATGTTGTGTCCTGCTGTGTAGTTCCTGAAATGCTTTTCTCACCTGGCTTCTACATCAACACATTTACTTTCTTCATGGCTTTCTGTCTTTACCTCCATAAATGTGTTGTCAATACACTCCTCAGCACCTGTGCTCTAATGAAATACAAGTGTGTGGTGGTGTGTTTGTACATGAGATACAGTGCTTGTCTCTTTGTGTCTGTAGATTGATGTGTCTTACAACGTCCCGGACCCGGTCTCCAAGCCAGCCTTCCAGCTCAAGGTGGACCTAAAGGAGTCATTTCAGGAGCCATACCAGCAGTCCTCCTCCTCCTCCTCCTCCTCCTCCTCACCTTCCCGTCATTCCCAGTCGTCCTCGCGCTCTCGGAGCTGCGCTGACAACCGCTCTGAGCTCAACAGGAAGAGGCGCGCTCCAATCGATGACGACGACCCTGCAGCCCATCAGGACAAAATGGACTTCCACCTCTCCCTGGAAGTTTGTGCCCGGTAGAAACACATTCTACTGTACAAATAAAGCAACTGGATCATATGCACCAGCATCACCCCGTCCCCATCTACTCTCCTAGGTGGCTTCATTCAGGCTCCTCCAACATGGCCGTCATAGAAGTTCCAATGATTTCTGGCTTCCAAGCTGACGTTGAAAGCGTGGAGAGGGTATGTGGTCACATTAACACCGCACACTGAGCACAACTGTCAGCTGGATAGATGGTTTGGGTGCAGTTGGACACGTCTACGCTGATATAGAAAGTAAACTGAAGAGCTGGATCCAGATCAGCTCCCCATCAGTGGTTTGCCCCTCATTATGAGGCAGAAACAGGCCGTGGGCTGTGAGAGCCACCTCTCTCACCCCCTGGGAGACGTTAAAGACGTACACGTGGACATGTACACACATACTGCTGCGTGTGTCAGTGGAGTCTTACCTTGGTAGTAACGGATAACAAGCTCACTTTTCACCCCCGCGAGCCTCCTGTGGAGTTTTACTGCCGCCTGCTCCACTGCCACTTACATTCCTCAATTTATGGTGGCAAGCTTGGCGTTTGCACTCACGTCTCGCTCCTTTCGTCAACGGTGTAGTATGAATGATTAGTTCGATGACGGACTAGGAGCTCCCACAGCCGTGGCCTCTTATCACCTAATATAATGAGCTGGTCCAAACTACCCAGAACACAATGTGGCTTTAACATTGGAGCTATGGGAGTTCATGCAGTTTTTTTGTTGAAGGATAGAAGACAAACAATGGCTTTGTAAACAGAGAGCAATTGTGTGTGTGTGTGTGTGTGTGTGTGTGTGTGTGTGTGTGTGTGTGTGTGTGTGTGTGTGTGTGTGTGTGTGTGTGTGTGTGTGTGTGTGTGTGTGTGTGTGTGTGTCAGTGGCGCCAGCTCAGGCTGAGCACCTCATAAACCCCCACTGTCCAAAGGGTGCCACCTTTGACAGCAAGAACAATCTTCCTGTGGGGAACCAGCTCTCCCCGGCCGCTCACTCATTACTCATTCATACGTTCATTGTCTAAAGCGTTCACAAAATACCAGCATAAGCATCTGGTCTCCCCTCTGACTTTCACAAGTAGAGGCCTCGCTGCATACGTTGAACAGCACGTTCCTCACCCAAACCCTCATGTCTGGGTAGAGCATATGGTTTGTGGTCTACATTTAAATGAAGCCCATGTGGAACTCAGAGTGTTAAGTATGATAAATGGGTGCTACTGTACAAGACTCTAAGATGATTGGTATCAGCACGGCTTGTGGAACGATGAAGACACGAGCGAGACATTTCATTACGTTTAACAATGATTACTGGAGGTGGAGCTGTCCACTGTGTTGTGGTGCTGATTACTGTTCGTGTCTGTGTCTACGTTATTGAGGCGTTGTGCTTTTCAGGCGTTGTTTGTTTCCAACGTTGGACCTGAATTTGCCTTCGCTGCCGTGATGTTGCTCTGTCTGTTTCCACACACTGAGCCTCTCCTGCCTGTGTTTACATGAACAGGTGCTGATGGACAAGAGAGTGGGTCTGAAAAGATACGAGCTGAGTGGGAGGAAGGTGCTGTTCTACTTCGATGAGGTCAGTTTGATTCCTCACGGCTGTTTAATCGTGTGTAAAAGCCCACTGCTGTTTGCTGTGGGGAGATTTTAGTTTTTGTGTAAATTCTTATATTTTCACAGGTTTGTATGTCGTTTTTTTGTTTTTGTCACCTCTTCTTAGATCCCTAGTCAGTGCATGACGTGTGTGGCCTTCCAAGCTGTCAGGGAATACATTGTGGGCAAGACAGCACCTGTTCCGGTCAAGATCTATGACTACTACGAACCAGGTGTGCCTCTGATGAATGTTTCAAGTACTGCTCTCTAAAGAGCTTCGCTGCATGAAATACATCTACCTCAGCGTGATTTATGAAGTGGCTTCGTTTTTTTCACGGAAATGGGATTTTTGTTTTTGTGTGTGTGTGTGCGTGTGTGCGTGTGTGCGTGCGTGCGTGCGTGCGTGTGCGCAGCCTTCGAGGCTACCAGGTTTTACAACGTTAGCGAGAGCAGCCCCCTGGCGCGGGAGCTGTGTGACGGACCCACTTGCAATGAGGTGGAGAGTTCGAGCAGCCAGTGGATGGGTGAGCCGCGCGTCGTGTGCATAACGTTCCGTAAAAACATTTTCCTGCGCTCACGACGGCGCCTTGTTTTTGTCTCCGCAGGCTTCGTGCAGGCAAACCAGTGCAACCACGTGTTCGGCTGCCTGGACGAGGAGCGCTTTGAGCGCTGCACGTGCTACAGGGACTGTGGGTTTGACGGGGAGCCCGTCTGTGGGTCGGACGGGCAGGTTTACCAGAACCAGTGTCAGATGGAGGTGTTTGCCTGCCGGAATGGGACACGCATCAAGCAGGTCCCGCTGTCCTATTGTCCCAGGAGTAAGAACCAGTGTCATCACAGATAACTTCATATTAGCCTGTACAATAACTGCCATGTCAGCTTGCCACATATTTATCTATCGGAGTTGTTGTAAGTCTGTGTCCAGTGATCTGAGCTGTGGAAACAGCTGTTCAGGTGTGGAGCTGATTACTGGATGAATTTCGTGAGCACCCCCCCGCTCCCTCTGCTGTATTACAGGGCTCCCTGTAAATGACAGAGTGCTTTTGTTCAGCCCTTTGAAATCCTCGCCACGTTCCTTTTCGATGCGCAGCTCGACAACAAAGGAGCCTTCACGCTGTGAAGCAGATTGGGGAAAAGACATAGACTAACCTTCAGTGGGAAAAGGCCCGGTGATGAATGCATTGGTATCTTTGTGTTTCCAGTGGCCAGCACGGTGGAGGACAGGCAGCCAATACTGAGCCAGGAGACTGAGCAGCTCTCTGTGCCTGGACACACAGGTAACACAGCGGCTGCACCTCACACTCCAAACACACACATTTAGCTTCCGTCCTGCTATCTGCTACTGAATCCATTAGAGCTCAGGGCAGGAAGAGGGAGCGAGGTGAAAGGGCGTGTGGGCGTGTGAGGAAAGACAGCGAAAGAGAGAGCGAGGTTGAAGGGAGACGGGACAAGAAGAAAGTAGATACGTAGGTGGGGTGTGTGGCAGCACGTTCCCCTGCCATCACATCACGTCTACAGTCACTGGGGTAAATAGGCGGATAGATTTCACAGCGCACGCTTGACTGTGGCGCTGCCATGAGCTCAGATCAGCTGCCACTTCCGCCCAGAGACGCAGCCAGAGAATTCCTGATAGGACGTTTGCATGGAGGACGTGGCTGCGCCCGCGGCCCAAGGTCGATGAGCACGCGAGCCGGTATCGATCTGCGGCGCGGTGGTTCGTACGAGCGAGCGAGCTGTGTACAGGTGTGTTTGTGATGTGGCACGGCCTGCGTTGACTTGCCTCCCAGCCTGCAGCTCACAAAGCTGCTCTCAGTCAAAGGTCTCCTCGGTACAAAAGCCAACGCTTCACGCTCACCACAGGAATGTGAGGTTCACACACACACACACGCACCCTGGGGTGATTAGATTGAATAAGTACTGTAGAAACACTGTCATTGTAAACCATTAGAGTGTTGACGACATGCCGCTAAGTGCACTGAGAGTGTAAGAGGTGAAGGCGGAAGAAGCCGAAGCTCTGGAATTAGCTTCCATGTGCAGACTTGTCTTATTAGTGAACATATAGGCTGATGGAGACACAGACATCAGGCTTCATTTCACACATTCTCTATCGTTATGCTCTTTTGGTGGATTTTCCTTTATTTTATTATTTTTTTTGTCACGCGTTTGTCTTGTAAAGAAGCAGTAACAAATAAAAGGGTTTTTGTAGAAGCCTTTAGCGGTAGCATTCCATGGGAGAACGCATACTGAGTGACTAAGGACCCCTACTGTTACTGATGGGATATTACCATTGAAGGCTGTTTAGCAGATAGGAAGTCAAACACCCCACACACTGACTTTCCCTTTAAACCAGATACTGTCATTCAGCCGTTTGCTGTTCACTCAGACCTTCCTCCTTCGTTTGATCATTTTCGTCAGGTGAAGAGGAGCAGGGGTCCATGGCAGAGGTGTCCTATTACTCCTATGAATATGACTCCGATACGGATCCCTTTCTCGCCGACGCGGAGGGAGGGGACCATTACGACCTGTCTGAAGGTGGGGGCTACGCGGGGCAGAAGGAGGCCCTGTCCGATGCCCAAACACCCACACTGGAAACAAGAAGCATCCCTGAACGATGGTACGACCCCCACGGCTGAATGTTGAGCATTGTTCACGTTGTTCGGCCTCACGAGGAACGCTTGTTCTGTTCCCCTGTCGCCCACAGAAAACCTCAGCGAGCGACGCCAAACCCGCCTGAACTGTACATATGTGAATATGCTGGTGAATGGAGAGAGGAGAGCGACCTGGGACTTGTTCAACCTGTCGGGAAGAGATTGTGGAGTCTGGAGAATGAGACTGAAACTTTACGTGAGAGAGTGTGACGTTAGATTAGAGTGGAAGCATTAACATGTTTGTGTGTGGGCTGAATGTGACTGTGTTGTTATTACGGTAGAATCCTCCAGACTGTTCTTTTTCTTCCTCCTATTCATGAATAGGTTCCACAGCGTCTGTTATTCACTGTACTGCCTTTATAATCACTAGAACAAATAATCCAGTATTTATGTTTGTAATTACACCCACTTTAAACAAAATATTTTATGTTTTTCTATCTGTGGTATTTATTTGTAGCTAGAGGACATATAATTTTTACGTTATACTTTTTGCCCCTGTTCTTTCAGCACATGCTATCAAACATTTCTTTCCTTCCATAGCAAGCTGTAACGCAGTTATTGACATGTTTGACGAATCTCTTGCGCTGGAAAAGACATGTGTTCACCATATGCTTTATAGACACATAAGCTGGAACATTTTTCATTCGTGAGATTCCTCTGTTTTGGCGTTTCGCCTTTATTCGACCGCACCGTAGACATCGGTAGGAAACACAAGGGGGGGCGACACGAAGCCCTCGAACCGTGGAGCGCACAGGTCCGGGAGTGGACGCCAGCGTCGCCTTGAGATTTGATTGTACAGTTCATAAGCTATCTCTTGTTACATTTTGATTGGTGAAGCAGTCAACATAAAAAATGAAGTTTTTGAATTCCTGTAAATGGACCAAATTTGGTTAAACTCCTCCCTGGTATCAAATATTGTAGTTTTTAAAGCAAATGAGAATAAAATGTGCGTAGAATCCGGTGTTTGGGTTTGGTGCCTTACATCTTAATATTCTAGCCTGTGTTACTCCTGTCTCACATCCCCGTGTGTCCCTGGGTCACAGTCCCTTTGCTGTCGCCTCTTATTTCTGTGTGGAAGTGGACGACAAGTCGTCTGGCTCATGTTTTAGGGCTCCGTGTCGTCATGAAGGCTGGTGAAGTCTGCAGATAAGGTCCTGTCAGCAGTCGGCTGTGCCGCATACTGCGAGGCTTCAGTGGGCCCTCTGCTTTGATAACCAGCTCCCTGACCCCTGACAGGCCTCTGTGTTGGAGACACAAAGCATCACCCTCCGCATACTGTAAACTGTACATCTCTAAGTTTGGATGTGGCGCGGGCGTGTTTGCGTCGCCGCTAGCAACAGATTCGCATTACCAACGCAGCGGCTGGGAGAAAGTTAGAGCCTGTTAAAGTTTAATGTCTGCTGTCGACCCCCCTCAGTCACTGTTACTGTGGCTCAAGGCTTAAAACAGCAGCCGTCTACAAATGGTCAGTGTGACTGGAACAACTTCAAAGATGAAGCTAGTTTTGCTCTAACTGCTCCCGGTGCTTTTGACCCTGCATTTACATTGATGCTTCACGCGTTCAGAACCATCCTTTTCGCCCTCAGGTGGGCCAGCGGTGCAGCCAACCACCTACAGCGGTCTCCCGTGGCAACCGCAGGCATGACTGAGGAGTGATATTGTCTCCACAGTGCAATGAGCAGAAAGAGTGAGAGGAGAAAGGAGGGAGAGGGGGATCTTGGTTTCATGGTTTGCTGTGGGAGCTAGCATTACATGAGCGTGGATCAGAGTGATGACATTGTTCCTAAGCACCAGCTGAGTGCACCTATACACGCATCCCAGCACAGGCAGGGCCATTCACCCGGCTGCGCCCCCACAGGTGGGGGGTCTGGACAAAGGGAGTAAAGGCTGATGTGTATCTGCTGCTCTGCCGCTGACACCTCCGTGTGCATGAATTGTATCATGTTTCCTTAACTGATCCAAAGGAAACTAGGGATTGATTCTGGATCATCCAGGGTTCTGGGTTTCAGTGTGAGCCAAGTCATGAGGTGATGCTGGGTCCTGGCAAAACCAATACTGAAGGAAGACTTACCGAGGTGGACGAGGATTAAGCAGCCGGGTGCAGCTCTGGATTCATCTGATTAATGGTTCAGTTTTAGGTTGGTAGAAGAGAAGAAGAAGTATCTTTGGTGAGTTTTAGAGTTGTTCACTTTTACTTTGTGCAACTCCTTTTTGGTACAACTCACTTGGACAAATACTTTTGTAGTATCACTATCAAGGAGCACAGCAAAACTAAAATGGAGAAGAAATATCCAGTAATTGCAGGAAGAGAAAAAGGTAAGTTTGTCAATGAATCAGTGTTTATAATATTAAAGATAAGGTCATGGATATCGTTAGTTGAATGTGAATGTGGTTGTTTGGTGTTTTATCACAAAAGTGGCCCCCAGTGGGACACTGCCTTGGACAGAGTGGAGGAGGAGTGCAGACCTGCCGGGACTTGCTCTGTGTTCTGAGAAAAGCCCTCTGCTGAGCTCATGCCCCTAAACTCTAGTATGCAAATGTGATACCCCTCCTTAGCTTGTGTCTCGATGTTATGCACACCTGCTGGAACCACTGATCTGACTGACAATTATGTGCGATCTGAGGAATGTAGTTATGTTATGCACAGTGTTTATCAGTCTGACTTATACATGAGGTCTGTGTGCTGGATTGTAAATAACTGTTGGACTCTTTATTCGATCCTAGGGCCTGGACCCGGTCGCTACAGGCTCCCACCTGCTATCGGGTTTATGGGCCATGACGTCACTAAGCCAACCAGTCCTGCCTATTCTATCCATGGCAGGATGAGTGACAATAGTGAGCTCCTCTAATACGCTCATTTACGTGAGATCATCAGTTACAACTATTATCCACCTGGACAAACCTAATCTTTATTACAAAATAATGAAACATATTTTGTAACACCTTTTTCACTTTCGTCTTCACTTCACTTTTTGCCTTCGTCTTCTTTGCAGTATCTAACAAGTGAGTGGCAACTTAAAAACCACTAGAGGGAGACAACACTCCAATATTGACTCATTATTTTTTGTTTACCAGATTCCTCTCATTCTCTAGGTTCTGAGATCAGAGCAAACACAAACTTTACAGTGAAGTGACCGTGAATGTTGATTTTCCTCTGCAGTGTATTGTGTTGATTCCAGTCCAGGGCCTCAGTACCACGTTGATGCTAAAATCACCCGCTTTGGAAAGGATGGCACGCCTGCTTATTCAATGCTGGGCAGAATAAAAGCACAGAGTAAGCAAGTCTCATTCAGATTTTTTTCATTATCCATTGTAATGAAACTCGTTTAGTATCACCTGTTATAAATAAACATGAGCACACCCTGACATATGCTGCTGATGGTTGATATTACGCCTTTTTGTTCACTAGAGGAGTTATTCCAGACACCAGGACCAGGTGCATACGTCCCTGAGAAAGCTCCACCCTGCAACCTCCAGCACAGACCCCCATCCTACACAATGGGCTCTCGTACATACTACCGCAGCACGGACTCAGTTCCTGCTCCTAACAAATACAGCCTTCCTCCACTCTTGGGTTCTCATGTTCCTAACAAACCAGCCAGTGCAAGCTATACTATATCCAGTAGCTACAGCACAGGGGGATCTTCTGTGGATTTAGCAAAGACGCCAGGGCCTTGCAGGTACAACAGTACAGACCCAAGTGTATATTTACCCCGACAACCAGCGTTCTCAATGCTGGGGCGTCACAGTTTACTCAGAGGTGCCGCCACAACACCGGGTCCTGGAGCTTATAACCCAGAGAAAGTGACAGTTCACAAAGGCCGGGCCCCAGCCTTCTCCCTGGGCATCAGACATTCTGAATTTGTCACCCCACTGATTGTTAATGTTTCTGAATAAACATCCTCTGAGAAAAGCAAACCTAGAATGGTAATAAAATGTCTAGGCTGAATACGTATGAAGAAAGAACATTTTATTATATTCTCACAGCAACAAACAACTAAAATTTATAATATCTATATAAGCAACATATGTACAAAACATAAACATAACAATTACAGAACAGTAAGTGCTCAAACAGAAAGCACTTTTGGTCAAATTATGGGCTTGAGAAAAATACAATCAAGTGATTGTATAACCAGGAAACAAATCAAAACAAAAACAATTATAGCTATTTATGAACACTTTTACCTTCGTATTGTTCACAAGATCACAGTAGAATTAAGCTACTTGCTTCTCATTGCCTCTAAAAATTGAGGGAACACAAAGTTTTCTACACAATACATTAGAACATATGTAGAGATGTACTGTATGCAGGAGATGCGTAGTCCAAACAAATAGAAATTAGCAGACGATGGCAGCACAGTTTACAGGTCGCTCCCATCCTTTGGGAGAGGTCTTCTGAAAAGCAGTATGTGTGGTTCTGGACAGGGAAGCAGGGGGGCAAAGAAGTACAGTATTGTTGTTACACAATGCAGAAAATTATTATATTATATTATTCTATATTATAATATAATATAATATAATATAATATAATATAGAATAATATAATATAATATAGAATAATATAATATAATATAGAATAGAATAATATAATATAATATAATATAATATAATATAATATAATATAATATAATATAATATAATATAATATAATATAATATAATATAATATAATATAATATATATACACAGCTCTGAACCACAAACATTATACATAAACACCAAATAAACAAATAATGCAGTTTTGGTAACAATTGTTTTCATGTATTTAATGCAAAAGCGTGTGCTAGGATTTACACTAAAGTCTTGAAATGGGGCAACACCGGGGACCAGATTTAATGGATCGGTAACTCGTAACACTTGAACAGATCGTGACCATTCACCTGGTTTATGGATCATGTAGTGTATCCAGCCCTGGCTTTGCTGCACTCCCAGTCCCCTCCACTCGTCTTCGGTCATCAGGTGGGATGAAGGCACCAGCTTAGACAGCTGCTTTGGAAGCACGACATGCCTGCAGCACAATCAACTGGCGTTAATCAAAGACCACGCAGCACTCGGAAAATAGTTTGGTACAAGAAAAGCCAAAACAAATAAAAGCCCATAATCCCTAGCGCTCTGCTACTTATCCTAACAGCTCAGCTAGCTAACTAGCTAGCATGTCGATATTAGCTGCTAAGTGGATCGTCAGCACTAGGGGTTTGTTCGTTTTCTTACACGTACCGTTTTGATTTTAAAAGTGCTACGCTGTGTGGTTAACCAATCACTTCCCACATTTATTAATAAACTGATGTGACCAGTACGCCAGGGTTTCAGTCGTACAGCTTACCATCGTTAGCTACAACAGCTAATAAACTAACCCAGTAACCCAGAAACGTTTGTGTTTGCAAATGCCGATTTTCATACCTGTACTCGAATTCTTCATCGGTGTACTTGTCAGAATAATATATCTGTTTTTTGGACATGTTTCGTCGATTGTAGATATAAAATTTACTATTTTCGAGCGGCGCAAAGTAAATAGTTCACTGAGCTGTATTTACGAGCGTTAACCAACTGCTGTCATCTACCGCTGTTTTCGCTAACAACAATTCAAACCCCCCAACGGTCCCTCGCACTCACCGGATTGGTCAAGACGGTTGCACGTGGACTGCGCAGGGGAAAATTACCCATCTAGATCGTTTATAAACGACAGAATGACGCACTCCGCTAAATAGGCATTTTAAGAGATTGTGTTTCTTAGTAAGTGGTTTTTACTTTGAATGAAGAAAAACATGCCATTGTTCTTCTTAAGTCGTTATGTTGTAATATTCAAAGAAATATAAAGTGTGGGTCGATCCACAGTATGTGTGCTACAAATTACAGGGTTGCTCGTCCCTTTTTTATAAAAGACAAAATATACTCCAAGTGAGAGCTCTAGTCGTGTTTGTGTTTTGTTGCGGTCCTGCCTTAACCCGGAAGTGCATGAGCAGGACTAAACTACGTGGCGGTGAATTCAGTTACTAATTAATTACTGATCTCTGCGAACTAAGTGTGT
Organism: Betta splendens; assembly: GCF_900634795.4. Classification (NCBI taxonomy): domain Eukaryota; kingdom Metazoa; phylum Chordata; class Actinopteri; order Anabantiformes; family Osphronemidae; genus Betta; species Betta splendens. Next base: position 6,282,279 of record NC_040884.2, read on the forward strand.
CCTGTTCTGACAGTTCACGTGTTTTTATGGTGAAACACCCCGAAACAAATCAAGATTAACCGTAACCTTATACAACCTTATTATGCCTGACGTCACACAAAACAGCAGAAGACTCCACAGGACTTTTTCACAGGATGCAACCAGAGGTTCAGGTTCATGAGACAGGGAGGAAGAAGGTATTCAAGCTGTCACCCTTGCTTGACAATGACTCACATCCCCAGTGTCAGCTGCTGCTGTTAGACTGTTCAATCACAGCTGCTTCCAGTGACCCATCCATCATTACCAGACTCTTTAGAATCTGATTTACTGTGCAGCACAAATTACTTACTTCAATTCCATCTATAAATGTGTATTTTCCTTTTTCCTTTCCTTTTTTGTAATTTTAAATTGTATATACTGTAGTCTTTTCTTTTTGTGCCTTGTCCTAAGATTGTAAAGATCCATGTGTCAGGTTGTGTGATCATGTTACTTTAACAAAAACAACACAAGTTTAAACTTTAGAGAGCAGGTCTGTTTAAATCAAAGCATCACTGGGGAACAGAGAAGCCAGTGTGACCGCACTGCTGTTGATCTGGGCCAATGTTTATTAGTGTAAGGCGTGTACTTGTGCTTTGCTTCATTACACCCAAGCTATGGCTTGATCAGTATAAAATAGATTAACTCTATTTCTTAGTTCCTATAATTGTTAAATAAAGAAAGGAAATGCTGCATTATTCACTTCAAACCAGCCTGTATCACCTAATGTAAAAGTAGATACCTTTCTTATTTATATTTTATTTTTATCTTTTGACAAATACATTCCATTCTCAAATTTCCAACAGTATTCTTAGGACATAATAGTAGATATATACTTAAATGTTTATATGTATGAACATATTTCTGCTATGGTCAGTGATTTGTCAGTACAAACTCTTTTTTGTTATTTCGGTGGTACATGTAATCGGTTGTGCTGGTGCTAATGAGCGGCTGTGTATTCACAGCAGGATTTGTTCCACTTGTATATGTTAAGTAGCCAGTCAGTGTGTACTCTTCACTCAAGGCATCACGGTAGAGCAGCTGGTTTATTTTAAGGTGCATAGGTGTAACATATTGTTTTACTTTAGTATATACACACAGTATACAGTAAGTGTAGTTATTAGGACCTATTAAGAGAGACAAGCAACTCATGTCTGTCAATATCCATTGACTACATCTAGTTTATCAGTAACTTTGTGTCCTCTGTACTGTAGCAAATACAATGAAAGTGATTGGCTGTTTGGAAGAAGGTGGGATGGCAGTGGTCATGTTACAGAGGTTCAGATTGGTGTTTGTTTGTATGTCTTGCTGTAGCATGGTTGTTTTGAGTAGTCGTTGTACTTTTCTATTCATTGTTACATTTACCACTATTGGCTTGGATCTTATTTGTACCAGAGACAAAAACACGGGTAAGTTTCCTGCCTCATTTTGGCTGATTTCTGCTGTTTCGTTAGTCTTCAGTGGATAATATGTTGGTCAGTATTGTTCCAACTAAAGAATACAACCTACAGTATACAATCAGTTGTGTACTGAATTGGTTTCAAGTCAAAAATACAAGGTTAATCTCCAGACAAATCACAGGTACATGACTGATGACAGATGGTTCGCTTAATTGAATTTGAACCGTTGACAGTAGCGTAACAGGGATGTGTAGGCGAACATGTTGTGTTAATATTGCCCTCCTTTTGCGTAACAGGTGAAACTGACTACTGGGTCATTTCACAGCAGTTCCAGAAAATCTTCTCATATATTTGAAGTGGTTGCTTTTCATACCTTGTACTTAAGGCCCCTGTGTGCACAAGTTCACCACCACGAAAAGAGAAAGCCAAATCCCACATCAGCTAGGCTGAGGAACGCTGACTGCTGGTGCGTATCTTACACCGGTTTTGCATAATACAAACGTGCAAAAAAATTGTAAAAGGAAGGAAAAAGGCACAAGGGGAGGGGGCACTGAGCAGCTATGAGGATCGTGCTGAGATGGCTGATTGCTCTCCAGGGAGGAGGATGGGAGGGAAGTTGGGACGAGAACTCGGGCAGATGGGTTTTCAGACAAGTCCCTTATGAGCCAGGCTGCATTGTTTCTTTTGTTGAGTTAGTTTCTCCCACCAGGACAAATGAACGACCCACACACCATCAGCTGATGCAACACACTCACATTAATTGGATGAGGTCTGGATTGGTTGATTATTTTTATTTTATTTTTATTTTATATTCGTGTTTTATTTTGTGTTTCAATAGGATACTATTGTTGTGCATGTATTTATTTATTTATTCATGCATGTAATTTGAGCATTCGTCTAATAAATATTGTATCTTTGTAGGACAGATAAACAGATAAAACACTTATTATTTATTAGGAAATTAATCTGATAGAAGTAACCCAATTAGTGCTTACCTTATGTTAAGATACAGACAGAAAATGATTCAGTAATATAGAAAACTATTGTTTATTCATTATCTTTTTATAATTTACATTATGAGAGTGAATTATGTTAAAGTTTATTCCATCACTTAATTATGAAAAATGTATGATCATTTCTATTTCTTTATTTCCTCTGTGTATACGTTGAGAATATAAATCAGTCTTAATGGTTCTAAACACTGCTGCTAATTTTTCCAAACGATGCTACACAGCTTATTAATTTCCTGAATGTCCCTCGAGATGTTCTGCAGATTGCAAATGTTGTTTGTGTCCTGGAGCAGGGTGTTTCAGGCAGATGTGTTTTAGCTAATACAGTCTGAGAGCAGCTGGGCAGGGCAGGGCTAATAGACCAAATGACATCATCCAGAGAGGGAGAGAGAGAGGGAGAGAGAGGGAGAGAGAGGGAGAGCCTGTGAACGAGCTCGCCTAGGGCAGTGGATTGAAGCAGGCCAGCTCAGATAGAGACGACAGCGGCATGAGAGCGGGACAGCGGGCGTGTGTGAAAGGGAGAGGACCAGACAACACTTAGCTGACTTTGACCAGGATATAGGACTCCACCTCGAAGATTCTCTCTCCAGTCCCTCTCCCTCCTCCATTACACCTCTCCCTTCCCCCTTCCCCTTTCCCCCTTTCCCTCCTTCATCCTTTGGCAGTCACCCCCCTGTCAGCTCCTGCTCCGTGCGGCTCCTCCGGGCATGCTCCTTAAGCCAAAGTATGGCCGCTTCCGCAATGAGTCAGTGACCTCCTCCGACGACCTGATGCAGAGCTTAGCCATGAGCGGCAAAGTTGTGGCCACGCCGGTGGCCCCCTCCTCCGCCACCAGCCTTCCGCTGCCTCCCCTGCCGCCTCTGGATGCCGGTGCCAGGTCCGCCTCCTCAGCCGGGGCTGCGGCTCTGGCAGACTCGCCCTGCCTGGATGGGGAGCAGGATGCCACCACCACCTTCTGCATGCTCATCCCCAAGATGCCCCAGTGGAAGTTCTCCAACTCGCTGCTCAGCCGGAGCCCGTCCAACTCCAGCTCCAGCTCCGGCTCCAGCAAGGACTCGGGCAGAGCTGCGGCAGCTCCCTCCCAGGCCTCTGGCCCCCCTTCGTCAACGACACTCAGGCACAGCGGTGCGACCTCAGCCAGTGGCCCAGTGGCCAGTCTCGCGGCAGTGCTTAACTCCTGTGACCCTGTGTGTGTCACCCCCTGTTCAATGCAGGCCATTCGGGGGCAGAGAGCAGTAGCTGGGGCAAACTCTGCCAGTCCAGGGGGCCACGGATTTGGGGCTACAGAGGTCATAGCGAGCCCTGGGGGTTCGAGCAGCTCCAGATCAGGAGCGAACCGCAGAACAAGGGTGGAAGGCATGTGGCTGGGGGGCGAGGACTTCAACCAGAAGGGCAGCTTCATCCACAAACCCTCCCAGGGTTGGCTGCATCCTGACAAGAAGATCGCAGGACCCGGGGCATCGTATATTGTCAGGGTGAGTCAAGAGGCTCAGTTTAACTCTAACTTAATGCTGTGGAAAGGAACACGTTGCTTCATTTAGGCTTGTGAATGAAGCAAGTGAAAGCAACTTTTGTTTTTCAGGTGATTGCCGTTAAATTTCAGGTCTTTCCTCCAGATTCACATAATATTAATGACCCAATTTAAGGCTTCGCCGTGTGGGTGGGAAACAAAAGGGCACCACAGTGCCGGGCGATTTGTTATGCAGCTCATGTGGCGAGGGCTGGGGAATACATAATTTAATCCCCACAGATGTAGCTGGAAGGGAGACTGCGTCAAAGTGGAGACAGATATGCTAGGGAATGATGAGGACTGGTGCCGCACCACGCGAGGCACAGGAGCAACACAACAACAGCCACGGCTGTTGTTGATGGAGCCGCTGCCGACCACGGGCTGGTGGGAGTGGTGCTCTTTGTTTTGCTCTGGGGACTCAAAGCTTCAATCTCTTACTACAGTCCTGATGGTGATTTTGTCCAAACCCAAACTCTGTGATTTCGTCAAAACGACCTCCGTGCCACACGCAGAAACCGATGGTTAGTTATTCACATCCGACAGGTGACGATGGTTAGAGAGGAAATAGGTACGTGTGCTTTCGTGTCCTAATCAGTGCGTCTTGTGATTTGTGTTTACAAAAGGTTAGCGTCCCGAGCAGACAACTTGACGTCAGTGCTGTCCTCACTTCCACGCTTCTGTTCGCCCCCCTTCCCTCCTCACTTCCTCCTCCAACTAATGACACGGCTCTTGATTAGTGCAGTCTGGGGCCTTTAAATGGCCTCATACATGCACTATTCATTCCTATATTCAATTAGGTCTAATCCCGGTCATTTGCATCATGTGATTTGGAGCAGGGCGGGTGGATGGTATAGGAGGGGCGGCGTGCTCAGGATGCATGCGCTCTCATCACTATGCAGACATTACATGTGCTGCTCTCATGTTTGATTGATATCTCAGTTAATTAGCAGGCAGACAAAGCTTGCTGTTGTTATCTGGGGCTGTACGCCGCTCATTTGTGGCCGTGGAGCGGCTGTGTAGGGATTTTGTTGTTGGGGGCTGTAGACGTGCAGCCCAGCGCTCCGTCTGTGCAGGGAGGAGTAGCTGCTGCATGTATTAGTGTCAAAGTTCTGCTGCACTCTGCTGTCTTTATCAGCACAGCTACCGTGCCGCCATTGTTCGCCGCTCGCTTCAACTCGGCATTCCCTCTGATTAGAGCATCTGTTATTGGTAATGAGGGTTTGGGTTTCCAGAAGCATCCTGCTACCGAGCAAATTCACTTAATCACACGCTTAGTACATTAAGTAAACTTAATACATGACTTACTACACCATCTACTGTGTTGTAGCATTCAGATGATTGCTCCCCGGCTGCACAGCACTGACACAACATCAGATAATGAATCAAAACAGGGGGGAAATGTTTGAGTTTTTTTTCCTGCCATCATTCCAGTGTTATTGCATTTGTGAGGAATGCATTGCTGGAAATGCAACAAACCTGCAGTCACAGGGAGTGTGCGAGGCCTGGGCTACAGGGGAAGAAGGGGTGTGTTGCATCAGTAGATGAGTGACACACAAAGGAGGCATTGGCAGCGAGGGCAAGAAAAAAAGAGGCAATTTGCCTGATGTGGTTAAAACGCTCATCGAGCTCTGAGCTCCGAGCTTCCTCTCTTCCTCCGATTTGTTTGTTGTTGTTGTATGGTCAGTATCTTGTACTGAGTTCTACTGGAAAGTACAGTCACTATGACACTGATTGAGCCAAATGAGTGGACAACACAGGAGTAGTGTATTAGCAATCAGGCTTCACTGAGTTTCTATTTTAAGAAGGGCTATTAAATCCTTTTTACATAACGCTTTTATGCACATGCTCATTTACAGACGGTGACAATAAATCATCCTGTTCCCTTTTCCACTGGTTCACAAAGCCACATGCTGCGAGTCAGGACATGGACTGTACACAATCCACAAACACACTCGTCCCCTCAGCGTCCCCTCAAGGCCTAATAAGCTACAGTTTGTTCATGATTCGGAGCTCTTAGTGCTGCTAATCTAGTCAAGGTGCCATTAGCACCCAACCTGACAGCCATTACTGAGATGTTACAGCTGGGACACGCGTTAGCATTAGCGTTAGCGCTTAACGTGGGGATTTGCGTCTTTGGACTCAAATTGTTCACAATTAGACTCACATTATTGGAAATGTTTACCAGTACAGGATCTGAAGTAAAGACATATAGTTTTACAACAAATTCACTTGTGTTTATTGTTGTTTCCATCCTTTGATTATGCACTATTGGATGCGCTGGGAACTACTTTTATTTTCTCATTTCATTTATTCTTGGAGATGCCTAAACCCTTTTAACACTGCAGCACTTATTGTATTTGTGTTGTCTGTTTCTCTTTGCAGTACATGGGCTGCATCGAGGTGCTGAAGTCGATGCGATCTCTGGACTTCAACACACGAACTCAGGTGACAAGGTAACCTGCTGCTGCTAATCGCCACTACTGAGCTTTAATAAATACAGCATTTGTTTTCATTCTGGAATATGGATATAATGTCTTTCAGCAATTCCTAGTTGTCCTCCCGCTACTCCTAGTCAGACCACTGTATGTGTTGACAATATGCTTTTTGTTTTTGTTTTTTTTATGCCCCACACATGATGTTATTGTTATAAAATCCCCCCTCGACCTCGTGGGAGACGCGTGCCCCCCCCCCCACTCCCTCCTGCTCGCCCTCCTCTCTCTCCTCCACCATCGATCGGCTGTAATCTGAGCCCTGCATGCATCCAGGGCCTAAGTGCAGGGGGAGGAGGCAGCGATGGAGTGATAGAGAGGCAGATCTATTATTGATGACGGCCGCTAATGACTGTGGAAAGCTGCAGTGGTGCCCATGAACGCACCGTAACGTCTGCGGCTGTAACTTGTAGAGGAGGAGGAGGGGGAGGGGGTGAAAACAAAACAGCAAAACAAAACAACAGCAAAGGGAGGAACCATCCAGAACATAAGATGACACCATCCAATGTAGATGCTGTCTGACTTTTTTTGCATCTTTTACATTCACATCCTTTCCTTTACACATATACTCGTGGAAAACTACAAGCACTCGTTGAATTTGAAAAATGTACTTGAGCTGAATTGCACTCTATTCCGACAGCGCTCTCAGTGTCACAGTGTTAAACATCCAATGATACTGAGCATTGTATCGCAGGGAAGCTGATAACAACAAGCGTCATATATGCCCCCCCCCACCCCCCCTCAGCGTGAGTCATGCAAACATTGTGGTGTTTTTCAAAAATCCCAGAGACCTTTACTTGAGCTGGATGGTGCTTTTTAAATATTTACAAGCTACTTGATAGGGGCCGCTGGGTTCCTGCTGCTGCGCCCGGGCGGAGAGAGTGCACACAGCGCCCTCGAATGCACCATCAGGCCCACATGGGAAAGAAGCTCTAAGTATTGCAACATCACATCAACGTGGAGAAATCAGCTGTAATGCCCCCAGAGACATAGCTTCGCATATGATTTCACACAAGATCATTGTTTGTTTGTTCCCATTTAATTCAGCTGGGACAGGTGCATATGAATCATACAGCATAACATGATTGAGTCACCGTCTGTCTGACCTTTGACCTTTCTCTATCCCATCCTCAGGGAAGCCATCAACAGGCTCTGCGATGCTGTGCCAGGGGGCAAGGGAGCCTGGAAGAAGAAGGTTATGCTGCTTCCTGCTATCCTCCCTATAACACCTCTGATCCCAACATGTGTAGTCATTGTCAGTCACTGTATGACATGTGCGATTCGTCCTCACGCAGGCGATGAACAAAGCCCTCCAGTCCGTCATGGGGAAGAGTAACCTGCGATTTGCCGGCATGAGCATTGCGGTCAACATTTCCATAGACGGCCTGGGCCTGCTGATCCCCACCACACGGCAGGTCTGACGGTGCTTTTTATGAAATCTTCTTGTATTCGTCGTATAAACTAAATTGTATGACTCTTAACTTAGTTGGGATTTCTGTTTGTGTTTTCGTAATCACTTTACCTGATTGATCTGTCTGGCAGGTCATAGCTCACCATCCTATGCAGTCCATCTCCTTTGCCTCTGGTGGAGACACAGTAAGTGCAGGTTCCTCCCTCCTCCCTGTTGTTGCTTTTTTGTTGTCAGACTGAATTGCATTTCGCTGGGTTCTAATTCCATGAGCCAGCAGCCAATGAGTGCTTTAATGCAGTTGCATACGTCAGATTCATCTGCTCTAAGTGAGTTTCCCTCCTGTCTGTTGCAGGACACACCTGATTATGTTGCATATGTGGCCAAAGACCCAGTGAATCAGAGAGGTACAGTCCTGGAGAGCTGCTCCTCTGTTGTTAAACCTGATCGTTAATGTGTAGCTCTGTCACATATTGCTGCCACAACAAAACAGTTTCTCTTTTATTATCATTAATTGCTACATTTAAAATACATTCGAAACATCACCCTTTCATTGTTTTTTCACCTCCCAGCGTGTCATATCCTGGAGTGCTCTGACGGTTTGGCCCAGAGTGTCATCAGCACCATCGGCCAAGCCTTCGAGCTGCAGTTCAAGCAGTACCTGCACAGCCCACCCAAAACCATGACGTCCATGGAGAGGTAGCACCCAGTCCACCCAGCCTCACCTTTATTAGAGCAGGACACGTGGTCCCATCTGGCCGCACCCCCACAACCCTGCCCTGCTGCAGACCACACACACACACACACGCACGCACGCACGCACACACACACGCACACACGCACGCACGCACACACACACATAGGGGTTTTTCCCCCCGTTAAAGTCAAGGAATTTGTACTTTTCTTGTGCTATTTTTCTTAATTAAACTAATTTGAGTTGAGGTAAACCAAACGATCTTATCTTAGAGCCCTAAATGTGCCACCTCCGGACGTTTGCTTTGCTGGAACAATCCTGCTTCTTTTGACAGCATAAATACTTTATTGGCCCTGTGTCCTGTATAAAGTAGCTTAGTTGAGATCTACTGTTCATCTCTTGCGTGTCATTCATCAAACAGAGACTTTATAGTTTGGCCTCGTATTAATAGATAGATCATTCATCAATTCATCCTGTTTCCACCAGCAGCTATTCTTATCTATATAAATCTCTGGCTGATTTAAATAGGTCAGCTCAGATGTGCACGTCATATGATCCTGATGGATTTGAGAAACCAATCTCATCATTGCTTTTATTGTATACTGCACAATAGTTTGTAGATAATCAATGGATCATAGGATGATTTAGTAGAACCAGTTATCATTAATTTGCTCCAACCATTTTTTTTGTGCAGTTTAATTATACACTGTTCACTGTATGGAATTCCTCAGGCCCGTCAGGCAGGAGGAGCCAGTGTGGGCTGAAGAGGAGGATGTCTCTGAGCATGACTACTACAACAGCATCCCTGGAAAGGAGCCTCCTCTCGGGGGAGTAGTGGACTCCAGGCTCCGAGCCAGCGGAGTCCTCCTGGGTCACATGCATGCCCAGCCGCAGAGCAAGGCAGCAGCACAGGTAAGAAGGTGGTACTGGTTCTGCTGTTCAAGAAACGAAAGCGCAGAAGCGTCAAAATATCCTCTAACCGTCCGATGAGCCTGCAACATGAATACCAATGAGGGATGTGATGACAGACCGAGGGCTGTTTGCTCAGTCGTGTCCTGGAGAAAAAGTCATTTCACCCACTGCAGCGTGTCCAAAGCACGGCGACATGCTGCAGGTAATGTTTCCAGCAGAGTGCATCACAACAGCACTATGTGGGACTGATGAGCCGAGGGTTGTGTGTTTGCAGATGGGCTCCGCAGCTAGAAGAGAGCAGGCTGCTTATCCTCCTGGTCAGCTGTGTTATGAGCTTCACTGGGACACTGAGGCCACCAGCAGCTCAGGTGAGACACCCTGTGGCCGTCGGCAGGCATTACACCCTGCGCTCGCTTCATCCCGTATTCTTAAGTTTGTGTTTTGTCTCAGGTCTGACGTCTGATGGCTACCTGTGTGCTGACAGCCAAGCACAGAGCAGCAGAGACTACGAGGAGCATCAGTACGTCAACACGCGGAGCCTGGAAAACCTGGATTCCCTGGCACACGGCCTCAGCGGGCACCGAGGGCTCCGGGTCCCCGACAGCCCCAAGAAAGACCTCTTCGACATGAGTACGGGTTAAGCGTCTATTCAGACAGATCCACCCGAGACGGTCCGTCTCTGCAGGAGTAGCTGTCATACTCCACCGCTCTCTCTCCAGGGCCCTTCGAGGACGCCCTGAAGCTCCACGAGGCCGGCGGTGCGGGCGCTCAGGCCGCGGGGGGCAGCGTCCGCATCCTGGAGGACCAGTGGCCCAGTCCCCCGCGGCGCCGGGCGCCCGTCGCCCCCAACGAGGAGCAGCTCCGCAGGGAGCCCTGGTACCACAGCCGCATGAGCCGGCGCGACGCCGAGAAGCTCCTGGTCCGAGACGGAGACTTCCTGATTCGGGAGAGTACGACCAACCCGGGACAGTACGTGCTCACAGGCATGCACTGCGGCCTGCCCAAGCACCTGCTGCTGGTGGATCCGGAGGGAGTGGTGAGTGTGAGTCTGAGGCGGTGTAAAGACACACACATTTCACACGCTGACCTCCTAAACCGTGCCCTCCGCTGTCCCCCGCAAAGGTTCGCACCAAAGACATGTTGTTTGAGAGCATAAGTCATCTCATCTCGTACCATCTGAAGAACGCGCTGCCCATCGTGGCAGCGGAGAGCGAGCTGCACCTCAGACAGGTGGTCAGGAGGAAGCAGTGAGGCATCTGTGCCTGCACCACGCGAAGGTACGAAGCACAGGGCGATAAGATTTATAGATACACGAGCTCCATCCAAAGTAATGTCCTCTCTCGTTTGTACCTTCTTCCAGAGCTTCCGGCTCAAATGTCCTCACGGAATCTACTTCTCATGGATACTTAAAGTAAGACGACTGAAGGACGTGGCTCCGTCAGTGCTGAACTCTGCCACCAGGGGGCATCTGACCTCTTCTTTCACTCAGCCCAGTTACCAGGATCAACCAGACTACCCCACACGTGTCATAGGCTCCTCAGCATGCAGCCGTTAAGACGCCGCCGACTCAGCACTGAGCTGGACGGGCGTCGAGCGGCGTCAAAAACTGGACCCATGACCGGAGAGGAGCCGGCATCAGCGAGCCGCACGAGCATCACAATGAACAATCACCAGAACCAAACTCTCTGCGTATCTGGTGTGAGTAGAGAAACTGAAATAAGAAGGAGACTCTGGCTGAGACAGAAGAGGAAACGGCTGCTTTGCCAGAGAGTTCGTCTCTGCAGCATTTGAGTCTAAAATGGCACAAACGCACTGAACACAAGTCAGTCCTGGATTCATCATAAAGCCCCACCTTCCTTTGCCTTCTCCCTTTCTTTACAGCCCAAGCACCAAATCCTTAATCTTTACGTATTCAACCAAATACTTCACGTCTACCACAGATATGTCGTTAATAAGGGCTTTAATCGTTTGTACGTCTGGTCAGGCTCAGTATAAAGATGCCTGTTTGCCCCCGTCCCTCCCGCATCAGTGCCTTAATAACCACAGACAGGCATTTGTGTCAGTGTGTCTAATGTGCATTAATGTGCGACTCTATTGCGAAGGACTCGTTTTCTTGCCAATGAATGACTGAGCTTCAGGATGTCGGAGCTCGTGTGAACAGTGATTAAGCTGCTCTTCTTTTGCGTTGAATAATGCTTTATTGTGTCTCGTTCCCTTGTTTTGTAGAGGCAGTCGTGGTAATTCTAACCAGGTGATTTGTGCTTCTTCAGGCTCAGGAAAATATCTTAGTTTAATGGTTGTCATCGTTTTGTTTGTGCGGTTTCTGCCTCTTTGCAGGACTGACGGTAAGTTTCCCGATTGAACGCATTCAGATGTCACTGAACATCAGCTGTTACGACTCGTAGTCGCTTGTATGCGTTTTGTCTTTGTGTTAGCGATCCGCCGCTCATCTGAGCTGCAGCTTCGTGAATGTGCAGAGGTCAGTTGACACAGAGCTTTAGGTGAGGTCCAAATGATCAATGTCATTTTTTGCTTTCTCAGGAATTTCTTGTATGTTTTCTTCTTTGATCAAGCTTGAAGGTTTTTCTCAATAAATAAGTGGGAAAGAAATGCTCTGTGTGCTGTAGCGAAGGCTGCCAGCGCTGAGACACGGAGCTCAGCTGCTCAAACGCGCTGGAGCCAAATTAAAACTCCCAAAATAGACCGGCAGCATAGCAGTGGCGCATTTCATGGGCTCTGTGTTCAGCCATGAGAAAGTCACAAACAAAAGACCATTGATTTCTGTTTTATTATAACAATAGAATATAAAATCAGCCAGGTCACAGGCAGAGCTCTGAAGAACTGCCTTGCATTCTCCGCCTCTTGCATGAAGTCCTGACGTCTGAAGGCACTAACCATTCATTTATTATTATTGGATGCCAGTCGCGGTTGTTCGGGTGACTGTATTCACGCATGCAGGTGTGTCTGGCCACAGAGTGGGGTTTTTGGCTTTCTAGAAAACATCTCAGCGCTGCTGTTCCTGCAGGCGGCCGGACTGGAACGTGCGGCAGCGTACTGGTCCTACTGGTCCTACTGGCCCTGCTGCGTCATCCTCAGGATCTGCAGCAGCAGACCCTGCACCTCCTCGTCCATGCGACCCTGCGGGGGTCACGTGAGTGTGTATTATTACCGCTGACATTCAGCCGCACTCATTCAGCAGAAGAACGTGTCCTCCGGTGCCGTGCTTGTGGGGAACGCGGTCAAACCGACAGGACACGAGGAGGCGAGGGAGTCGAGCCCCGGCAGCTTTCTGAAATTTCATCCGCTTTGTTTCGTAAGCAGAGATGGTGAACCGATCGTTCCACTCTTTATTGTCAGCATCACGAATTGGGACGAGCTCAAATCTAGCGAAGCCATTCATTGTCCAGGCGTTTAGACATGGAACATACTGTACCGTAGCACTGAACACGTGTAAACACATAGAAGCAAAAACCTTTCCTTCTCATAACTGACCTGTACAGCTGCCAGTAAATGGGAACGGTACACAGCCACCACCTGTTTGTGCTTCCTCTCCCAGTCCTGCAAAAAGGTCACAGAAAATGTAGCTGTCATGTTCACTTTGACATATAGATGATGGTACAATGATGATGATGATGATGGTGGTATGATGAAGGCCCGTGCCTACCTGAAGCTGCTGGCTCAGTATAGAGATCCTGTTCTGCAGTGCCATCTGCTGCCCAGGGTTGACGTGATGGGGGGGTGAGGAGGACGCGGACGTGAGGCCAAGAGGAGGCGACAGAGCTCCTAGGGCCTCCTTCAGCCGGAACACCTCCTTGGACAGTTCTGTAATCTACATGCTAGCAGTCAGTTTGAGCCTCGCTTTGGCTGCACGTCAAGCTGAACGACCCCTCACCTTGCGGTCCTTCTCTTTGACCAGACCCTGGGAGTTCTGGATTTCCTTGTGCAGCTCCTGGATGTGACTGGACTGGGCCTGCAGTTCGGCCAGCTGCTGCTGCACTCTGACCAGCTGGGACTCTGCAGCCTGACGCTCACTCTTGTTGAAGAGAGCCTCCCTCTGGACCTGGAACACCTACACCCGCAGGAGCACAGTCTCTGTCAGCATGAATGTCACCACAACCACGGCATTAAAAGGATTTAAAAGTATATGACACACACACACACACACACACACACACACACACCTCCGTGCACGTCTTCTCGTGTTTGCGTGTGAGATCATTGAAGCGCGCCGTGGCTGCGTTGATCTCCGCCTGCAGAGACAGCCGCAGGGCCTCGTGCTCCTCCTTGGAGATCAGGCCCCGCTCGGCCGCCTTCTGGGACTTCAGCTCCCTCAGCTCCATCTCCTTCTCCGTCAGAGCATCCTGGGCTGCCGCTGCGCTGCTCTCGCTGGCCTGCAGGGCGCGCTGGAGCTCTGCCTGTGACGCAGGACGCAGCGATGAGCCCCTCTCCCCTCAGTCTCGGGACTGTTTTGCATTTCCCTGCTGACCTTTATCTTCTCGTGCTCCTCTTTGGGGACGGCATCGTGCGTGCTCTGCAGCGTGGCCTCCAGCGCGGCGGCGCGCTCCTCGGCCTGGCGGCGGAGGCTCCTCTCCTCCTGGAGCTCCTGCAGCGTCTGAGCCAGCTGCTCTGACACCGCGGAGAGCGCCTCCCTGTGTTCGGACAGCGGCAGCGCGTCCTTCAGCTGCAGCGCGTCCTGAGCGCGGCCCTCGCGCTCCGCACACAGACACTCCAGGGCCTGGGCCGCCTCCTGTCTGGCCGCCTCCAGCTCCTCTCTCACCGCCGCCAGGGAGAATCTGGAGAGCTCTAATGGAACAGGCACAAGGCCGATCGCAAAGTGAGCAGAGAAGGGGGAATTCCAGCAAATAGAAGGCGGCGGCGCTCACCTGATGCGAGCGAGCGCTCGGAACTCTCCGAGTGCTCCTCCTCCTCCTCCTCTTGCTCCTCCTCGCCGCCACGCGGGGGCGGCCGGCCTCTCTCCAGCTCCAGGAGCGCGTCGTTGAGCCTCCGGGCCACGTCGGCCCTCTCCCTGGCCAGCTGCTCGCACTGGAGGCCCAGGGTCACCTGCACCTCCTCCAGCTCGGAGCGGGGCACGCGTCTCCTCAGCTCCGCCTCCAGCTCCCCCACGCGCTCCTGAAGGCGTCGCACCTCATCCCCGACCGCTCCCTCTCTCGCTGGCGGTCCGCTCTCTGCCAGCGCGGCCTCCAGCTCAGCCACTCTGCCTCGGAGGCCTGCTTCCTCCTCCTTCCCTTCTCCTTGCGTGGACTCCTTCTGGTCCAGAGCAGCCTGCAGCGCCTCTACTTTCTCCGTCAGCTGTTTGACTGTGTCACTGTCTGAGCTACTCTCACCCCCCTCGTCACCCGCTCTGTTGGCGAGCTCCTCCTCCAGCTCCGCCACCCTAGCTCTCAGCTGCTGTGCCTCCTGGCGCAGGCCCTCCTCCTCCACCCCAGACCGGCCTGCAGGCCCAGCACCTGCTGTGAGAGTGTCTCCGTCCACACACTCCACGGAGAGCACACCGAGGCGCATCTGCTCCTTTAACTCCTCAAGTTCAGACTTGGAGGAGGCCAACTGCTCCTCCAGTCCGTGCAACTTCTCCTTCAGAGCCTCAACGCCCTCTGCATCTCCCTGAGGCTTCTCATTACTGCAAAACAAGAGGATCATTAATAGCTCAAATCAGCTGCATCAGAAAAATGGTGAGCATCACACTACTAATACTAATAAAACTAGTATGATAAAGTGCTAATTATTCTTTCAGGACTTTTATATGGCAGAAAACAATTTTTTATACACTTTCTCAAATCTTAGTCAAAAAAAACTTTGACCTAATAGGGACTGATTTTGTCAGTTGTTATATTTTACACTACATTAAACATTAACACTTTTATTAGTGTCCAAAACCCAATTATGGGAATCTGACAGAGGACTTGACTTTCCACCTACACCTGCTCATCCTACCTCATGCTGCGAGAAAAAGAGAAAAGCTCAGCTCTTTTACTAACAGGCCTGCAGAAGAAACCAGATACTGCTGATATTAGCAAAGGAAGCACATCTCAGAATAAAAATCTAATTTAGTGTGGAGTTCGGGGCAACAGGAACCAGTGTTGGCTTCGTGGTGCATTACATGCTACTGATGATTCAGTTAGAAGGCATGAATAATGAAGGCTCACCGCTCCTCAGCCACACTGGAGGCCTCGTCCAAAGCCTGGGCCTGAGACAGACGCTCCTGCAGGGCTTCGAGCTCCTTCTGCAGGGTCTCGTACTGAGCCAAGGGGACAAAGTCTGTGCTGGACATCTGCATGTCGGTGTCGTCCTTCTCGTACATCTCCAGCATCTGCAAAAAAAGACGTGTCAGGTGAATGCCTGTGTGAGGACGAGCCAGTCTGTGTGTATTTGTGCGCCTCACCTGCACTTTCAGAACAAGTTCAGAGTTTTGTGACGCGAGCTCCTCTATCTGCTTGTGCAGCTCTGCGACGGTTCCTGGGTCTGCAGGAGACGGGCCGGCCGAGGCCGCGGGGGCTGGAGAGCTGAGCTCATCCTGAGCAGATATGGCTCTGGAGCGTTTGGAGAGCAGCTTCTCTAGAGATGAGAGCGTTCTGATATAACTGACAACTCCGAGCACTGTGTCACAGCCTTAAAGGGCGTGTGGATCACATACCTGGGAAGTCCAGCATTTCATCCATGTCTTCGGAGTCACTGACCCCGATGCCATGGCCCTCCCTCAGCTCCTCCAGCAGCTTGTCCCTCTCCGCCTCTGCTTGCTCCAGACGCTGCTTGAGCTGCGACAGCTACCACAGACACACAGACACATGCTTTAGGCTGGAATGCAGTCAGACGGGAGGGGGAACGCGCGCCTCCTGCAGTGCAGCACCTCTTCCAAGGCGGACATGGCACTCTGCTGTTGCTGCTCCAGCGATTTGATCTTCTGGAGCAGACGGCCCCTCTCCAAACGCAGCTTCCGTATCTCCTCGAAGACCTCCTCATCCTCCACCTTGACAGGGGCAATAAATATGAAGCAACGGCACTTTGGAGGATGTAGATAAGCAGGCGTTAAGGTTGCCGAGGGCGACCTGTGATGGCTGTGGAGAGGCAGCGGGGGACTGGGGCTCAGGGGACTGAGCCGACGGAGGACGGGTCCGGGGCTGGGGCGATGGTGGCAGACCTTGAATCTTTGTTGTGGGGAGAAAAGAACAAAGGTGAGTGTCAATAAAGTGTTTTGATCCAAACGTATTTCTTTTATAGAGATTTAGATGATGATCGCAGACCCTCAACAGCTAACAAGACATTCTTCCCCGTGTGATATGAAATGGCACTAATGTTATTCTACCACACAACGGGGCGTATATTGGACGAGCAATGTCTCTTACAGTACCTGGAGAGGAGAGCGGGGGGGTGGAGGAGCTTTCCGTTTGCGGGGGGTTGTGCCCCCTTGCACCGAGGAGGCGCCTGAAGGCACTTGGGGGGGCTGTGTGGGGGTGAGGGGTGAGGTGGGGGATTACACATAACTCAAAACAAGTGGATGAAGGAGAGTAAGATAGGACGAAAGGCTCTGCAACAAATGGAAAACGAAGGCCAACACAAAGAAGGGCGCCACTCAAAAACAATGACCTCATATTGGAAAGCATGCACAATATGAAGGGCCAAAGTGGGTCATGATCTCACTGATGGAGGGGATGATGCGCTACGCAGCTATGCAACGTTACCTCCTCGCCCGCGGCCTCAGACGCTGCGTGTGCGGAGGAAAGGACACGGTGAAACACACGAACCTCCGGAGCAGCTCAGCAAACAGCCAGAGGCACGCGTTCAGATCTCATGTGATATTATGTGTGTTATTATGGTAAAACCTCTTCTTCACACATCAGGACACATCTGTTTTCTATGTGATTAAGGGGCGACTTTGATGGGATCACACCCAGCTGTCCCTCTGATCCCCCTCCTCTGGGTCTGAGTGTTCCTACTATGGGCTGTGCAGCGATCGCTGTAGCTTCGTCACCAGCATAGAGAACACAACAGAACCGGGCCTGGTGCCCAATGACCTAATGAACACGGTACCTGGGAGGACTCCGTCCTGCAGCATGTGCACCACGCGCTGGTTGCCTGCGCTTTGGCTGTAGTCGGCGGCTTTGTGCCCCAGGCCGTCGACCAGCTGTGTGTCGGCGCCGCCTCGGAGCAGAACCGCTGTGGTTTCAGCGCTGTCGCTCTCGCAGGCTAACATCAGTGCAGATCTGCGATTCGCAAACACTGTCACAGTCAAGCGCTGACACACCACATCCAAACAGCTAAACACTGTACACGGGCTATTTTAAAGTCACTCTTAGACCAATATACACATTAATAATGCATGAGCACAAAGTGTGTCTACGTAGCGTAGGGCATTAAACTACAGACTGATTCCTCCTCAGCCAGTGGTTCATTCAGACTGAATCTGTTGCTCCCTGCTGGACGCTCTGACCCTCATCCCTACAAATCTCTCTCCCCCTGTAAATCTTCTGGTGGACTCTGGTTGGGCTTAGCCGAAGAAGCTTCATCGAACCCCAGTCTGTCTCCAAATGCCCTCCAAGTGCCTGAGCCTCTGAGTCATGATCAAACAGGAAGCTACGTGGACCTGTACCTTCCCTGGTTGTCCTGTATGTTGGCGTCGGCACCTCGTCCCAACAGGAAAGCGCAGAGCTCCACTCTGCTCATCTGGGCCGCCAGGATCAGGGGTGTGGCCCCGTCCTGAAAGAGTCAAACACCACCCGTCATCTGCCTTTGATAATGTGGTCCCGTGTATTTTACAACCGTGAGTGAGCGGTGCTGCTTACGCTGTCCTGGACGTCCAGACTGGCCTTAAAGTCCCACAGGGTTTCAGTGCAGGACAGACAGCCAGCGACCGCTGCATGAAATACAGTTATGATTCAAACGTTTACTACTTTATGGCTCTGGGAGGAACTGACTGGTGTTGTAGCTTTACAACCTGCGTGATGAAGCGCCGTCCTTCCAATGCTGTCGGTGCCGTCTACTTCCATTCTCTCCTGCGCGGGGAAGTAAAAGCTAAAGATGAAATTGTTGGACGCGTCGTGCGTCACAGCGTGAGGCCGAGCGTGCGTTTACCTGTAACAGCCTCTTCACGCACTCTGGCTGACCGTGCTTGGCGGCGAGGTGAAGGGCGCTGAAGCCTGGAGTCAGACATTAGCAATCAGTGCACGGCAAACGCAGCTCGATAGCCCTGAGTCAGCAGAATCAACGTCCATCTTATCTGATGATTAAACAGCGTACCGACACCGTCAGGGGCATTAATATCAGCTCCGTGAGCGATGATGACCTCCAGACAGTCCAGTCGACCCCGGGATGCACAGAGGTGGAACCTGCCCCAACCACAAAGTCAAATGAATGCGTCTGCTACTGATGTGGGTGGGCGGCGGGTGGGTGGGTGTGGGAGAGCGACTCACGCCGACTTCCCCTCAGCATCCAGCTTGGTGGGACAGAGGCCTTTCTTGGCGATGAGAGCGGAGACTTTGTCGGGCTCGTTCTGCTCCACAGCCTGCAGGAGCCTCTCATCGCTCTTGCTCCAGTCCTGGCCCTGGGGGGTGAGGGTGAGGGGGGGAGGTCAGGACCTAATGCTGCCCTAATGGAACCCGATACCATCCTCACAATGCATATACCACAAAGGATGACCGGGCTGCCTCCATAGAAACTATGCAGCTACTGATGCTGCTCATGTTAAGACACAAACGTACATTATTATTAATATTGTTGATGTTATTATTATTATTATTGCTTCTCTATTCCTCTGGTTAGTAGCGACAGCATACATACTGGCAGCGGCAGCAGGCTGAGACAAGTACAGAAGCGCTTCATCAGGCTACACACAGGCTGCTGAGGATCCATAGGTTTAGCAGGACTAGCTCCGGCCCACAGTCCTGGGCTCGGTTCAGCGCGTCCCGGCCGGCAGCGCGCACCGCTCTCCCGGCTACATACCAAACGCACAGACCCCCCCAACGCGCAGGGTGGCGAAGGCGGCTAGTCCCCACGACGGAGCGGTCGCAGCAGCATCGCAGCCGACGGCGTGTGCAGAAAATCCCCCACTCACACTCGCAGCAGCGCTGCGATTCCCTCTGTGAGCTCCCTGTGTCGCGCTCCCCTGGTCCCGTCCCAGCCAGGATACACAGCAGCCAGCGCAGCCACTGCAGCCGCTCACACACACACACACGCACGCACGCACGCACGCACGCACGCACGCACGCACGCACGCACGCACGCACGCACGCACGCACGCACGCACACACACCTCCTCCCTTTCCTTCCTCACCGTCCTCCTTTCTCTAACCTAATTATGTTAGTCTATTAGTTTTTTTGAGGTCCTGCAACCCCCCCCCCCCCCCCCCCCCGCACACACACACACACACACACACACACACACACACACACACACACACACACACACACACACACACCTCCACTCCACCCCCAGCTCCATACTGTACATTTCTCTGCAGTTCCAGAGCAGGCAGGGCCTTGACGATTTAATGACTCGGCACAAAAAGCAGAAACAATCTGAATAAGCTGCACCTAAAGGGGGGGTGGGGGGTGAAGGGGGTGAGGCGGGTGATGAGGCCCATAAATCTGTCTACCTTTACTGTGACTGCTAAGTGAAAACTACTCAGCCTTAACCAAAAAGCCCAGCGTCGTCACTATTACTGTCACATAGTGAAACTGGGAGGTTCAATTTCAATATTAAATGACTCAGTAACAGGATGTGATGATGTTAAAGATCATATTCTGGGTCCGAGGCGGCGCCAGCTGAGACTAGACCTGCCAGGGCTGCAGGGCCCAAAGGCTGGACGTTCACACGTCACTGTGCAACAAGCGCTTAAATAACAGCAACGGAGCAAACTACAAAGAAGCCCCATTAGAAACATAGAGCACTGCGCGTGCTGCGAACCCTCGGTGGGAAATTAGCAGCAACAGCAGGAGATTAGAAAAACTAGGACTGTGAGTGTGCGTGTGAATTATTGAAGGCTACCTGAGATCTCTGGTTATGGCAGCGGTCTGGAGACAGCGCTGCTCTCCTGCTGCTGCATGGTGACACCGTATCCCACTGCCCCCCCCCCCCCCCCACATGCACACAGACACACACTGGGAGCAAGCTGGGACCAATATAAACACTAAACGGTGGTTTAGTGGGTTAAATTCTACTTGCTCGCGCCTCTAAATAGCTCCTTGGAGTAGAAACCAGAAAACCTGCTTTTGAAACACACTTACCTCATTCTTTTTAAATTTCGCCTTCAGACTTTTCATAATGACTCTGTCAGCTTTGGCTCAGCTTGAACACTGAAATGAAAAATACAGAGTCAATGTAAAAAGTTAGTTATTTGATTATCACACAAACCTCACTGCAGCAAACACACAGGTGTAAACAGGCCTGGCACCAGCGTGCACCCACATACCTGCAGGACAGTCCCACTCCAGGTGAGCGTCTCACTGGCCGCTCACTAAACACCCCAGTCTCTGCTGTCTGGTCGACGCCGGCATTGCGCCCGCCCCGGTCGTTTATCATCCAATCAGCAATGCGCAAAATGCCGGATCGGCGTTTGATTGGCGGGAATGAGTGACGTTTTGTGTCGGTGGCGTGTGGGACACAGCGGCGTGGAGCATCCAGCACAACCTGCTACTGCTAATATTAATGCTAATGCTAATGCTACTAGTACTTTTTAAAGTTTATTTAGCTTTTAGAGCTGACAAATAACAATCACAGCAAACAAACAAACTTCACGTGCGTTAATTACTTTCACATCAGCATTTCACAATTCTTAATACGAATTATTTTGACAAACCATCAAGCTGAAACCTTTGTTTCTACTCACGTGCAGTACACACACAGCACCAGAAGGTGGCAGTAAATGCCAAGGCAGATTAAACCACTCATTCCCAGAGATGGGTTTTTGCTTCCCTTAATTCAAACCAAAGGCGCGTGTTTATAGTCGTATTAAATGCATTTCCTCTGAAGACACGCGTGTTGGTGTGCGACAGGTTTTCCATTGACGTCTGCAGCCGCTGAAGCGCCGCAGTAAAAGCAGGGTGGTGCGTGCAGCTTTTTCAGATTTCATAAATTCAGTTCATCTGCGGAGGAGCAACATCTGACTGAAGCGTGAAGTTGAGAGGAAATGTCACATCCATATTTAGCCCTTTATAATGAGGGAGTCCTATTAATTCTCTCCCAACCTTGTTGGATTCACTTTGATTCAATTAAATCTTTGGCTGCTATGCAAGAGTGTTTATCTTGCATGAAAAAGCACAATGAGCCTGTACCTGTCTGTCTGCTCACTTCTGTCTGTCTTTCACTTTTCCTCCCATTGTGTCTTCCTCTCACTGCACGACGCCCTGCCTTTCTCTGATTTTCCATCTCTTGCTGGTTTTTGATTTCATACAGTTGTGGCTCCGCATCCAGGCTCATATGGAAGTGCATTTTAAATATATGTTCAGTATGTGACTGGTTTAAGGAGGTTAATGAGGGGGGTTCTGTAGAAAAACCCAAAAGGCTGCTAGAACGATGCTGCTTTTTCATAAAAAGCATCTAGACATTTTTATTTTTGCCAACAAAATGGTTTGTGCTCATTTTGCCAACATGTCTTTATTGAATAAACAGAAGATGAGGCCTTTAGCACAACATATTGATTCTCACTTGTTCCTGATTTGTGCATCTTGAGTCTTGTTCCCATTGTTTGAACAACTGTGAAAGACCATTAGAGCAGGGAGACAGCAGCTCAGGGCGTTGTGAGGTTTTCACCTGTGACGAGCCTCGTTTCCGCAGAAATGCATTTCACACAACACCATAACGGACGATATCATGAAACGGGTCCCCTCTCAAGATTTATTGTTTCATCGCTAAAATTGATTTTGAACTGCGGGGACTCAGCTCTCACGCTGTGCGACTGCAGATTCCTCCTAACAAACACCGCAGGACGTATTTCTGATCCCCCGTGACCCTCGTACTGGTCTGGAGCCAGTGGATGAGGGACACTTGAGCCGGCGAGCGGAGCAGACGAGAGGAGGAGCACACGGGGGTCTTGGTGGGATAACGTTTGATGGCTGTGGCGATAATCGTGGGGGCTGGATTCTGGAACGATGACCTCATCCAGTCACCCGCCTCTGGGAGAGCGTGAGCTCATGAGTGTCGTAAAGAAAGAGGCATTTATAGCCCTTTAACAGACGTAGATGGACCTTACCCAGTGTAGCGCACCATCCCATTCAACAGCCGGACTGGGTCCACCAGGACGCGTGTGGGAGGGTGAACGTGAACACAGGGTTTTAATCAGAGTGGGCAGGTCTCAGTGCTTCTGTCGTGATGAAGTGTCTTTGTGTCTAAACTTCACTACTGATCTGTTTTTTTTGCTCATGGGATGATGAGATCCCCCCTTTGTGTCAAACCCTTGTAAGAGGAGGCAGGAAACAGTTAGTTCTCCCCTCAGGCTTCTGATGCAGTTAGGATTTTTTTCAAGGAATCATAGGAAAACCGCAAAACAACTTAACTGGAGCCGAACCGTAACAAATCTCCAGTGATGTCATTCACATGAATAATGCACGTCGATGGAGCACATCCGTGCGTTGCTGTCGCGCTGTAGGATTTTCATGGAAGGAGCGTCTCTTTCTCGTTGCAGCCCGTGTGATGTGCGGATATTTAAATGAGCGAGCGCTCGGCTGCGGAGCGGAGCGGAGTCGCAGCATATTCCGCCGGGAGTGAAGCGCCTCCCCTTTTATCGCTCCGTTGACTTTCTGTCGGCGCCGGAGTCGCTTCTCTTCACTCGCACGTTCGCCGTCTGTCGACGGAGGGACTCCGCGTTTTTTTTTTTTGTGTGTGGCTCCAGCAACGCGCGCGTCGCCTCCTGTGCCCTCGTTTGTCCCGTGGAGGAGAAGGCGCCGGCAGCGGACGCGTTTGTCGCTTCTCTGCGCCGCTTCATTGTCGTCGGCATGAAGAAACGCGGAATAAAGCGTCCAAAGTGGCCGAAGGACTGAAGAGGCTGGTGAGTGAGCCCGTCTCCGCCGCGCAGAGCTCCCTGGGATTTAAACCCAGCGCTTCGTAGGGGCAAAGTTCAGGAAAATGCTCAACTGAATAAAACCCCGTTTAATTTGGAAACTCAACGAATTCATCATCAAATTGCTAAAAAATCAAGTAAATAAAACTTCAATTAATTGAAATCTACCCCAGTTCGCGTCTTTCCGGTTTCATCGGCGTGTTTCGTTGCAGGGGTGTGAAATGTAATTGCAGCCTTCGGGCAAAGTCCAGATGCCAGACGCGTAAAACAAAAGGAGCGCGTAAAAGCCCAGCTGCCGCGCGGCTTCATGTCACTTGAGTGTGCGCGAGGGCACGAGGAGAAAGTTCTCCTGCGCGGATGCTCTGATCGAATGGCGACCTGTGGATTAACATTAGAATTTAGGATTAGAATTAGTTCTAGTCCCCCCAAAATAAACCACATGTACAAACAGAGAACGTGATCTTTACGTTACACTCCCGTTTTAAATCCCCGTGTGTTTCCTGCAGCTTCCTGCTCTTTCTCCCGCGCACCAGCACCGTTGGCAGCAGAGCTGTGATGGCCAAGTGGCTGAAGGACTACCTGAGCTTTGGCAGCAGGAAGGTCCCTCCCCCGCCGCCCACGCCAGACTACACTGAGAGCGAGATCCTCAAAGCCTACCGTCTCCAGAGGGACCTGGACTTTGAGGATCCCTACGAGGACTCGGAGATCCGGTCCAGGGCCGAGTCCGGCGCCTCCGACCCGGCCACGCCGGTCTACGGGTCTCCCATGAAGTCTGCCGGCGTGGACGTGAAGTCCCCGAAGCACAGGCTCATCAAGGTGGAGTCCCAGGAGCTGGGACGCACCAAGATCCTCCTCAGTGCCGTGTCTTTGGAGGACCAGCAGGAGCCCGTAAGAGCTGGACATGCTTTTTCATACCTTTTCTGATGCATGAAGATGAACACATGAATTTGAAGGAGGGATGGAGAGAGAGGCCAATGGGGGAAAACGCACTCACTCGAGCCCCTCTCATCCCATTTCCATCACAGCGACAGATTTATCGACCAGATATTCACAAGCAAGTGACTGATATCGGGTGTTACAGCTAAACATAATTCTTTACATAAATCAGATCTCATGCATCATATAAATCTGCAACTCAAGATGGAGGAAACACTTATTGATGGCTTGAGCGGACCATTGAGTCGGAGGGGGTCACAGTCCCCTGAGTTTATGTCCCTCCATGAATAATAAATAGGGTTTTGTTTTCCAAGCTGAGAGACCCCTGCCTGAGCACATGTTGGGGCCCATATGCAGCACACTGATGTGTCAGGAGCCACGGGGGGCGATAACTTCTGTTGTGGTGCTGCTCCTATCGGGGCCGAGTGCTTCCTGCAGTGAGCCGTGCTGTGGAAAACGTACACAGCTATGGAGGAGGAGGGAAAACTGCAAACAGATGTGGAGCGCACCACTGGAGCGGAGGCAAAGGGTCCTGCAAGGGAACGCTTCCACGTTAGTCCCGCCCCCGTGTGCCGAGTCGCTCGGGTCGAGTGTTTCGCGCTTTTCCATCGCCGTCGACGCCGTCCGCTCGTGGAAAGCGCGACAAGTGTGAAAGTCCTGCAGTGGATTGAAGTAATAATCTGGGCCGACGTCGATAGCTGCCCGTCTCTGCCCCGCGCTCATTAATTTCCCAGGGTTGGTGGGAACGTCTGCACTCTAATTAACATTGCAGATTCCCGCGCATCGACTGATAACCTGTTACAGAATCAACACGGGATTAGGCTGGAATTGGGCGAGGGAGCGTTCAGCCTGTGACGGGGCTCCACAGTGACTTCATTGTCAGGGAGGAAGGAGAATAAGGACAAGAGCACTTTGCCAAAGGGTGTATTTGCTTGTAGGTGTGTGTGTGTGTGTGTGTGTGTGTGTGTGTGTGTGTGTGTGTGTGTGTGTGTGTGTGTGTGTGTGTGTGTGTGTGTGTGTGTGTGTGTGTGTGTGTGTGTGTGGCAGAGACAGACCATATGGCTGCCTTTGTAGCTGTCAGGGTGCCAGCTGACCACTGTTTTCCTCCTGCTTTTGCATAAAGAAACAAATGCTCCCAGCGACCGAGCGAGCAGCTCCCTCTCCGCTCTCTGTGCTCTTTTGCTTCAGCCAAAAAACCGACGGGTCCTTTTGTTGCTTTGAAGCGTTTCCCCGTGTGGCTCCAGAGGCAGACGCTCGTCTCTCCTTCAGTGCTTTAGACTGGGGACGATATTGTGTGGCTTCTATGTATATGTCAGGTGGTATTTCTGCTGTTGACCCCTAAAGGTGGAAGTGTTTTTCCGTAACCAAACGTGTATTTATGCAGCATCTAGTGCGCCGGGCTCGTTTCTGTATCTCGCCATTGATGAGCCATTGTCTGTGCAGCACTCTATCCTTTTTACACAGGTACTGAATATTCACAGACAACATCACGTTCTCGGTTTCATATGAAGCGTGAGCTTTTTCAAAAGGTTTCTGTGGTGGACAATATTAATTGTACTGAAAACTCCGTCATTGCTCAGGTCCTGGGTCTTTTCTTGTGTAGTCGCCGTCCTTCTCAGGCAGGTGTGTCTTCTGTGCTCCAGGTGGTGCCGTCGGCTCCGCTGGCAGGGGACACGGATTATTCAGACCCATTCGACGCTCGCTTGGACCATCGAGCAGAACCAGACCTGGGGCCGATTCCCTGTGAGAACAATGGCTACATGGAACCATATGAGGCCCAGCGGGTCTTAACAGGTCAGTGGACTGTCACACCTCCTCTTGTCTGAGTCGTAGTTTTCCTTCAAGTGCTTTTATTTTGTATTTTCTTTCTCCAGTTTTGACCTCCGACCTCTAGAGAACCAACAATCTAGAACTCCCTCTGTACTACTGTATGAGAGTAAGGCTGCATCCAGCAGAGCTATTTAAACCTCTTACCTGAAGTCAAAGGCACAGTCACGTCCTTTATTGCATTCTGGGCTCTCCAAATTATATCATGAATAAAATATGGACCTGGGTATAAAGTAATTTCCTCATTGATCTATAATCCACCTAGAATCTCTTTGAACAACAATGAGGGGAACGTTGGCTGCCTTTTCCCAAATAACGTTTCGCTCCCCACATCTCCAGGCCTTTGTTGCAACTCGCAGGAGTCATGGCGGCGTTCGCTGATTCCGGTTCAGTTGCTACATTTGTAACTGCCCGCTGTGTTTTCACATGCGCCTTCGTCACAGCCTCACAGAATGTCCCTACGAGAGCCTGTCTAGTTTCCAGCCTCGGACCCCCCCCTCCTCCTCCCCTGTGATTTTTCTCCCACATTATCTAGCTCACATCTATCGTTTTCCATTTGTCTCTCTCCCTGTAACATCTCTGTCGGCCCCTTTCCCCCTGTGCTCTCCCTGGACTGTCTCAGTCGTTTAGCGTAAAAGCCCGCTCCCCCCTCTTCCTCCATTTCTCTGTCTCTCTTCATCTGAAGGGCTCTCCGGGGCCCTGAGGAAAGCCGGGCTGCTTCTGTGATCTGTCCTTTAGTGAATTTAATGTCCTCTCCTCTCTCTCAGTGGTCACTTGTGTAGTTTTTTTTAAATGACGTTCATATTCTCAATTCTAATTGAAGAGAGCTGCTTTTCCCCTGTCCATCTTTTCTTGCTGCTGTTGGATTAAACCGTCGCAGAGACTGGATTCCCAGCGGCGACGGCGGCGGCTTTGACAAAGCGCTGTCGCAGCTCCTTCACGTTGAATCACGGCTGTCACTCAAGCGCTGTCTGTCTGCCCGCTCCTCGGCCTGTTTCTGCTCATTATGAACCACAGCAGAGCATCAAAGGCAGATGTGGGATGTGAATAGCAAGTACCTCCCGCAACGACTCCCCTAAAGACACCTGTGTGCTTATTAGTCGCCTTTAAGACTTAAACCTCTCACATTCGTATAAGTCACCGTTCTGTTGTGTCTCTGTCATAAGTTTAGTGTTTTTCTTTGCTCCGTGCCCGTTTTCATCTCTCTGCCTTCATCATCTCCATCTCCCAGCTGCCGCTGACACCGTGGGTTCCCAGCGCAGGTAGAGCAGCATTCAGCCCCGCTGTGCTTCTGTCTCAGTGACTTAGCATCAAGCGCTGACAGACCTTCCCACCCCTCCTTCCTCTCGCGTCCTCGTCTCCCGCCCTCCCCGTTTGTTTCCCTTTTCTTCTTCTCTGCGTTTTCCTCCACCCGCCACATCCTCGCCTCCTCTCTCCTTCCTCCCATGGCGTGCTCCTGCTCCGTATCCATTTTCCCTCCGCCCTCCCGTTGTAACCTCAGGGCCTATCCCCAGGGCTTCCACTCGGTCGCCATGGTGACTTGAGGCCTGCCCAATAGAAGGGTCTTGTCATTTGAAGGTTAAAGTTTTCCTCTGCCTTTCACCAGTGAACCCATTGATTTAGTAGTGTCCCCTTCTCTTGTACACGCCTCTGCTGTGCAAGGCCGCTGCCTGTGGGCACAAAAGATATCTGCTGCTTAATTATTCTCCCATTTCTCCCTTTCAGCGCTACCTGGGTTTTTCATTCCCAGCAGAGGTCAACTTATGAAAGCACAACCGCTGATTGCTGCTGCGTAGACGCTCCTATTGACTTATTCCGAAATCAGATTTCCTCTTTTGCTTTGTGTCAGTAATTTTAAATCCCTTTATCTCATGGTCATATCTGACTTCTCGTCAGAGCTGCAGCTCCTGAGAAGCATTTCCCAGTAAAAACCATGAGGAGCGTGATGAATATGTTAACGGGAAAACATGGATGTCTTGGGCTCTGTTAGATTGCGACTATCCTGGGATTCAGGATGGATGAGAGGGAGGGGGAGTGTTGATTGCCTACCTCTTTGCTACTCAGCATCTAGATCGAGGCTTCATTAAGCCTCCTCATATGAAAATCTGAGCCCGCAGAAAGCTGTGCAAACATCATTTGTCTCTGTACTTTTATTCTAGTCATGTCAGAGCTCAACAGGTTTTTGATTTACTTTTTTAGGGCAGAATAACATCATCGGTGTCTTTAAGGAAACCTCACTTTTACTGGCTAAAATAATTTATTTGCAATAATTGAATAAAGCTTGGAGCTGAGGTTTGATTTTCTTTTGTGTGTGTGCGTGTGCGTGTGCATGTGTATTTGGTTTAATAGAGCTGCAGCGTGGCCCAGGAGGAGGACGGGTGCGGGGCGGGGTGCAGCTCTACGACACCCCCTACGAAGGCAAGCGAGGGCAGCGCCTGGGCCTGATGTACGGAGAGCTTCAGGATGAGGGCAAGGAGAGCGGCAGGCTGCCTCAGGATGACGAAAGGCCCGCTGATGAGTATGACCAACCCTGGGAATGGAAAAAGGACCACATCTCCAAAGCATTTGCAGGTAAACCAAAAAGCAATCTTTATACCTTTTTATAGCATGTTGAGACAACCATCAACTCAACCCCCGGTTTAAAGCTCCTTGTTCTGGCAATCTTCCACTACACTGCAGTGTCTTTAGGCTAAACAGAGCATCGCTTTCACCTACTGTGAGTGTGGGTGCCAAGCGCAAACCACACGGTATCGAACAAAATGTGCTCTTCTAAAGGGAATCTAGAATTTCTGGAAATGGTGAAGACTCAAGTGAAAAAGACAGGTAGAAAGGTCAAAGCTCTCCCAGGAGCACAGCGAGATCCCTGCTGCTAATACTACATGGTAAAATACTCATCTAACGGCCCTGACCTTTAATGCAGTGTCCTCCCTCCACCCCGACCGTGTGAGCTCAAGTGACACGTCTTACTGTCGCTGCTAGTTCACTGAAACACCTTCGGGTTGCTATTGATTTCTTGCTGTCAGGACTATGACGGAGCGCAGTCACAACAACCTCTGAGATGATCATTAGGGCTGACAGAATGTCTGCGTATGTATTTGCATGGGAGAGGTACAGTACGACGTGTGAAACCCGGGTTAGCGACTCAAAAACTCATCTGTCATGTTTAACGTCATAGTCTGCTTGAAAATAATTGGCACTGTGCGTGGTTATTATTATATTTAAAGTAGTTCCGACAGTGCATGCCGCATGTTTTCCCATTCCGTCTACTGGATATAATTAGAGGCAGAGAGACAAATGAAAGTAAAAGAGCAGCAGAACTGGACTGATAGGTCATTTAGCAGTGGATCAATGCAACGCGTGCTAGGCCAAGTTGGCTTAATAGAGCTGCATCTCCGAACCACCAAGGTCAAGGTGATGACATAATAAATCAGCCCGGCCTCGTGTGCGCTCGCTCCCCTGCGTTCACCCCCCCTCCAGCCCTGACACCCCCCGCCTCACCCTCTCCCCAGTTAATTACATGCCCACGTGTGCGTAACTGATCCAGTGTTAATAAGAGAGTCGTGGTCAGTGCACCATTGTCTGAAGACGCGCACACATCCATTCGCGCCGTGTTCGCGCTCAAATCACATTAAGGAGGAGAGCAGCATAATGTATTAGAGCGCGGGTATGAATTAAAGACGAGCCGCATGACGGTTAATGTAAAAGCCGGTGTCACCTCTCACCCGCCCGTCGCTTATTCTGGCTTTATCTTTGTTTCCCTTGCTCTGCTGGTTTTCCTCTTTGTGCCACATGCAGCGTGCGCTAAAGGAAAACGCTTTTGTGGCCGGAGTTGCGCGTCCTCCTGTTTTTTTCCATTCGGAGTCGGCACTCGGAGCTGGCGCTGTCTGTCAGACAGACCCAAGCACCGAAGTGTAAACACGCAAACAGTATTTTCCATTCGCACATTTAATCCATATTCCCCAAGCCCTCGCGGCGTTGCTAGGCACAGGCCACATGTGAGGGGAGGGGGGAGATGGGGGAGACAAGGCTGATGCGGGGAAAGATGGATAAGACAAGGAAGGGGTGAGGAGGAGGTTCAGAGAAAGGAGAGCGGATAGAGAGGCTGAGGCCAAATGAAAACCCTCAAGGTTACGCTACGTTCAGCGGCAGCTCGGTGGATGCTTGCGGACGCCCGGCGCTGCGGGAGGGGAGGGGGACGGGCAGAATTAATGGTCGGGGGGCTGTGGCGAGGTGAGGCGAACGGGGGAGGAGGGGGGCGTCGGGCCGTTGTGGCAGGGTGCAATCAGTCATCCGCTGACGCAGGCACAGCCTCACACATGCACACACCAGCGCCGCAGCCGTGACAGCCCCCCCACCCCCCACCCGTGGATGTGACACACTCGCTCAGATAACCCGCTGCGGGGTGGGCGTTGCATCGTCACCTGCACGTGCACACATGTGGAGTCTGATCTGCAGTAGGTTTCCGCATCTGATTATCACTAGGCACCTGGTTCAAGGGTGAGAAGAGGTCGGGTGTTGGCACCAATGAGCATGAGGGCGTTGGGGGGGGGGGTGCAGGGGATCCCTGTTGGATTGTATGTGGATTTGCATGCATTGACTCCCCACGAGCACCGATTTGCTTGCTGCTGCCTGCTCACGTACACAAAGCGTGGGTGGATTTTGGGTCCCGTGGCTTTTTCTCTCATGGAGGCGGATCCACTCGGGTCCACTGCGTGAAGTGCCAAAGGGCTCGGTCGCGACAGACCTCTCTGTGCCGGCTGGCTTTTAATTACAACTTTGAAAGCTGTCACTAGTCACCGCCATCAGCTCAAATTACAATAGTCATTAATTCCTAGAGGTCAGTAGAGCGTCCGGTAGTGAGAGATTGGCCCTGAAGCCATTCGGCACCTATTAGGGAGCTAATGAAAGGCGCCATCTCATTAGCTCTGTGATGGGCGCACCTAACAAAGCGCTGAATGAGCGTGTCAGCGTGTTGAATGTTTTTAAGTTTTACAGTGCGCCTCGCGATGACGGTAATGACGGGGGGGCGGGCGAGTGGGCACGATTAGAAACCCGCAAACCCACTGGAAGCGCGTGAATGAATAACGTGCTAATGCTTTGTTACGCTGCCATTGAGCAAAGCGCTTATTTGCCACTTGTACCAGTGCAGCTGCTCATTGAGAACAGCAAAAGCTGCACAGAAGAGCCCCTCCATATAAATGTGTGCAGCCAATATCCTTTCATGTTGACTGAGATTCACGGTTTCTGATTACGAGCGTCATCAAAATATGCAACGGTTTTGCTGTTTCGCCTTAGCGACTTTAGCCTGAATGTTAGCATGCTAAATGAAGAGCATGGCTCCCCGTGTGGTTAACATGTCTGCAGAGTTCTTTAATCAATCATCAAGTAAGATATTAAACTGGGGAATGAAGATTAATATTATGAGCGGGGGGAAAGTATCCAGAGCAAAAGCTCCGCATACTTTCCAGACTCCTTGACAGATGTTCGGCGTCTGTTTGTGCCGCGCGTCTGCACACATGCGCTCAGACAGGACTGTACAAGGTTTCCTGGCCCATTCTATTGTGTGTATGTCACGGTAGGAGGCTGTGTGTGTGTGTGTGTGTGTGTGTGTGTGTGTGTGCGTGTGTGCGTGTGTGCGTGTGTGCGTGTGTGCGTGTGTGCGTGCGTGCGTGCGTGCGTGCGTGCGTGTGTCTGGATGTTTTTATGTGAGGAAAAGGTAATAGCATTTCCATTTCTAGTGCGATGCTGCTGCCATCGATTGCTCGAAGCAGACCCAGGGGGCGTCTGACCAGCTCTTCATCAATTTACTGGCACAGTGGAAAGACTCTTGTCTAGTGCGCACACACGCACTTGTCACTCCCGCTCTCTCTTCCCGCTGTCACCTTTCCTTGTCTTGGCCCTTCCCTCCTCCCCGTCCCTTGCTGCTTTGCTTTCTTCCTCACTCTGAACCTTCCCTGACATAAATGAAAAGCCCAAGTCCATCGCGATTACCTCTCGCCGACAAATAGGAGAGAGGGAGTGGGTGTGGAAGTGGAGTAGGGCAATTGAGAAAAGGAGAAAGGGAATATGGGAAGCTAGATAATGCCCCACTTAGAGGGAGAGAGGTGAAAGAGTGGAGAGGAAGAAAGAGCTCATACAAAGAGAAAGACGGGCAGAGCAGCGTGAGGCCACGAGGGGATGGATGTAATGAATGTCTGAAAAATGGATACGGAGTAAAGATCGTCAGTGTGTGCTTTAAAGATTAAAACCAAGGAGACGTGGATCCTGGTATGAAAGAGGAACTGGGGCTAATGCATGTTTTTCTGCAGCAGCATAATGGCATCAGGTGTTAATTGTCTGGCCTTATGGGGCCGTTTGGCCCAGCAGAACGTCTTTGTGCGCCGACAGGAAGCTGCTCGAACAACAGATGTCTTCATTAATGGACCTAATGAAGCTGAGCCGTTGCCTTTGTCTGCTCCTCCCGTTATGAGGACACCGAAAACAGCTGGCGGGGTTTGAAACATCAACCACCCAAGGCAGCGTGCGTCCTGGGCGACACGGAACATCTAGCGTTTGTCAAGTTATTGTTGTCAATCATCAATTGTTGTCAGGCAGTTGAAGGTTTACGGGTTTCAGGTACTGATAATAAATATATATCATGAGGAGTGATGAGAGTGTGTGTGTCAGGATAGATCCACAGGTTTCCATCCAAATGAATGGGAGCCAGATGTCCCCTTTTAGTCGGTGAGTAGTGTGTGTGTGTGTGTGTGTGTGTGTGTGTGTGTGTGTGTGTGTGTGTGTGTGTGTGTGTGTGTGTGTGTGTGTGTGTGTGTGTGTGTGTGTGTGTGTGTGTGTGTGTGTGTGTGTGTGTGTGTGTAAATTGTTGAAACCATATAAATGTGTGTCTCAGTTATTGTTTTGTTAGACAAGGAAGTTAAGGAAATAAGATAGTTGATGCTTTACTTTTTGTTCCGAGGGTAAACAATCAGCCAAACACACAGAGGGGGCGTTAATAGACGTTTCCTCGAGCCACCGGAGCCTGACCACCGGAGCTCATCTCGTGCTCCGTAATAAATAGCTTTGGTCGTCTCCATTCTGGCCGCGTGTTCCTCATTCGCGCCGCCGTCTCTCCTTCGCATGCAGCGCCTTCAGGTGTGAAACGCGGCGGCGAGTGTGTGTGTGTGTTTGTGGACCTGTGTGATTGCGTGCATGTCCCCCATTGATAGGTGCCAGGCCACACTTTCATCCTGGCTTCGGCGGAGGTGCGGTCCGCTCCAGATGGGACCATTGTACTGCGCCATGCATCAATAATTTACAGAGAGCCGGAGAAAGTAGTGGAGTGTGTCTGCCTACTCAATAATTAACCAGGGAGTGAGAGAGGCTTGTATGTACAGCCTGGGTGTCTCCTCGAGTGCCTGTTCAAATGTCCTTTGATGTCACGGGCCTGGGGGGGTCTTTGGATTTGTCGGCTCATTAGGATGTCATCGCTCCTTTCCTTTTTTATTTGTTTTCCATATTGAGCAGCGGCTGAAAGTGCGGCGTGACTGTGTGTGGGCTCTTGCTCGCTCGCCCGCCCGCCGCGGTGGAGGCTAATGATCTATTTCCAGGTTGGTCCAACGGCGCACCTTCTGCTGCAGGTAGCACAAGGAGCGAGGCATTATTCTCCCCGGCGCTGCGTCGCACACGAAGGGCACATTTAGCGCTCAAAGGCTGTGGATTTGTTCGGATGACGATAAATAATGCATGGAGTTACTTGTCGTGTTTCATCTGCTCAGCTTTGCTTTGGTTCGTCCTCCGATGGCAAATTGCTGTGAAGAAGTAGACTTGACCACATGTCTC
The DNA here is from genome assembly GCF_900634795.4 of Betta splendens. NCBI lineage: Eukaryota > Metazoa > Chordata > Actinopteri > Anabantiformes > Osphronemidae > Betta > Betta splendens. The sequence continues at coordinate 6,316,307 of NC_040884.2, forward strand.
ACCCACTGTACGCGCCCCCCCTCCTCCCCCCGCCTCCCTGTCCTCCACCTTTCTCCCACTTCTCACGTCTCCCCCTCACATTAAAATCTTACACCTAACTTCCGTCTGGCTTCGTAATCGTCACCTCGTCTCTCACACGTCTTCATTGTGGTTAACTGTTTAAAGCCATCTGCTGTTTTTTCTCTCACTCCTCTTTTTTTTCCTCTTGCCTCCTCTCCGCTCCGCCCGCGTGTTAGAGATGAGGGAGTTGTCGGAGTTGCCCTGGCCCGCCCCGGTGGGTCAGCTGGAGGAGGAGCCCCCCGTCAGAGAGCAAGGTGACCTGTGACCCTCAACGCCGCCTACACACACGAAGTCATCGTCACCTTCTTTAGCCCAGCTCTGCATCTGCTCCACCTGTCCCCCCCTCCGCTCCCTGTGGACCTCATCTGCACTGCCTGCATCTGTCCCTGCTTGTTGCAGTCATTAGGGTTCTGGGCTTAAAGCTTTCACTTCTTTCCACATTAGCAGCCATGCATGAAAAGTACTCTGTGAATTAGCATGTCTGCGTTGATCGTGTCGGGGTACTTAGCAGTGCTACGGTGCACCTAATGTTTAATTACAAGTTTTCTAGATTTAAATCAGGAGTAGATGGGGTGAATAACACTTAGTTTGTTGGTGTAATTTGCTGTAAAATAGAATTAGTACAGTCAGTATAAAGTAGTGAGACAGCGGAGACGCCAAGTGCTTGAATTTGCCCTGAGCTGTGATGATGACTGTGACCCTGATCATTGTGTTTGCTGTGTCGTCTGCTGTCCTCTAGTGAGACAGGTCTCTGCTGCCTGCGTGGGTTTGCAATAGCCGGATGTCGGATGTTTAACCAACTCTGGCCGCGAGGTTTAATCCCCTCTGATCGTGCCGCTGTCCAAATAACACCCCCCCCCCCTTTTTTTTCTGTCCCCCGTCTGCCAACAGTGCAGTTTGATGCCGCAGAGTGGGATCGCTCCTCGCCCCCCGCCGAGCGGCTGCACCCTGTGGGGCCCAGGTCCAGCCCGTTGGCGGGCGGGATGAAGTTCCGAATGCCGCAGGAGAACCTGGCCGCGGTGGGAGAGAGGGTGGACCCGACTCTGCCTCTGGAGAAGCAGGTGTACGTAGCGCACGCCGAGAGCAACACAGTCAGGGCTTAATCAGGTGAAGGCCATGCTTTGGCGTTCAGTGGCCTTGATGGGCGATGACACGCTGGTCAGTTATTTAATTACCTCAAATATAATAAAGTGTAAAGTGGTTATGCTGTCGTGGCGTCAGCTGACATCACACTATACGATTAATTATGTGCATATTCTGAAGTTCTTTGGCAACTTTTTAGCAACATCCACATGCTGTGCGCACGTATTTGTTCTATATTTTAGGAAAATAAGTTGGAATGTTTGTGGGAAGCTGTAGTTGTACATTCCATCCATAAATTAAGTCAAATAGCCAATTTATGGCCCCACTTTGATCTATTACGGGCGCGGACACATTAAAACGAAAGCGTTATGTGTTTCGCCTAAGCAGCGCTCATCAGAGCTTGCAGAAAAGCGAAAGGTTAGAATGAGAACTAATTAAGTCAGAACATTAAAAACACACATTCACTCTGGTCTTGTAATTTCAGACATCATTGGTGTAATTTATGTGGCGTTCCTGCACAAACACAGGGCAGTTTTCCTAATGAAATCCAAGCATGACACCTCTTAAGCACACATGCACAAATGCTACACACACGCACAAATTGACTGGAGGATGTTAGTTGATTGTTAAGCCCCATTAGCATCTGATGATCACTTAAGGGCTGTTGTGATCTGAGGTTTCCCCACACTCGTTTTAAACAGAGAAACCGAATCAGTGTCAAGCTGGAGCGTTTAGGGAATGAGTCACGATAAATAATGAAAACATCCCAGTTAAGACCTCGAACTATTTTGCAGTTTGCTAGAACTACTTCTTGAAATACTTCCTTAAGCTCTACTAGTAGTAATAAATTAGGGACTTTTTTTCTTTTATTTTCACTCTGAGACTGACATTTTTTATTTTGAGCATAATATTCCCACAGTGAACAGCTCTTGGTTGAATGATCATAAAATTTATCATCCCTTCAGAAAGAATAGTCACTTTTTTTCTTTATAACTTATGATAGAAAATCATAGATTTATGTTCTTCCAACATAATTAACAGATGTTCAGCCTCTAATGCGGTCACATTAAACCTGCCAACCATCTGCAGGTTTGAAGTGTTAGTGTTAGTCCGTTAGCATACTAATGTTAGCATACTAATGTTAGTATACTAATGTTAGCATACTAATGTTAGCATTTAGCCCAAAGCATGACTATAAATTATTAGTGCTGCCTGTGGAAACTCTTTTGTGATTTTCCCAGCGGTACTGTTCATATGCAGACTTTCTACAACTTTTTTTCTGGAGTTCATCATCATCATCATCATGGAGTTCATCCTGCTGCATTATAAATGAGGGAGTTCAAATGTGTAGCACAATGTTTGTGAAGCCTCCTGTCATCCAAGGTTTCTGTGTTTTTCAGTTTGTGAAAATGATGATCACAGACTCCAGACAAACGTGTTTAAACAACGGATGTCGTTCCATCAGCATAATTACTTATTAGCAGTGAGCAAACAACACGTTTGCACACTGAGATGCAATTATTTGCTAATATACTTGCACAAGTTATACACACATGCAAACTCTGTTTCTTTATTTGTTTGCGGCTCATTTCAGCCGACACAGACTCGTGAGATGTGTTTGTTTTCCCTGACAGTCGACTGACGGCCTGCGAGTTTTTAATTGGATTGCGATGAGTTGAAGGAGCATCAGTGTATTCGATGAGCGCTCCAGACCACTCTTGTTGATTTGACTGTGAATATTGCAGTCCACTTCCACAGAGCGTGGAACTGTCTGTGGAAGTTGGAGTTGCACTTCCCGTCAACGCTTGGTCTAACTGTTTGTTTGTCCTCCTTCTGCCAGATGGTACCACGGATCTCTTTCTCGCTCTGAGGCCGAGTCCTTGCTAACATTGTGCAAAGAGTGCAGCTACCTGGTGAGGAACAGCCAGACCAGCCGCTCCGACTACTCCCTGTCCCTGCGGTAAGAGATCCGCGCACAGGCGCTGACTGCGCTGCTGCCACCAGGCATCACTGTTGGAGGTTCACACACTTCTGAGGAGTGTGTGTGAATCCACCTGAGCCTCCAGTCTCATATTGCAGTCTCCCACACCCCTCCATCTGTGCCCCGCTCCCTCCCCTCCACCATCACCTCCACTTAAAATTACTGCCACGCTGGTTCCCCGTGCTCATTTGCAGATCACAATACTGCTTATCTGGTCAAATCGCTCCCTTGTAATTATTAACATCATCCATTGTATTGGCCTCAGACCGCTCTCCCATCACCCCTCTGTCCTCCACTCACTCTTGGTCCTTCTCTGTCGTTCTCCTCCTTGGCCCCAGCGGACCTTCTAAGTGGTAATCAGGCAGGTAGAGCACACTTCAGCGCACCCATCATCCTCCTCGTAATCACTAATGAATATGAATTACCTTCTGTGGGCCACACAAGGAGGAGACGGGGAGGGGAGGGGGGGGCTGTGTAGCGTCGCCGTGTTGTGCTGACAAACACGCTCGTGCATTACTCATTTATATGAGCAGAGCGGCTCTGACACACGCACGCACACATTTTTAAAGCGCCAAGGTCACTGCTGACAGCGGCTCCAGAACCGCTGAGAGTTTGTGAAAGTACCGAGTGGATCAACCTTCCAGTTGGTAACAAACAGGAAGTGGCTGTCATTAAAAGAGCGCAAACGATCTGAAAGGAATCCTATCAGACCATGAGATCTAATCAATACACAAAGGCCCAAGAAATGTCAGATATAAGGTCTCAACCTTGATGTGTGTCTGGACATTCGGACCCAGTTATTAGTATATTAGTATCACAGATGGCAGCGTTAGGCTGCCTGTGTTCCATCAGCCCATATCAGTTAGCTCTGTCAAACAATGGGGCATCCGTTTGTTTTCATCACTAGTGTTATCAGAAGGTGAACCACACCTACAGTATTTTAAGATTACTGTAAGAGGAACAATGGAAGGAATGACAAAGGTTCCTAAACACAGGCCAAACGAAGAGCGCCTGCAAAGTGAGTCAGTGCAGAAACAGAAAGCGTGCCAGATTTAACCCAACATGAATATTTATGAGAGAAGGTTCTGACGCCAGACGGATGTACCATGGGAAACAAAAAGCACCCAAACCAAAAAAGAACCACGGAAGAAGACGAGGTTTGGAAGGTGGGACCGTGATGGTGTGACGGTCACACAGTGTCTTTGGTTTCTCTCCGTTTGGCTGAACAGGACAATGACAGTTACTCTGACCAGCGTCAGGCCGCGTCTTTCCCTCTGCTTCTATAATTAGACAGACATCGCCGCTGGCTGGCTGCTTCTTAAAGGGAGAGTCTGCTGCTTTAAAGGCCGTGGGCTGTGTGGTTCTCTCCACTCAGACCCCTTCAGTCTTTCCCACCATGTGCTATTACACCACCGTTCATCCATCAATGTGCCTTCGTGCCTCATTTGTGACGGGACGTTAAATCTTGGTTGGAGTCGTGTCCTCAAAGGAAGAGGAAGTGAACATAAATCCACGCTGTCGTTTCCACCGCTTCATTATGTGGCAAAATGTTTTGAAGGCTGCGTGATGTTTTATGTGGCCCACATTCCATGTCATCCCACTTTTCATCATCACACTCCCTCTGTCCCCGTTTATTTTTCCTTATCGCTACATTTGTGCCTTTTGTTCCCGTAGAAGCTGCCAAGGATTCATGCACATGAAGTTCACCCAGTATAAAGACGGCAAGTACGTGCTGGGACAGAACAGCCCTCCGTTTGACACCATCCCAGAGGTGATACACTTCTACACCACACACAAGCTCCCGATCCGAGGCGCCGAACACTTGTCCCTGCTGTTTCCCGTTCTGGTGCAGACGCTCTGACCTGGACGCCCCCCCAGGACCTTCTATTAATAGCGACTGGACTCACTTTTGATGCTGTCTCTCCGGTTGAGTGCTACCGCTTTTGTTCTTGGATCAGACTGTGTTTGAGGATTCAGACCCCCCCCACGTACAGTACAGTACCACCACATCTGCGCCAAGTGTCTCTGATGTCTGGAGGGAAAATTGGACCTCTGCCGCGACTCCTCTCTCTGATTGTCGTGCTTAAGCGAGTGGACAGACTTCAGGACACATAAAACTGTCCCTTTGCTATTTAAGCTTCTGCGCAGACGACTGGGTTGAAACGACTGCTCGCCACAAAAACGCCACCTCATCATAACCAACCAAATGTTGCTGTTGTTACAACCTTGCAGGTTTTAATTTGTCAAGTTTCTTTCTTCTCAGCACCATTTAATTAAATGAATTTACCTGCGCTAAGCTCGTTAAAGCCCTTCGGTGAATGCCGAGAAGCAATAAGGTTCATCATCAGCAGCAGCAGCAGCGAGAGCTCACACGCTTTTCTGCACAGCCACCGCCTTCGTCGACTCTGCTCTGTTCCGTCATGCTGCTGTATCTTAAGGTTCTGCTTGACACTTCGCCGTGTTACTTGTTGATTGTTCGTCGTAGCCACGGAGAAGCTCTGCTGTATTGGTACTTGTGTTGACCTCGCTGGCCTGTGTCTCTTGTCGGTTGCATTTGGTTGACAATGCTGGTTTTGATTAAATAACAAATAAAACAGATCACTGTCCCTGTTGTCATACTTGGATATGAAGACAAAATACTTTATACTTTATTATCATTTCTCTGTATATAATCGCAGATCTTCGGTTGGTATGCTGCTTGGTTGAGTTGCCATCTGGAAGCGTCTCTGCTGCTTGGAGGCAGCGCTGTGTGGTAAAAAACGATTTCAGGCGAAAGTCAACTCCCACTACACATTATGACAACTGCTATTGACTGAATCCTTTATTTGTAGGAGATAATATTATATGAAACATTTAAATGTTGTCATCTGTTTGCTTGAATTTATTTGAATTATATTATTATTAAATGAAACCCACAATTTAATAACGTAAAGGGGAAAAAAATGGTAAACTGCTCAAAAGCTGTGACCACATAAGCTGTGAGTGACACCATTGGCCTCATGGGGTCACATGCATAAAGGTAGAAAACTATGAAAGATAAAAATAATCAAATTACAAAACAATTTAATTCAATAAACTTATTTGCAGCCCAGAAAGAAGAAAAAGAGACACAAAGGACTGGGCCAGATCGCGTGCTTCTCATACCCAAACACACGCATTTGCTCTCCATCCATTAACAGCAGGGATGGGAGGGAGAGGGTGAGGACTGAAGGGGGAGGTGTGACTGAGGAGGGGTGAGGCAGCCCTCATTATTTGGGCTGCGCTGCAGTGAAAAGCACTGGGATTGCTTTCATTACTGAGCCAAATGAAATAGCTGAGGCTGATTACCCGTGTGACAGAGAGAGGAGACGAGCTGGATCTCCCTCTATTGGGGAGAAAGAGAGAGGCGGGGGGGGGGACGGAGGGGACAGGAGGGAGACGTTGTCTGGCTGTACTTCCCCAACAAGAATTCAAACAAGTCTGTGTGTGTGTGTGTGTGTGGGGGGGGGGGGGGGGGGGGGGGGGGGGCTGTTTGTGACTCTAGAGCTACATGTAAGAGGGGGGGCTGCATAGTCCCATATTCCTATACGGCTCCCCAGGGAGGGATGTGAATAATAACAGTGGCAGTGCAGCATGTAAGAATCAAATAGATATCAAGCAACCATCTCTCTGCTTTTGTGTAGCTTCTGCCTTCCTTTGTTCCCTCTGCTGATTTCTACTCGACTGGAGGATTATTATTAATTAGCGCTTGGTGCAGACTGGAACGGAACGTAAGGACAGTCTGGTCAGCAGTAACACTGGTGGGTGTAAATTGTCAAGTGTTTGTGCACCTGTGCTCCGCTGCGTGTGTGTGTGTGCGTGCGTGTGCAGCTGCCGTGTCAGAATCTGAATGTGTATAATGTCAAATCTGGGGGTGTGTGAACGATTATGGGCTGACAGCAGCTGTTAATCCGTCAGACAGGCTTGGAGGAATGAACACCTGTGATCAACACAGGGCCAGAGAGCGTATCTGGAAGCCTTAGGATGCTAATCGCGATGCAGACTCGTGGAAATGAAGGTAAAAAAAGCTCCTTTTCATGTCTCACAGGTGACATAAATATTAAATGACTGAACATTTTAGCTCTTTTGGTCACAGTCAGGGATGATGTTACCATAAGTTCTAAGACATTTATTTTCTTGTTAGTGTTTAGCTAGATTTGATTTAATTATGCAATCAACCATTAATTAAATCAATATGCATATGTTCATGGTTACAAATTTTATCTTTATTTAATTTAAATGACCTGCTGCCTATTTAGACTGGAGCATTAAGATCAATATTGAGACGTCCACAGCCTTATTTCTAATTTTAATATGAGATATACATTTAAAGTGGCATGCCAAGACACAGGCCTCCAGGCGTGTGACACAAATGGACTCAACCAGCTGTGCGCACACACACACACACACACACACACACACACACACACACACACACACACACACTCACTCAGAGTGGACATGTCCAACGACACGTCCAACGTCTTCCCCGTTTCTTATCCCCTGGTCCAGACATTCTAATCCCTACAGTTGTGGCAGACAGGCATGGAGGAGAAAGACTGGGGGTCAGCGTGAGCAGGTGTGTGCACGCTGCCAGAAGACTGCAATCAGAGAAGGTTCGGGCTTTAAGCAGCTGCTGTTTCGGGGGATTTTTCGGAGAGAGGGGGATATTTGTGGGTTGGAGGCTGGAAAAGATCGTGTGTGTGTGTGTGTGTGTGTGTGTGTGTGTGTGTGTGTGTGTGTGTGTGTGTGTGTGTGTGTGTGTGTGTGTGTGTGTGTGTGTGTGTGTGTGTGTGTGTACACAAAGCCTTTATTCAATCAACTTGTCTGATCAAGATCGAGATCTCTTTTACAAGATCAGCAGAAAATATTACATTAAATGGAAAACTGGATGTTCTACAGTATTTGCTTTAGTGGAACCAAGACAAAGGACTTATCAAACATTGTAAACATTCATTATATGTAGTATAATATACTATATAGTCCACAAAAAATGCAAACCAAGTAGTTATCTGCTGTAATTGAATGCAGGTCACAAAGATCTCAAGTTGTGAGGGAATGTAGGAGACGCGGACGAGACATGATGGTTTCCTGTCTGCGAGAACAAAACCTGCTTTATTCTGCTATTAGAAACCAGCTTTTATCTTGGTCTAGTGATCTGGAATCGGTTCCTCTCAGTCACGCAGGCTACGTAGAGTCGTCAGTTAATCCATTTCAACTGTGGTTAGATTCAGTGACGAGTCATTACGGTCATTTAGTAAGCGAATGGTAAAAATGAGCTTAAAATGTACTGTGCTGGAGCTTCAGAGGCTTGAACAGCGGGCGTGGTGAGAGAGTCTCTGCCAGCTCCTTCAGATGAATGACCTTTGCCTTGGTTCTCCCACCTTCTTCCCAGCTGCTCCCCGGATAAAGCCTTCTGATCACAGGGAGCTTATCACCAACGTCTGCCCGCGTCTCCCCCGTCTTTGTCCCACACGTGATTACGCCGCATTGACTCGGAGACGCCGTGGAGGTGAATCGCGGGAGGAGAATCATCAGGCGCCAGATGAATGCGAGTCTCCTCTGGTAAAAGTGGTGGCGCTCCGTCGTAGAAGAGAGAATGGGTTTCAGCCGGGGGCTCCCTGCGTGAGCGGCCACCTCAAATTGGACCCCTCGCTGCTCTCCGCCCGGTCCCACTCCACCTCCGAGCTGCTTTCAAAAGCAACTGGAGAATGACAGAAGCTTCGTACTGGCACAGTCGCCGCCTCGCGCCAGATGGAGCCTTTTGGTTTTTTTTTGCTTTTTTCTCCTCAAACACATGCGGCACATGCAGGCGTCTCTCTGCACGGGAACGCACACAGCGACACGGGTCGGATCATGCGTGCATGCGCCGGGCCCCCCCCCACGCTGCTATAAATCCAGGATCACGGTGACAGGGGGTGGTGTGACTCTCTTGTCCACCGTCGTGTTCACATTAGTCATATGCAAATAGCCATTGTGCCCAGAGAATGACACAAATCCACCATGTCTAAACCCTCAAAGAGCCCGGTGACGGTTATTTAGTTAACATGATTTATTAAGGTGTTTGACCCAGTTAGCGCATGCAGACGTTAAAGGGTATTTGGTGAGTGTGTTTGGAGAGGCGGATTGGAGGACACAAAGCATTTAAAGGATTTAATGAAATGAAATGTATTAATAGTGCTGAATGTGTTTAAGCTGCGTTTTTCCCTTCTTTGAAAACGGTTTGTATGTGATCTAAACTGAGACTTAAACCCTTGTTAAAAGCTGGAAATGGCATGTGGAAAACAGAGAACCTCACACAGAGCTCTCAGCACTATGGAAACTAAAATCCGCTGATTGCAAATGCTTCTTTAAGAACACGTCCCACGATGGTTTGGGTTCCCAAAGAATGAAGCCTAATTGTTTAATTGATGCAGCGGAGTTGCTCTATCCAGACTATCTTTATTTAAAACCAAAGGTCGAAACCTTAATATTTAGTAATATTTTGCATCACTAATTATGACTGCGACTGCATTGAAACTAAATCTAAACAGCATTTGTCTCAGAATAGTTCTATTAGAAGGAAGACATGCAGCAGGAAGCAGAGGAGTAACAGCTAAATGTTTTGGCATTTCCTAATCCTCCTCGTGGCACGAGGCCACAGTCGTTCCTGTGTGAAGGAGAGCGTTCGACTGTCTCTGACAGGAAGCCGCCGGTGACCTTTCAGATGGAACTGCTCGGCCGGCGCCGCGTCCTTTTGTCATCACCGAGACGCAGCCTTTAGCTGAGGTGAGTATGAAAATGTCAGTCTGTCAAACCCTGAGCTGCAGCAACTTTCAAAGCAGAACACACAAATTAAATGTCTAGTTATCATGTACAACCCAGATCATTTCTCCACCAACCTTTTCACGGTGTAATGGTCCTCATACACAGACTGTTACTGTCCATAATAAAAAGATGCATCTTGAGAAGACAAAACCTAGCGAGACATGATTATCTGATCCATTTGATGAATATGGCTGCGAAGGAATGTTTACACCACTAATCACAAGCTGGATGTTTACGCGGTGGACTTTGAATGGGTCCTTTTAACAGTTTGTGGCAGAAGGATTGTACAGCACATAAATAACAAGAGTTATCATTAACATGTGACATGCTGAACCTTTGTCATATTGTTCCATGAGGACAGTGACCCAAACATGTTAATAATACTGCTTAAAACCCGTTAACTTTCTCTTGCAACACTAAAGAGACAAATCTCACCGTAACAAAGATTTCATGACTAGTGCTCAACTGATCGTTCCCAGCTGAGAATTCAGTTAAAATCATTTAGCTGTGTTATTCACAAGTGCCTGGCCCGAGAATGGGAATAAGGGAGCATCAATCAGGTGTTAAATGAGTGCAGCAGGTGAGGTCAGGTGACACCGAATAGCAATGATGTCTGAATAGCAAATGATATGATGAATTAGAGGCTTTCTGTGCACGCTTTGCATCCTGGCGAAAGGATACGAGCTGCAGGAACATCTCCCAACCATTATATAAATATAATAGAAAAGTGCTGACAGGCTTTTCCTGTGTTCCTTGCAGAGGTTGGACACAGAGCCTTGAAAGCAGGCACAGCGGTGATTTAATATACCATAACACCATGACACATGTGGAAATCTCATAAAAAGGTAATAGCATTTTATTTGATTTGCTCTATAATGGTATCAGCCACGACATCACCCAAGGCAGAATTATCATTTACAGTCTACATCTAATAAATAATTCACATCCAAGCCTTCTTTTCACTAGTGGTTAGTTGGCGTGAGTGGTTTCTAGATGTGCTGACGAGAAGCAGAGACATCCATGAGTATAGATATTGTGCAGATGGGTTTAATAACGTGTAACTGGTTAAAGATAAATCCAAGTCAGCGGGAGGGAAAAAGGACCCGACGCCACTGGTTTTAATTAAACCATTGCTTCTGTTGCACCACTACTTCCTGTGCCCACTAGTGGCGAGGAGCTAATCCTCTCTCCATTCATCAGACAACAGTCAACACAGATCGACTTTAACCTGGTTCCTGTTACAGTGCATCTCAATACATAACAAACCTATTAGCATAGTCAAAGTACCAGCTGTATTTTATGCAAACAAAGCAAAAGAAATATATATATATATATATAATACCAAATTATTTGTAGTGTTAATATGGCAAATATTTTCACAGAAAACCAAAAGTTTACCAAGTCAAGTAATGATGTAAAATGCAGGCGTTTTCAAACCAACTGCATGTAACTCATGCATAAAAGTGCCCAAATTTGATCTTTGCTGTTTATGATGGCAAAATTAAATAAACACCTTGACAAACGAGTCACAATTAAAAATAATACTGTACATTTCACTTGACACCCGACTATGTCCACGTCCAAGAAACTCTCCCGTTGTGTATATAGAACTTCTAAACGTGTCAAATAAACACTTGTACTGTTCTTGAGTTAAATAGTGGCTTTTAATCGTCTTCAACGCGTTGTTGTTGCTGCTGTGCTATCGTCGCTACACGTCCTCTCACCCGCGCAACGCTGGCCGTAGTGCATCGACAAAAAGGGGCTGCTAGCGGGATGGCGTCGGCGGGAGGCCTCTCCCTCCGCGGCGCCTCCGCTCAGAACTTGCTCAGAACTTGCCGAGCGACGGCAGCGCCCCCGCCTTCACCAGCACGGCCGAGAGCAGGCCCGCGGGCCCGGGCGGGTGGGACGCGGCGGTGCTCGCGGGGTCCCCGTGCTTGATGTCCGCGGCCGCGGGCGGCGGGACCTTACCTCTGCTCTCCCCGCTCACCCCCCCTCCCCCCAGGCTGGTCTTGCTGTTCTCCGCCGTGGGGATGACGGTGGCCAGGTTGGGGTTCCCGCCCGCGGCCGGCCCGCCGGGCTCCATGCCGCCGTGACAGCAGCAGCACAGCAGGCGGAAGAAGGCCGCCCTCATCTCCCGGCTGGACAGAGTGTATATGAGGGGGTTGAGGGCGGAGTTGAGCACGGCCAGCGCGATGAACCAGTCCACCTCGTAGAGCACGGGGCACCTCTCCGGGCTGCAGCCCACGTCCAGCAGCAGCAGCAGGAAGAGGGGGGCCCAGCATATGACGAACACTCCCAGAACAATGACCACGGTGCGGAGCAGCGCCAGCGAGCGCTCCGACGGCCGGCTGCTCACCCTGCGCCCGCTGGAGGTCACCAGGCGGTAGATGCGGATGTAGAGGATGACGATGGCCACCAGCAGCGCGCTGAAGACGCTGATGCAGAAGGCCACGTAGCTCTTGGCGTAGAGCGGCAGCACCGTGGAGCACGAGCCCAGGCTCCTCAGGCAGTTCCAGCCGAGGCTGGGCAGGGCGCTGAGCAGCACCGACACCAGCCAGCAGGCCGCCAGCAGCCCGAGGAGCCGGCCCCGGCCCGCGGCCTCGCACGGCCGCAGCCGCACCATGGTCATGTGGCGCTCGATGCCGATGGCCAGCAGGCTGAAGGTGGAGGCGCTCAGCGCCACGAACATGCTGCCCTCGCGGGCCAGCCACTGCCTGGGCGTCAGGAAGAAGGTGTTGCGTCCGGAGGTGAAGATGTTGACCACGTAGGCCACGCCGGCCAGCAGGTCCGACAGCGCCAGGTTCCCGATGAGGAAGTACATGCGGTTGTGGAAGCGCTTGTTCCTCCAGAGGGCCAGCAGCACGGTGACGTTCTCCAGCACGATCAGCACGCAGATGAGCAGCAGCACGGCCATCTTGCAGGCGCCGCCGCCGCGGGGCCGCTCCCACTTGCCCGAGTGGTTGTAGTGGTTGACGATGTCCATGTTCATGCCGTCCTCCACTGGGTTTCCCATCGCGGCCGCCTTTCCTGGCCTTCCTCAGTCACACAGCAGAGGGTGCCACAGCGCTGGACACAGCACAGGGGCCGCAGGCATTTCACAGCATCTTCAGGGGCCTGTCAGTCACGTGGTACGAGAGAAAAGTTGACATCCAACACTCACAAAAGTCGAAATAAGTCTAAATAATGCAATTAGAATTACAGATACAAATGACATATGGCTGAGACACACAGCAGTAAGTTAAAACCAGTACAATCAGGTTTTCTTTCCTTTATTGTCACATTTGTTCAAATTGTGTTTCTATCATGGTTTCTTCTCAAACTGAACTTTTAGTTAAAGTTACCGTTTTTTTCAATGGAAACAGTCACTTTAGAGGCTCAGGCAACTTTCCTGTTTTGGAAAAGTAAAGCGAGGGAAAAGGTGAAAGGAGCGTTTTCATCTGGAAGTCGAGGGTGTGCACCGGTAACCGACTAAACAAACACTTACCGTTTGGAGTTTGCGCCTTTATCCAAACATGCCGTTAGTTCGGTGACTTTTCACGTTGTTTTGCGTTTTCCTCCCGCGTAAAAAAAAGCTCCGGTTCAAAAGATGCGGTTCCCTCGACGAGCGCTCACAAGTGCGCGTGTTGTCTAAAAGTCCTTGGCCACTGGTTTGGACCTCTCCGGACATCCAGCATGTCCTCCACACGCTCGTGCGCTCTCCTCACTGCGCCTCCCTGGCTCCGAGCCGCTCCGGCCGCGGCCGCGGGGGGCGGGGCCTCGGACGTGTGATCCGTTGGAAACGCCGCTCCTTTGCGTTTCCGTGCGCGCGGCCAGTTTTGGTTTGACTGACGTGGGTGGTTTTGTTTTTCTTCAACCTTACATTGTTTTGATTTGTTCTGCGTACAATGAAAGACAAAATGCGCTGCCTCGTGGGGAAGAACACCTAATTCCAGGTTAGAGCCAGTGTGTCATAAAATTGGGCCGTTTAACACGTCTTAACACATGTTTCGCCTTGTGATGTATCACATACAACTAGACTTGCATCTATTTATAGTTATTTCAAATGTTCTAATATATCATCAGTGAATCCTTTAAAGATTTATGGATAATGACAGTTCTTCAACAAACCCTTTGCCCCCAAGGACACGACATGTGCTTATTTGTCCTTCTCTGGAATCCCGTCCTAGAGGCCACAGAGTTAGAGCCCAGATATTATAGTGATTTGGTGAGTCACTGGCTTTAATGTTGATTCTGATAAAGAATTACGCCATCCATTTGCTCCTTCAGAGTGTGAGATAGGTCAGACCTCTGCTGTTGGAGCTTTCTGGAAAGAATGGGATGTGTCACACTTTATTTCCTCAAATCTTTGGACATTTCACAGCTACTGTGAAATTCAGTTATTATGAATTAGCTGTCGTCTGGATGGAGCTCTGAGAGCTGCAGGTCAGACCCTCTTTACGTGCATCACGCTGTCGCGTTCATAGCAGAGACTTTCAGTCAGTCTGTGGTCAGATGAAGAAGCACGACCGCAGTAGTGAAGCAACGCAGGCTTGTGTTGGAAACAGCACATGTGAACCATTTCCGCGAATTCTTAAACTTTTCATGGAATTCCATGCTGAATCCCTGTGGGCACCAATCAAGCACTTCTCACTGCGAGGCCCAGTGGTGTGAGACCAGAGAGAAATGACTGAGAAAAACCACAGCTGGATGTGGATTGTGTGGGACACGTTGAGGACTATGTCTGAACCCCCCAACCCCCACCTCCTTCTAACCCCTGCTAACACACAACAAGCTACAGCGCACATTCCTATTACTATGAGATTCCCCCGAAGCCATTATTCCAGCTCCTGGATGGTAGAAATTAATGGTTGGGCTTTTACTTCTCATCCGTTACTGGAAGATTTTCCCATGTGATGCTCGCTGACGTTAGGTTCCAGGGTTTCACATTTAGCCTGGGAGAGCACAAAACAGAAAGAAAAAGAACCGAGCGTAGCCAGGCATTGTTTAGGAAAGGTTCATATGGGAAGCATTCAGGAGAGGCAGGAAAGAAGTTGGAATCCCTCATCAGCTGTAGCTGAGACGGAGCTGGCTCCGTTTTTCAAAATATCCACGTCTTCTTGTTTTACTTGTTGGTTTTACTGGCTCAAAAAGGCTAAAATACCGTCTGACAGGCCAGAAATTGAGTCAGTGCTGGTCTCTAGTTCTGGCTAAAAGAGGCCGACACATAACAAATGTTGCTAAAACAAGGAGGCGACGGAGGGAGACGCGACGGAGCAGCAGGGGCGGCGTGGCAGACGCTTCCTCGGTCGCCGTGGCGACCGGCTGTGAGCGGTCACAGGCCGTCTGGACCTCCTGCACATGTCGGTCCAGGGATCCCAGATTAATGAACAACCTCCGGAGCTGTTTGCTTTACCCTGAGATGTACTGACACTTTGACAACCCATATATAACCACAAGAGAACGCCCCGAAGGCCTTGGCGCTGCGGTGCTGCCGGCAGCTAGCTGGATGCAGGCTTCCTGGATGTTTGGCACCGTGGTGGAAAGAGGAAACGTAGCTACAGGTCAAAAGCAACGGCATTGTTGCCAAAATCCATAAGTGTGTGTGTGTGTGTGTGTGTGTGTGTGTGTGTGTGTGTGTGTGTGTGTGTGTGTGTGTGTGTGTGTGTGTGTGTGTGTGTGTGTGTGTGTGCGTGTGCGTGCGTGTGCGTGCGTGTGCGCGGCGTGCGTGTGCGCGGCGTGCGCGGTGTGTGCGGTGTGTGTGTGTGTGTGTGTGTGTGTGTGTGTGTGTGTGTGTGTGTGTGTGTGCGTGCGTGCGCGGTGTGTGCGTGTGCGGTGTGCGCGGTGTGTGTGCGTGCGTGTGCGGTGTGTGCGTGTGCGGTGTGTGCGCGTGCGGTGTGTGCGGTGTGTGTGTGTGTGTTCCTGTGCTCAGTGCCGCGGGCCCCGGTGGTGAGCTGGATGTTTGGGAATGCAAAGTGTGAGGAACCGAACAGGAGCTGCAGCGGCGGTGGAAAAGCGAGGCCTCTCGGGCCATCGCTCGCTGCCCTCCACGCTCTCAGGAAAAACCTTAGCGCATTTAAACGGGAACACTGCAAACCACAGTGGCACCATTTACAGTAATAGGAAGCAACTTGAGCTGGTTCTACCGTAAAGCTCTCCGCTGCGTCATGAAAGGTGTTTTAGCTGTGCTCCTCCATTCTTTTATGATGATGAGTGACAGCCTGACGTGAACCCTGTTCACAGTCCTAGCCTTAAAAAATATAAAAATACAGAAGGAAAGTGATGAATGGCTCCAGCTCATAGGACGTGTGTGAAAAGGCCCTTCATTTGCTTACAGTCTCACTAATGACAGACATGCCCTGTTAACACGGCTGGTTTCCTGTAGCATCCAGGATCCTCACCACATAAAGCTGTGGTTGAAAGTCACACCTTTACACAGTGTCTCTGCTGCCTGTAAATTTAATTAGCCATCATTCTCACTCACACAGTTTGACCCCAGACCCCACAAACACCCCCCCCTCCTAACAGGCCACGGTGCTGACTTGTCACGCACTGTCTTCAGCTAATAACTTATTACCTTTTTCTTATGAGATTGTGATTATTATATCATTCTGATCCGATTCTAACAGATGCTCGCATTACATTCAGCTAAAGAGCCTCCGTGAGTTGCGTGGGTCACGTCTCTGTAGGCGATTGTGGCGGCTGATAGTTTATCTAGAGCAATGCTGCTTCTGGTGGGTTATCAGTGGAGGTCTGGGGTCTCTAAAGGTACAAGGTGACTGCTTGTCTGAGAACCGGTGTTGCTGCTTCTTTTAGATAACCCTTTTATCTGCGTCCAGCTCAAAATAGCAGCATCAAAGGGCGCATAGGTGGAAGGTTAGGGATGGATGAAGGACAGATGGAGGTTCTATGTATTTGTATGCCGAGCCGGTCGCTGATGGTGCAGGACAATTAGATAATTATCCCTATCAATGCCTCTCCTTTCTAGTGTATGCCTGTGAAAAGATAAGCAGCTATAACTGGAAGGGATGAGGGCTGGACAGAGACTTCATCCCGGAGCTGATATCAGGAGGAAGAGAGAAATTATCAGCGAGGAAGGATAAGGCGCTGAGACGATCAGTCTGTATCTCTCAATCAGGTTTCAGACCTGAGTAAATACAGTCTCATTAAAGTGGAGTGGTGGGTCAACGATGAAATGACTGGAAGTCTTGGGAATTTCAGACAAAGACAGCAAAGCTCACACTTTCAAAATAAAATAGGGGACATTATGTAAGTTGCATCGTAAACATGGTGCCATATCCCAATCCATCATCTTTAATATGTGGCCCAGTTTATTCTCACACAATCACCCTGGAACTAAGCCTGTCAGGATCTTTAGGGCCTAATTTGTTTTCTCTACATTAAAGGGACTTTAAATTGTCTTTAAGCCTTTGCTTTGCCAAAGCATGTTCAAAATAGCTTGGACCTCAGTCATGTAAACAATCTTGCCCGATTTTCTCAGAACGGCCTGTCTGATGTCTGGGAAAGCTTGGGAGTGGGCGGGGTGGGTTTGGTTGGGTGGGTGGTAGAGCGAGAGAGAGAGAGAAGTTGTGTTTGTTCGTCCGTCAGTATTGTATGATTGATCTTTTATACCATCCTAATTTAGCACATTTGGATGTTGCTTCTGGCTGCGAGCTGTCTGTCAGCTGCTCTGTAGGGAAAGGTCAAAGGTACATTTGCCTCAGAGATGAAGGATTAATGACCCTGCAGCCCTGTGTGCGGTGCTCAGCACATGTTGCACTGACCCCCCCCCCCCCCGACACCCACCTCACGACCAAGCTCTTCAAAGATCCCTGTGCCTCTGCCCCAACCCCACACCCTCAGCTTTCCAAAGAAAGCTCGCAGGAGCCTGAGAAAGAACTGACCCACTGACAGATACGGACCAGACTCCATCTCCAAATGCCACCAGAACAGTTTTAGAATCAGTCAAAACTTCCAGAAGTTTTTTGTCCCCGCTGGGGATCTTTTCTGTGACTGTCGGAAAAACTGGGCTGCACCAGTCAGTGCAAAAAGGCATGAATCAGACAAATGATAGATGTATATGAATAATATGTACAGTAGAAGTGGAGGATTAACAATTCTCCGGCTCCACAGCTCGGTTCAGACTCCAGTCTTTAACCACTCAACCTTATGGATTAAACAAACGGCATTAATTAGCTAGTTTCCAAACACAGCCAGACTATTTCTGGTATGTTTCTTCCTCCAGCTGCCGGCTCGATGACATCACCAACGCGCCGGCACGTCACGAAGGCCCTGCGCAGATCTAAAACCACTGACTGATAGCAAAACACCAGGAGCCTGTTAATGTTTAACTGGCTTTAAAAGTGAACCAAGTCGTTTCTGTCAAACGCTTACGTGTGCTGTGTTGTTCATGACCCATAAATAGACACAAATCACATCTTGGGATAAGCTTTTCAAAATATTATTGTGCCTGAAACAGCCTCCAGAGCTTTTTGTGTCCAGTTGTAAAAGATTAAGAGAACGAACAGAGAGCTCCAGAACGGCTGCAAACAAAACAGGTGAGAAGTTGACTGAGCATAAACTTCCAGGTCCACAAACGTCCTGATACGTTCTGACAAGTAGAAATATTCTCCAGCTGTCTTTCTTTTTTGTAGGTTTTCCTTTTGTCCTTTCTTTTCGTCGTTGCGCGTTCTGGTTCTGAATGGGCCGCTGGTGCGTGAACCAGTCACCAGCTGGTTACCGGACCCTCACTGACAGCGGGCCCTGGGCCTGGGCGACGCGGCCGTGCTCCACATAAAGAGAGGCTCGATAGAGATCTGCAGAGGTAGTAAAGGCTCAGCCAGCAACAACAAGAAAGACGGGCCCGGCACCGGCACCGGCCTCCCCAAAGCTCCCCGGCTCCAGAGACGCGCCGGGCAAGAGAAAGGCTGAAATCACACACTTCACATCTCATTAGACCGGGCAGCTTGACAGCAGCCAGATGGGTCAAAACAGGTTGGCTGCACCACGTCAACCCAGCAACCAAGTACCGAATGACTGCAGGGGCCGCTTTATACAATATAAACATCCACCGCAGCTATCGGCTCATTGATTATCAGACACAATCAAATACAGACTAAATAGGAACTCAATTGGTAGTATTGAGCATTTAACTGAACTAAATGAAGTTTTATTACTCAACATTTTAGAAACTATTTATTGGCTTCCTATAAAGCAAACATTGACCTTTAGCTACATAAAAATTATGATTATTATAATGTTAAGTTGTGTACTTGTGTATTCGTAGTAGTGACTTTTAACGCTGTGGATATGTTTATTATACCAATGTGAAATATTACTCTGCTGCCAGGACAAAGCAGGACCTCATATGTTAAAATAGGTTTCACGGTGCATGTGAGACACCCTCACCTATTTCTTGCCTGCAGCGACAGCACCGTGTGTACGTTTGTGAGATCCCAGCAGTGATCCCACGTCCCACATCTGCTCCTCCGTCCTCG
Organism: Betta splendens; assembly: GCF_900634795.4. Classification (NCBI taxonomy): domain Eukaryota; kingdom Metazoa; phylum Chordata; class Actinopteri; order Anabantiformes; family Osphronemidae; genus Betta; species Betta splendens. Next base: position 6,335,729 of record NC_040884.2, read on the forward strand.
ATCGTGTGCAGCGCTGGTGGTGGAACAATCTGAGGGGGCTCCAGCAGCTGGCTGCGACGGCCGCAGGTTGTTTATTGATGGAGTGACGCGAACAAGGGAGGGGAGAAAGGTGGATGTGGAGAGAATGTGGTGAGAAAAAATAAACCAGGGATGTGTCCGACCCCGGCCTGGTCAACGCTTCTGTGCGCTCTGCATAAACACCAGGGAACGTCTGCTTCTGAGATCACACTTTCCAGTCGCGTTGGTCACCACCAAACCAGAATCCTCAGAATCACGCGCACACACACACACACACACACACACACACACACACACACACACACACAGGCACATTGTTTCAACCTTGGCCCTGCCTTGTTGCTCCGGGTAGTTTTCCCCCAAGCCTGAACCAAAACAATCAAAGCACCAACACAGGAAAGTGAACATTTGTCTGCAACACAATTCTCACCTTTTCAAGCCTTTTACATGCATTTTGCTTCCCATAGAACTGGGTCTGCAGCCTTTAGCCACATGCTTTGACGCGGCCCTGCTCCGCTGTGACATTCCCCGGCTCTGTTTCTGCACGTTATCGCAGCTCAGTTCCCTGGAACGAGGTTTTATCGCGATGGACTGATTTCAAAACATACTGAAAGAGTTTCAAACTTGTTGTACTCCGCGCTTTTTCTGTCCCCTGCAGCTCTCACCCTGAAGGATTGTTTACCATGGACACAGACCAACTGATAAAGACGTGATCTATCGCTGCCAGCTCCACGAGACCATCACCACGAAGGCACTCGCTCGGTTGGAAAGTTTCAGCTCAAATATGGCCTCAGAGGGTCGAGAGAGGAGCCGTCCTCACGGTGCATTTACCACCACTGCCAAAAATCACCACTGACGGAGGCTTTGCGTTGTCTCAACGTGCAAATGAACAAATTATCTGAGCTCTTAGGAAATGTTTGAGTTTACACATACAAACAACATCATATTTGAAGTTTTGAGTGTTAGGATTATGTATAAATGCTGAAAAGCAGTGACCGTTGACTAGTGATGTAACGTATTAACAGTCTGCTTCCACCGGGACTTGTTATGATTGCAGATTTACTGTGGATTCAGACAGTGGGCTGGTTGTGTGCTGCATCTATGGCACATGTGTGTACACAGGCCGGTGTGAAAGGCCCGTGTGTCCGGGCGCTGGTGACTTAATGACACCACTTACTGGCCCAATTCACACTCAGGTTCTTGTGCACGTTTTGGAAAAACAACACGCGAGGAAATCCCGCCAACAGAGGAGCATTTGTGCGTGTCAGGTTGGAGGTGAACACTTTTAGGGTTTGCATTCAGCGCCCTTTGATCTGTGCTCTGCTTCAAAATAGAATTATTTATCCGGCAGACATCGTTTCGCGGGTTTTACATCTGCACCCTGAAAAGCAACACTTCACAAACTGGGTGCTTTTCAGCCCAGCTCAGCTCCTTGTGAAAAAAAAATTGTTAAAAAAAGAGGTATACGCACAAGGAGGAAGTATATAGTAATAAGAATGTGAGGGTTAGAGTGTGAGAGAGTCTGAAACAGGACAGGGCAGAGCCACAGACATCTTTCCACTCCCGTGTTTTTATTTGAGCATGTTACGTCTCACAGGAAATGCCCTCCGCTGTTTCCATGAAAACGCTCTGCTCGCATGGTGAACGTCAAGTGCAGCCTCACTACAACAACAACAACAGAGCAGAAGCAACGGCTCGCGAGGATCCGTACCTTCAAAGGTCTGCTGCTTTTAATCTAGCAGTCGTCACTGGTATTAATCAAAGCAGGACGTACTTCAATAAGTACCCCACCCCCCATGTTCCTGTCATTAGATAACTTTGCCATGAAACATCTTGTACTCTTGTACTCATGATTCAGATCCTGTGCTTTTCAAACCGCGGCCCAGCGAGGCATCTGATTGACTGTGGCATGTTCACACGCGAGAGCAACACAATACCCGGAAACCCAGAAGTCTCCTGAGTGCAATGATATCACCTTTGAACGTAGCCATCATTGTAGCCTGAGTTATTAGTCACAGCGTTATTGTCTCTGTTAAATAAGAAATGGGGCATTTCCCACTGTCGTATAAGTCACAGTGTTACAGAGACAACGTTGTCCTGTTACGTATGGACGTTGCAATGCTGAGTAGCAGGTTGAAATAAGGGGGGGGGGCTTTCACTGCCACGGTTCATGGGAAGTGTGCTGTCGGCCGCGTGACCTCCTGTGTGGCGCTGTTGCTTTAGTGGGGAATCCGAATGGTGGCCCTAAATCCCAGTTAATCTGTGGCAGCGCTGGGAGAGCCACGCTATCTGACCATCAGCTGCTGGCGGCGCCCCCCGAGAGGCAAACATCCTGTTTGGAGACGGAGAGAAAGAGAAAAGAAAGAAAGAGGGGGAGAGAGAGAGAGAGAGAGAGAGAGAGAGACTAATAGCAGTGTGAATGAAGATGAAAAGAAGCTGGTGAATGGCTACTACGTGGTTTTGCTCATCATCCAGTCTTTGATTCAGTGCAGAACTCTCTCTATTATATATGCAGAAAGCAGAGAGCAAGCGGAGCAGGCGGCAGCTGAAAACGAGCCCAATTACGAGTCCACTGCGCTGCTGCTAATCCGGGCCCATCTGGGCCGGACGGGTCCACCAGGCAGAGCCTCCTTCTCACTAGACTGATCCATGTTTGTGCTGCTGGCCTCAGCTACGTTGTTGATGGATAATGGAGGACCTACCTCTCAGCTAGTCTGTCGTCCAGTGCACGGGTCAGCATTGCCCCCTTGTGGAATGATACTCACAGTGTTTGACGATACGTTAGAAAAGCAGTGAAATATGAGAAACTGAGACCCAACTATTTACTATAATAATTATTGTGCTCTGTAATCTACTGTCTTCATTCCTCTTTGGGATATTCACAGCTCAGCAATCATCAGCTGCGTGTGTGTGTGTGTGTGTGTGTGTGTGTGTGTGTGTGTGTGTGTGTGTGTGTGTGTGTGTGTGTGTGCGCTTGTATCAGGTTCATTACATAATACATGTTCCTCCCTGTGGTTGGAAGGAGGCAGCACGTCTCTGTCATTGTGTTTGATAAAAGCAGACTATGAAATCAGCAACACGCTGCCCAACACACGTACAAATGACCGAATGCGAAGCGTCCAACCAACATTGTGAGCACGACCAAAAACAGATGTGGTTTGAACACGGTGACACGTACAGTCACACCCGTTAGAGACATATGGACGACACCTCCGTGTGGGGGTCATGTGATGAGTCGCTGTGGTTTCTCATGGTACCTCACAGACGGGTCCAGAGAAAGGCCGACGCTCAGATCAGGTGGTTCGTGCTCAGCTGGAAATGCAGTAGATGAATGAAACCCCCCACCGCTCCAGCGACATCACACTCAGCATCTGGATCGGCACCTAGGGACACGTGGGCAGGCCGACACCTCCAGCTGGAGCTGACGACCGGCGCTTTGAAAACGTGACGTAGCCAAGGGTCCACGCGCAGAGACGGGCGACATCAGCCCACGGGGCCTGCGCTTTACAGGAAACATGTCAAACTTAAAGAAAATGGCCACCGCCCAGTCAGAGCAGGCTGCTGTGGGTCACGGTTCAGTGCCCGGTTCCCCACGATGCACTCCCACACCCAGAACATGTACATATATGCTGCACCCTGTAGTCTGCTGTCATTACTGCACTGACCAGCTACACACACAACAGAGCAGCTGATGACCATTGTGTTGTCACAAACCACCAGTTATTTTCTAGAGGTTAAATTAACTTTAATCCTTATAAGCACTTTTTAAATGAGGGCTCCACAAATCGATGCTACTGAGTTGCCTTATTAAAACTGTAGGAGTGTGAGTTTTATGTACACTTTTTATGTACACTTAACAGAAAAAGCTTACAAAAAACCTGAAATGGCTGTTTAGTGAACAGCTTGACTTAAACACACAAAGGATTGAGACACAATGCAGCGTGTGTCACTCGTAAAAGCACTAAAGACCTTTCACAGCGGCCAATAAAGAGAGGAGAGGTCTCAGAGCGAGGGAGCAGCAGCATGTTGGTCAACACTTCATATTCCAGCTTCATTCACATCCACCTCGAGGGGCAGTTTTTCACTGTGACACCTGCTGCAGAGTTCCAGAAGGTTCGTGTCCATTGTCCTGTTACAGTCATTGTGTTGTAAGTGTGGGGAAACCAAAGCTGTGGCACATGTGAATAAAGCTCACTCTCTGCTACTTTGTAACTCTTTAAATTGTCTGATTGGAAATTGGAAATCAAGTGGCTACAAATGGTCTTGTTTTTTGTTCAACTGACTGTTTGAATATATGGAATAAAGCTTCTGTGTAAGAACCTGCAGAAAAAGGCACTTGCTGCTTGTGAAACCAAAAGTACTGTGTCGTCATGTGATCCGTGCTGTTCGCTGGCGTTGCGTGATGCCACGGGTTTTCACCATATACATTAACTGTGTGTTTTTCTATCGGGCTGAAGTTGAGTCGTAGCTTTATCAGCTCTGAGCACGTCCTGTCCCCTCCCTCGTTCACATAACATAAGTCAACGCGAGCATTCAACACGTGTAGCAGCACAAGCAGCGGCAACAGGGCCCATAATTATATACGTGTATGACGTAAAACATAGGCACCGGCATTCATCAGGAACGGTTTAGTTTGTTTGTCTGTTTGTTTTAGTGCATGTTGTAAAATAAGTGCTTGGGTTTTATTTTTTTTGGTTTTGATACCGAAAGCAGGAAGCAGCTTTTAAACGGCGATAAAACAGCAGGCACGCTGTGACATAAGCGATGAAGAGGGACAGAAATAGATCAATTACTTGTGTGGAAGTTCGCTCCTACAGCAACTGTGGCTCAGCCGCCGCTGGCGGATCGCTGCCGCAATAAACGGAGCAGCGCAGCAGCGTAGACCTACAACATCCGGGCAATAGTCAGCCTGCGCAGAAACGGAATGGCGGAGGTAAGTGAGCGAAAACGAGCAATGGAACGAGCCCGAATCGCACGGAAACCGCGCCGATTCATGGACCGGCGTCGGCCGGCGCGCTACGGGCGGCTGTCGGCGGCGTCGCCGGCGGCCGAACGCCGGCGGAGAGGCGGCTACGGCGGCTTTTAAAGTGGGAAGCTGGGGAGGGGGGAATGGAGAAGCTCTCCAGCGTAGCGCCTCTCCGCGTTCTGGGCTTTTAAAGAGCCATTCCCTCCGCCTCGATAGTAAAGCCCTGGAAACAATAGGACGCCCGGCGGGGTCCCCTCCGACGCGCCGCGGCTGCTCGCTTTCAGGTGCGCCCCCTCCGCCCCGCACGCGGGACGGGGACTGCGTGGAAAAGTTGGGAGAAGTGTCAGGACTCGGCGGAGCTCAACTCCGACCGTCTGCTTCGGAAATGTTGAGAACTGGTAGTTTCCTCCTCGCAGCGCGTCGGGGAGAGAAGGCACGTTCAGCACCAAGTCACAGGAAAGCGCCCCTGGTCCCGCTCTGCGCCGGGCGCCGGGACGCCCGCACTTTCTGCGGACTTTTACAACTTTGCAGCGCCGAGTGTTCGAGGAAGTGTAACGTGGGCTCATGAGAGCAGCCTTGAGCTCATCACTTGGCCTCTCTGTAGCTCCCAGCCCTAGTTCTTCTCGCATGCGGCCGTAAACGTAGACGTTTTGATCAAGCGATTCGTTAAATCAGTTCCGCAGAAACAGCAGAACATTAGAGCAATGCAGTAGAAGCCGGTGTTGTAACTTAATACAGCCCGAGGACTTGCTTATCACCTGTGGTGCCTTCACTGACACTTGGGTCTCCACGGTAAATGAAAAAAAAGGTGCAGGAGCCAGCTGATCGGTAATGGGATGAACCGGGATCAAGCCTGGTACTGTTTGACCCCATGTTGACTGGGCACGTGTGCCGCCCAACTGGCACCCGGTCATACGTGTGTGTGTGTGTGTGTGTGTGTGTGTGTGTGTGTGTGTGTGTGTGTGTGTGTGTGTGTGTGTGTGTGTGTGTGTGTGTGTGTGTGTAGATGGGTCAAAGGCCTACCTGCGTGGAAGTTGTGGCCTAGTGGAGGGGGGATGAGCTACAGCGATGAAGGCTATCATCAGCATCATCATCATCAGGCCTTAAGAGGAGCTGGAGGAGACGTTACCCCATGAAGATGGCAGCACACTCCCACACTGTACGGTCACACTCACAGTTATTCTTAATATTAATATTAATTCAACAACCAAAACTAATTCTTCAGCTGTAACTTGCATAATTATACTAATTAAGTCGTTGTTTAGCCTCAAGGTTTAAACATATTTACTGTTTATGTGAATGCTTTACACACATTTTAAATAAGGCAGCAGGATGAGGAAGAATGTTAGCGAGTGTGTGCATGTTCCATACAGTTATATTAACTGTTAGATTTACACAATATGCAAACAACAACAACCGCTTTCCTTCTGTGCCACACTGATTCATGAGGGGAAATGCCAACGGCGCCTGTGATTGTATTCATTTAAAACAACTGACGCGGGAGTAATTTCACTGTGTCTTCGCTTTGTTTTCCTTCTCTCCTCGCACCCGTGGCCGGTTTCTAGGCCAGTGAGCTTCCGTTGGAGGAGCTGCTGGCGTTGTATGGCTACTCGGTGTCAGACCCAGAGAAGGACAGCTGTCACGTGGCTGCCAGCCTGCCAGATATGACACGGCACAAGGTGAGACGCAGCCCGGGGCCGAGCAGTGTGTGGTGATAATGACTGTACTCGCACTCACTAACTCACGTCATGTCTATTTTTATTCATGTATTTACAAAGCTATAATAGAATCTATGTTATTTATGAGGCAATATCTATTTATTTATTCATTTTTGCTTTTTAAACTTTTCTTGCTCAGGATCAAATAACAGACGATCCCTTTCCTGGGGAGGAGAAACAAGCATCATCGGCTGATTATCTCGCCCCCCCAGTCACCTCCAACACCTCAGATCTGCTCCACCACCTCCAAGGTAACGCACAACGAAGATGTTTTAAAATGCGCTTGAATTGAAAAGAAGCCCTGCTTGTAAGCAGCTGGACTGAAGAGGAGAGCAGAACTTTAGTTTTGTGATGCATTCACGTGCCTGTTAGGGTTTTGGTTTAGCTCCTTGCTGAGACTGCAGCTTCTTACGCAGTGTCGCGTGTCATGACAGCTTGTATTGTTCTGTGTCTCTCCTGTCCATGAAACCGAATCATATCAAAGGAACGCAGACATCTGTCAGTTGAATTAGTTTAAAAATCATGAAACATCCTTCTTCTGGTAAAGATTGAATTAGAACCCACAACATTAGTGCTGAGTCTGCAGTGTACGATGAAAATAAATGTACAGTATGAGAGGTTGAAAAATGTCACAAATCTCAAATGTTTGTCTGTCTGCAGACTTCCTCTGCTCTTAGACCCTTTTAGTTGATGAGGAAAAGAGTAAAAATAAAAATGATATCAATCACACCCCGGTGTTCATCACTTCTGTCAGTGCTTATGCAAAAACTAACCTGACATAGCTTAAGTTTAACTCCTGACATCCAGTGCAATTCACTTATGGTAGCAAATAACAAAAGAGTCCTCATAAGATCCTTAACATTTAGGCATGAACGTGCCACAACCAGATGTTTGCGTGGGCGTTGGCCTCATCCCCTCTTTGCTTTGTCTCTCGAAGGCGGCGACAAAGACACATCTGTGAACTCATCAGACGAGGAGTCGGACGGCGTCTCCAGCGCCTGCAATGAAGAACGCAAGGCAGGTCACTGAGGAGAACCCCACGGAGCCTGTGTTGACTTAGTCAAAGGGGTGTTAAAAAATCCTTTATGTGCAAAATAGTTTTGAGTTATATCTCTTCGTTCATGTGGAAATCTAGACAGCTTTAACCTGAACACTCATTTATTAGAGGAAAAATCTGTGATTAGGACTTTGGTAGAGATGTAGTTCTGGTCCACTGTCACAGCAATATGCTACATTCAAGTGTGTGTGTGTTTCCTTCTCAGGAGATCATGGTTGGTTCTATGTACCAGGCCAAAATCCCCCCGCTCAGCGCGTTTAGCTACCATGAGGGTGGTAAGGAACTAACTCTAGATACTGGAGGTAAAACCGTAGCAGCCGCCATCGGAACCCTTTTGTATTAAAGTGTTGACACATGAAGTCGTTGACCGGTGTGAAACCTCTGCGTCGGCCCAGTCGGCAGCGGCCAGGACCAGTTGTTGTGGAGGCCCGGTGTTCTGCCCGTGCAGGAAGTGGAGGAGTTCCTGGTGAATGCACAGAGACCCCGCAGCCAAGAGGGGGCAGCGTGCACCCGAATACGGGATTCCACCGTTCAAGACAACGAACAGGTCGAGTCCTGCACCACACTGAGCCCTGGACACGCATCCATCACCCTCCAAGTCTCAACCTGTGGCTCACTTTGAGGGAAATGTTCCGTGTCTCGTTTCCTCTCGACTCCCAGGCTCTGTACGAACTGGTCAAATGCAACTTCAGCGCAGACGAGGCGCTGAGACGACTGCGCTTCAACGTCAAGGTGTTCAGTGGTGAGAGGCCTCCTGTCCGTGTCCGTGGCTGTGAACACATTAGCGTGAGAGCGCGCACGTACCACCTCTCCTCGTCCTCTCCTTCTAGACGAGCTGTGCGCCTGGAGCGAGGAGGAGTGCAGGAGCTTCGAGCACGGCTACCGGGTCTACGGGAAGAACTTCCACCTCATCCAGGCCAATAAGGTAACGGCGCCCCCCCGCTGTGCTCCGCCGGCTCCGCTCGCTCGGGTTCACGACGGCTCCGACGCTGTGTCTCCTCAGGTCCGAACGCGCTCCGTGGGCGAGTGCGTGGAGTATTACTACATGTGGAAGAAGTCGGACCGGCACGAGTACTTCACCCAGCAGGCCACCAGGATCACCCGCAAGAAGTACAGCCTGCAGACAGGCGGCCTGTGAGTACGGCTCTGAGGCCGCGACCCGCTGCACGAACTGCGTTCATGTCAAAAGAGAAACGTACGCGAGGCACGATGACCTCATCAATCAGCCATTTCCTTCATCATTCTCCTGATGTGCAGGTTCCCCTGTAGAAACCTCACTTCTCTTTCTCTTCCTCTACTTGTGACCTTTTTAAAGGGAAAGTTACAGTCAAAGTCTTTAGTGAACCGTCTCCATTTTGCGTATCTGCTTCCGCGTGTTGCAGGGAGGATGGCGACCCGGACGGGGAGGCTGGCGAGCTGGAGGAGAGCAGCCCCTCGTCGGGGTTGTTGTCCGGCAGCTCCGTGGGGCACCGGCACCTGGAGTCTCCGTTCCCGCCCCAGTCCAACCTGGACCTGGAAAGACAAGGTGAGTCGTGGGGTGGAGCAGGCGCAACCTTCAGACCCAGTGGCTCAAATAGCTGTTGTCACAACATATACACCCATCATGTTGTATTTAGAGTGTGTGGATTTCATTTGATTTCATTTGAAAGTTTTCACATTCACTTTCATGTATCATGAATTATTTTGTTTATATCCCTTTTTTGTTTTTCCCATAATTTCTTCACTTTCTGTTTTGTGCATGTGCAACTGTGTGTGTGTGTGTGTGTGTGTTGCCATGGCGCTCCAGAGGAGGAGGGCCGTCCCAGGCGCAGACGAACTCCTCGCTTTCTCTTAAAGCCCTGAACTCGTCCACTCAGGCCACAGAGTGTAGGCTGGGCCTGCAGGTAAACAAAGAGGGGGAGGCGGAGAGAACGGTGCCATTAAGTCACCCAGCTCTGGACGGAGCCAGCGGCTCCTCTTGGGCTGTGCAGTAAACTCTCATTTTTGAGTTTGAGTTGATTTGTATGACTTCCTGGAAGACATTTTTATGAATAATTTCTTTAAAGTTTCAGTGTTGTTTCCTACACGAGGCTACTCCTTTTTTTTCACTGATTCTGTATTTGTAGTAATTACTAGTAAATCCTTTCTAGTAGCTAAACATGCCTGCGTTACTCCTGCTGTCTGTGCAGATGGGGCGCTGGTGATGGGAATGTCGGAGCTGTGTGGCGAGGCGTGTCCTCAGCAGCTGATTGGCTGCTGTCCTCTCTCTCTCCCACCTGCGGGCGACCTGCAGGATCCTGGCTCCGCTCCGGTCCCTCCCCAGTCCCAGTCCCAGCCTCGTGCCCAGAGCTCCCGCTGGGCCTGCCGGGGCCGTCCCAGCCTCCCAGGGTCCTGCTTCTACCGCCTGCACATGCTCGGCGGACCTTTTGCCCCCGGGGGCCCTGACTTTGCGGCAGCCGGCGGCTCCGGTGCCCCCCGCGGCTCGCAGGTGGAGTTCAGCCTGCCGTCTACCTCGCCTCCATCATCCGCTGCGCTCTCATCACACTTCCAGGCATTCATCCCGTCCAGCATCCCGGCTCTTTCACACAGCGACGGGACTTGAGGAATCTAAATGTAGTGGTACTCGATGTGCTCAAAGGTATTAGTCTGTGTTGGTATTCACAGCGGACAGAACATGCTTTTATCTACCTTTGGTTCAGGCTGTAGGCAACAGTTGGACTGTTACTCATCTTTTTAAATCGAGACACTTGAAGCTTCTGTCCAAGCGGTAAGAACTATTTTCATCTGTGGATTAATTGTTTAGTCACAGTTTACTGCCACAACCTGCACAAGAACAAGCAACGGACATCTGAGTGGATACCGTGGACACGTAGAGTGGAACCGGTCCGTATCCGTCTGAAACAGCTCGGATGCTGAAGTTTGACTGCTGCTCACGTTTTTACGAACTCCTTTCAACAGTAATCAAATGTGTCTTTACAGTCACTCGGCTGCCTGTTGCTGGAACACGTGACGTAAACCGGTTGATGTTTTAATGTTCCACTTTCATCCTTCGTATGTCTGTGCTTCTGTGGACTTCCAGCCTTTTACAATGTCACTGTTCCTCATATATATATTTCCTGGAGTTTCTCGACATGAAGCAGCGTCGGAGCAGCAAACAGCACAGTGTTTTTGCAGACTCGGTTTTAGTTTTGGCTGTCGTGTTTTTTTTTTCCCCCAAGAATTCATTTATGACTCACATTCAGGCACAATGAAACAAATAGAGCCAGCAAGTCCCCACCTTTTATGCAGATATTCATCAAATCAGCAGAAGTCTTCTGAATTGACACGTTGTTGTCGTTGATGTTGTTGTTGTTGTGGGTAAATTACGTTATCACAAATTACACTGGGGTCCAAAGATCATCCTGTTTCAGCAGGTGCACACAAACAGCTGTTGATGTTTAACAGGCGGAACAAATAATACTTGTCATTAATTACTTGAGATTATGTTTCCAATGAGAGAATAATGCAGGTTCCTGTCAGCGGACTCCAGCGCCTGTTTAAAACCAGCAACGAGGAAGCAACATGCAATCCGTGTAGATTGTACCTGATGTAGTGAAATATATAGAAGAATATCCTGGATGTTATTATTTTAGAGAACAAGCTTCAAGCTAATTACTGGAAGGGCTTTGAAGTGCCTCTTATTGGAAACAATTAATAAGTTTTACTGTTCATTTAGTTTATTTATAAAGACAAACACATGACTTTTTGTCTGTCACACAGGTACATCCCATCTGTGCTTCTGTCTATCCCTTGTTTCTGTGAACAGCCTCTTTCTGTGATCCCTGTTTAAAGCCGAGCTGGTTTCAGATCAACGTTTGTTTTGTCTTCGACTGTTTACATTGGGGAAACGTTCAGGAGAGAAGACTATGAAGGCAGGAAATGGATTAAAAAGACTGCCTTTGTTAATTGTTTTTAAAAAAAACTTTTGCAATTTATATATTGTACTGCTTCTGTTATATTTGTTTATAATTATTATATTTTGAAGGCAATTATTAAAATAAATAATGGTGTAATATTACCTTTTGCTCTTACATTAGTTATTTTAAACCCTGAGACCTGGACCTGCTCTAGTTTGTGTGTGCAATAACATTAAAATAGGAAGGAAGACAAAAAATAGTTAAATGTAGCAGAAAACTGCACTAGGACTTAAGGATGAGGATTGTCTGCATAGAACTCACTTATTATTTGTTGAACAAGAACAAGTAGTTCTCACTCTGTGGGATCACTACTCGAATTTGCTGTAATTTAAATGTAAATTAAATAAATATTACAGAGTAAGGTTACGTTATATCACTACCAATGCATGGTGATGGACACTATATTAACACATGCAGTGGCTGGTGGTGAGGTTCATGGCTGGTGAGGCACAAAGTCCTCTGGAGTCAGATTGTACAATCATAATACCTTTAAAAGTGTGTATTTTCCACTATTTAATTGTCAGGCTGCATATTAATACTGGTCACATTTCACATTTTATCATCATTCCTATCTCACTTAAAGGAATATGTTTGGCCTTGAAGGAACATATCTTTGATAGCAGTAAGAGACCTGACCGGCTTCATGAACAGTATTTTTCACAATTCATACTCATTCTAAAGTATAGAGAGGTGTAGATTTTGACCCTCAGTGAAGTTTTTTGTGTTTTTAAAACTTTAAATACTGCTTTAATCAGTTTTACATGATTGCTCTTCATTGGGATCATATAGAATACTTCACTCAATGTTTTACTTACTGTAGTGTCATTCAATAAGTCATGTGGGGCTACCCTGCGTTAAAGGGTGGTAGCAGCGCCCCCTTCTGGATGAGGCGGAGACCTGTCCAACCTCGCCTCGTGAGTTTTCTCTGTCGGTTTTAGCGCGATCAGAAAAGTAATCACGTCACAAAAACATTGATAAACACATTAGGCAGGTTGTATAAATGTATACATGGTGTAGAATAAATCCATCTGAAGCCTCGGGGCTGAGGCGCCCCTCGCTGACGCCTCACTTCCGGTTTCTCGCCATATTAGATCAGAAAATGTGCAGATTTAATGATTTTTATTCAGCAAAATGTTAAGATAATTGAAATTCTTCGCCAAAAATATATATAGTTTATAACATGTATAACACAGATTAATGGACAGAAATGAATTTTTATTTTAGTTTTTTTTAATCACGTTTTTACTTACGTTACTTATTACGTTACTGTCAGCGAGGTGAAGTCCCGCCTCTCCTGCCTACCCCGACCGCAAGTCACTGAACACATGCACGTGAGAGTTAGTTGAGAAGGTAATATGTACACGAGACCTGTGCAGAGCAGGAAAAGCTCTTGTGTCCTGAAACCGTCCCTCTACCTCCTAAGGCCTCCGGTTGTCCACGCCAATCACACAATATTCAGGGCCAACAAAGTTGGAATGAAGTATGCAGGAGAGCAGCAAAAGGCACCAGACGGCCTGTACACACATAGATTCACTGAGCTCATTGGAAATTCAGATTATTGTGCTGGTTGTAAATGTTGTATCTGTTAATGCTGAATTAATCTGTTACTCTCAGTCCAGTTCCCATGTCCAGTTAAGGCCATGATACCGTGCTAATTACAAACAGCCACCAGGGGGCAGAGAAATGTTAGTTTTAGACTGAAGTCTGCCCCAGTTTGTATTGAAGACCATTGTTGACCTTCATTAGAGCCCCGAATGCTTGAAACAACATAAAAATAGAAATTTATTTTAATATATTGTCTATTACTACAATTTACAAATGTGTAGATATTTTCTCTTTACATTATAATAAGTGTGCGTGCATGTGAGGTTAATTACTTAACCCAGTGGTAATAGCCTAATGGTTATGGTGACGGTTACGGCTAATAGACTGAGTGTAAACATGGTGTTTACCGAGAAACAGAGGTAAATGGTAATAAAAACCCATTACAGGGCGACCAGCAGGTGGTGGCCTCGTATTGAAATACTGACTGAATGAATGAAGCAAGGTCCACACTGTGGCCCAGAGTCCTGCTGATGTAAAGTCATGCTAATGATGCTTCATCCCAGCGTGGCCTATAAATGCCCCAATGCTCCAGGGGCCGTGGGTTTTTGTCCTGTCTGTTTTATTTAACGCCCACCAGCTGTGCTCGGCGTGGGTCTGACTCCCGACCGCAGGATGCTGTTGACGAATGTGTGTGGACCTTATTTGGAACCTGTATGCTTTTTACTCTGCTTCCATATAAATCTGTTGAGTGGCGAGCGGTTTGAGCCCTCAGCAGCGCTGAGCAGTTTAAAGTTGTTTTAACTTGGCCCCGTGGGGCGTCCATGAGAAGTGCATGATGGGATGAGATCATCTGTGTGAGGATTTCTGAAAGGGGGCCAGAGTTGAGTCAATTAAAGCCTTTCCCATCTCATAATCACTTCACAGTCTGTGCAACATAACGATAGGATGGGACTTTACCTCATTTATCCGCCCTATTCTCGTCCAGTGTTTTTCACCTACAAGGGCAGTTTGTGCGCTGTTTATTGGTCTTTTCAGCCTTCATAGGCTAAACTTTATACTGATTAAGTCATTTGCACACAATAAACATTAATACAATTCATTTGCAAAAGAAGAAGAGGAAGAAAACAGTCAGACAGCAGCTGGCCAGAACCTCCCGGCTGTGAGCAGATCGCCAGACGAGGAAGTCGGGAGGAGGGACCAGTGCTGTGGGCTGGTGTGTGTGTGTGTGTGTGTGTGTGTGTGTGTGTGTGTGTGTGTGTGTGAGTGCGCGCGCGCGCGCGTGCGTGCGTGCGCCGTGAACGCTTTTACTGGATTCTCCGGACGCGTCCTACGCTGTGAAGTCGGAGGATCGTTTCTAGTTGTAGTAACGCGCGCGACAGGACGCGAGGCTCCCGGTTGCGTCGCGTGTCTCCACTTTTAACGCAGCGTGGACGCAGCCGCACACCTGTCTGGTCCATGTTGGCGCAGGTAGTGGAGAGGATCCCGGAAGAAGTCGTGGCGCAGGTTAGCAGGTCGCTCGCGTAGCTCGGACTTCTCACTTCAACAGAGCGCAGATGGACGCTTTACTCAGAAAGTAGTTTGTAGCACTTGAGCTTTTCGGCTGGTGAACAGAACGAAGATGGACGCGGCGATGAAGAAGAGGCTCTTCGTCCTGATGGACGTGCTGTGCGTCTTTGTGGGTAAGTCATGGAAACACAGCAGCTGCTGCGTCCGCGTCTTGTTGTTGTAATGGCTGCGTTTTTGTCAGCAGTCCGTGACTTTTACGCGTGACTTGAGGGTGAGATTTCTCGGCTCGCACGCACGCGGCCGATCCCGGTCCCCGTTCACCGTTCAAAGGGCGAGCGGAGCCACCGGGCTCCAGCGCGTCACCCTCTGCAGCTCCAAAACACGAGGTGACGTTGATCGGCGCCGTGTGGGTCCGTGGCAGGAAACGCTGTCATTGTCCTCTCGGCCTGATCCGCGCTCCACGCCGCTCAGCAAACTGCAGCAGGACTCCGCAGTGTCTCTGGAAGCCTTATGTTAGTTTTTTATGCATGCTACTCGCGTTTGTAAGCGCTAATTACTCGTGATTGTATTTCCACAGACCAGTTGTGAGTTTTCCTACACTTCAGAAATCCTTTCCTTTCCACAGCCCGAGCCACATCTTTATAGGATTAGTTTTATGTCCACTCAACAAAACATACATTATGAGACGCTGTACCCTCCTCGAGTCCTTTTCCATTTTCTTTAAATATGGACGATCACAGGTGTCAAGAAAACTGTTGAACGTTAGAAAATAGACACATGTACAACGCAGGATACTCCAAAAATAAGATGCAATTAGATGTTAGATGTTCTGTTTGATATTTAAGTGTGTGCTACAATGTAATCTAATACTAATGTAAAAAGAAGAATGTATTATATAAGGAGGCCGAAGTAAAATATAAGACTCATATATAAGAACAGATTAACTGAAATATGAGGAGATGTAAGAAACAATATTACTCAAATGTATTAGAGGACATTATAAATAACATGAGAGGCACTTGGAATATATTATATAAATTGATTAGAAACAGTTACAGTAAGAACAAATACATCTCAATATTTTTGCAGACAATGACACATCGGTTAATAGAATGGAGGATGCAGTAGACAAGTTAAATAGGTTCTTGTCAATATTGGTACTGGCTTAGAAAAAAACATTTGCTCAGAGGAATCATCTGCATTCATAATCAAAACTACTATCAAAAGGTACTTGAGCTTTATGTTTTGGAAACTTAAAGCTGAAAAGGAAATTATAGTGATAGTGAACAAATGTTGTAACAAGACTTTACCAATTGTGATGATATCACCATGACAACTGTTGAGTGGGTAGTTGAGGGATATGCAAAGAATGACAATGGCAAAGGTTATGTCACTGTATAAATCTGATGATAAGCACAACTTGGACTATGGTGCACGAATATTAACATTCTGTAATGGTTCTCCTTTTTTCGTATGTGTGTGTTGGTATTTCAACTGCTTTTACATGTTTGAAAGAATAAATAAGTAGCAAATAGTAAATGATTACAATGTGGGAATGCATGATGCCATGACAGCTGCGTGTTGAGTAGGCGCCTGGTGTCGCGTTGGCGGCGGTTGTGCGGCTGGTGAAGGCTCATGCATGTGTGGCACTGCTGTGCTGTGCTGTGCTGTGCTGTGCGGCGCGGCTCCAGCTTCCCTCCGGCCTTCTGCAGGGCTTAGGGCTGCTTTTCACATCCGCAGACGGCTGGACCTGATAAGCCTCGCCAGTCCGCTGTCACGAGTCTGGGATTAAGGTCTGGTTTGGGTCGGTCGGGTCTGGATGGCTGCATCCTCCCTCTGGCCTCACCCTTCCCTTGTGCCACCCACCTAAAACTCATCAAGTCAACCCCAGGCGCATGTGAGGTTGCCCCAGCCATGTAATAACAACATGGTGGAGCCTGTCATTATGCTGAGTATTAGTGTCTATGGAAACGAGGTCTGAGTCGGGTTGTCTGCTTTTGGGACTATTTACATTCCTCATGTTGAACGAAAACGTGAACAGCGCTGGTTGTTCTCATATGATCCAGCCCCGATTCGCTCTCCACTCATGTCTTGGTCACTTTAACTGTATTTTGTAACCAAGTCGTTCTCCAAGGCCGAGTGAAACCAGCCAGTAACAGTGGAATGTGCTTTCAGCCCAGATCACACAAACAACTCCTTGTGTTGTACAAATGGGTGGTCTTGTTATATCATAGCATCAGTTATATCTCTTCATCTTGTCTGTCATTGCGGACTTCTTTCATTTTTCGTATCGTATCTTTTGCTTTTCTTTTAGATTGACTTTGAGGAGAGGATTTAACCTCTCGCCCTCCTGACTCATTTGAACAGGTGCAGTAGTTTTGCCGCCTGCCTCAGGCACAGACCTGGGCGCCGGGTGTAGTAATGAGCTGTGGGTTGTGCTGGATTGTGTTTGTGCACCACCTGCGCTCTCACAGACACGCACATGCACACACACACACACACACACACACACACACACACACACACACACACACACACACACACACACACACACACACACACACACACACACACACACACACACACACTTCTTCCACTCCACATACTTCGTGACAAACCAGTTCTGCTCAAGACTTGATTACACACACACGCCTCTGTCGTGCACAAGCAGCTTGTGGTGTTTAGTCACGTTATGATTTTTTTTTCCTATCGATAGCATAAGATGATTCATGCAACACTTACATAATTTAATTTCTTTGTTAGTTTGTTATTGACTGAATATGTATTTTACGCTGACACACAGAGCGACTCCCGACGTCCCACAGCACCAGAAATCTGAACCGTTGTTACATCTCTCCTCATACTTTTTATGAAGTTAAACTGTAATTCCATTGTGTTATTGAATTACATCGCAAACGTCCCGGCACCCCGCTCTCTGACCCCGCTGTCGGTTGGAGTTTCTGCAGCGTCTCGGGGGAGCTGGGCCTCCAATGCGCTTGTGTTGGGAAGCCTGATTGGCCTGAGTTCTCAGCGAAGTGAGGCGAAGGCTCGCTTTCCTCGGGGGAGTCGTGTCGTGCAACTGGAGGCCCTTCTAACGAACATCAGCGTCTGCATTCCTGGGAGGAACATGCGTTTGCTTTTGTCGTCATTTTAAGCGATTTTCATTGCGCAAGGGGAACGTCTCTTATCAGATGATAATGTTCTGTGACAGTCGGCGCGTTGGAGATATTAGGCCACAACCCCCAGGAGGAATGCTTCAAAACACCATTTGATTTCAAGAGGAGGTATAATTTTGCATCATTATAGTAATTTGTGTGGTTTTCACATTGTTGAGGGGTAAATTTACAGTCAGCTAATGAGAACTGATCTGCCTTGCACCTGCGAGGGTTTCCATCTTTCCACTGACTTTTACTGGCTCATGGTTGAGTGCCTTAAAAACGTGTTTTTCTTTCGAGCAAACTCAAACTGAAACCCTATGCAAAAAGACTGAACAAGCTCAAAGCAACGTCGGCTTGACAGCAGCTAAACGTCGTGAATTACACTCGGACTCGGCATGCTCGGCCCGGTGCCGCTCGGCCGGGCCCGACCGAGCGGCACCGGGCTCGGGCTCGGGTTCAGGCTCAAACCTGTGTGGCCTTCTCTTCCTTTTGATCCTCTCCAGGAACAAAGCGTGGTTGCCAGCCCGGTCCCGACCGCGGCGCATCTGGCCCCGCCCGCCGCCCGTCTCCGCTTGCACGGCTTGTAGCTAAGCATGCGTAAATGATGGACGGGGCCTAACAGTGGGAATCAAAATAAAGAATGGGCCGCCGCAGCAGCAGGATTTGGTGTGACTATAGGGAAGTTGGGCGTTTCTCTAGCGAATTGGAATTCCAGAGGCCAACGCCGGCAGAGGTCTAGGCTCAGCAAATACCTTCCACGTTAGTCAGTCCCACTTGGGGTGAGACAGTCAGTTTTGTTGCTGTTGGTACAGTGTGGAGATTTAGAAAAACCGGTTTCTTGCTGCCAGGTCAACACAGCGTTTGAAATGGAGACAGGAAGCAAAAGGAAGAGGAAGGAGAGAGGAAGTACAAACAGTGACTGCCTCCTTGGAATCAACAAGAGAGGGAGAAGTTGGAAACATGTTCAGATCAAAATAACAGATTAAAGTAAACGGACAGGGAAAAGTTAAGGTTGAAGGAACCAGAGCGACTCAGAATGCTCACTCTCATAGTGACCTTTATGCTGGAAAGATGAAACGTGAGAGCGGAGGAAATTAGACGGAGTGGGGTTTTGTTCCAGCTGTGACCCCGAAGGAAAGGTTTAGGTCTAGCAGAGCAGCCGGGAGCATGGGAACACCCCCCTCACGCCACAGACCCAGGTTTTACACGCCATGAAAATATGCATTATGAAAACCAAGCGTGTGGAGCCGGCTAATTGCAAATCCATGCGGTTCTGCAGGTGCAGCGGGTTGTGTCAGAGGAACCGGGCAAGTAGGTGTGAGGTGCTGCTCTCAAACCACTCGAGCGACTGCTGCCGGCGTCCGCCGCTCTGCAGCGAAAAAGTGGAGGACGGCGAGCGAATGTAGATGTGGGGAAAAGGAACGCGTGAGAGAAAAAGAATGGGAAGCCGGGAAAAAAACAAAAAAAAACTAGAAACAAAAAGAGTCAGTGAGCGGACACGACGAGCCTCGAGTCTCGGCCCCAGAGTGCGATTGTGGTCCACGTAATTGCACATCTGCCATCTAAATAAAGCACCGTCCCATTGAGGCCTCTATATTTACAACACAGGGAGAAGAGTGTGGGAGGATGCTGCGAGAGGATGACGGACAGGATGATGGAGCCGCAGAGAGTAGAATGAAAGACTTTAAGTAAAGGGGGAAAAACGGAACGGAGGACGTGATTCATCAGCAGAGGAAGGAATGAAGGAACATGCAAATATCCCCACACACTGACATCTTTGTTTGTCAGAGGGTACAATTCATGCCCAAGTCTTTGTGTGACGCTCACAGGACTCTGTTATTTCCTTCAGACCCTCTTGACACGCGGCTATTATCAATTCCCTGGCTCTTTGTCGCACTAATACCCATTTCAGCAGCCTAGACGCCGCGGTGCCAGGGCAGATGAATGATAATTTACAGCCAGGTAAATGAGAAGCCTTCCTAAATTGAGCCAAAGCTTCTACAATTGGCCTTTTTTTTTTTTTTTTTTTTTTTTTTTTTTTTTTTTTTTTTTTTTTTTATAAACGTGAGATCAGAAAACATCCTTTGACTTCAAATGGGCTCCCATTAGAGGCTCAGGGTGGAGGCTTCTGACTGGCAGCTGGAGATTAGCTCCCTGCTACGTTCCAAGGTGGGAGCGTTCAAACTCTCCCTCCATCCACACAAGCAGGTGTGAGCCAGCTCCTCTCCACGCAGACAAACCCACCAAGAGATGCGTGAGGACCTCCGAGCTCGGCTTTGCTCAGCTTTAAAGTGGGGGAAGTTCAGTCGGCCTGGGTGCAGGGGTTGTCTCGCGGTTTGATGGAGACCTGGTTCATCTGCATCTATTTATAGTGTGTGTGTGTGTGTGTGTGTGTGTGTGTGTGTGTGTGTGTGTGTGTTCGCACACTTGCTACTTTTTGAGGACCAGTACGGGTTTTAGACCAACAAAGGGAAGACACTTTTGGGAAGTGAGGACATTTTGGCCGGTCCTCACTAAAACATCACTTAAAATCAACTAAAATGCTCTCCTAAAGCTACCCTCTGTTTTTTAGGTATGGACCTCATTTTGGTCTAAAGTTGAATTTTGGAGCTCCTTTTCTTTACACACATTTTACTCTCTTGCTCCTCTGCTGGATTTCTCTGGTACTGCTCAAAAATCATATTATACTCCATACTGCCCCTAGAGGCGTTTGCCAGGTACTGCATCAAGTTCAGATTCTACTCCATACTGCCTCTAGAGGTGTTCGTCTGATACTACACCAAATTTACAATTCTACTCCATACTATCCCTAGAGCACGCATCTGGTACTGCACAGAATATATAGCAAAACACTTAAGTATATAATCTTGTGTTCCTAAGAGAAGTAGTTTGTACTATATATTTACAGTTATTTTCAGTTACTTTTGAAGAACTTTTGTAAATGATTTCTACAGTCTTCTGTTTTTACTGGAGACTTCTTTATCCCTCATCTCTCACACCAGGCCTGTAACATGGCTTCTCTCAGACAAGATCGCTAACCTGGCTTCACTCACACATGACCATTTATAACAGCTTCTCCCAGACACAACCTATGACATGGCTTCTCTCAGACCGGGCCTGTAACATGGCTTCTCTCAAACATGACTGCGAATATTGCTTCCTTTAGACACGACTACTAACAAGGCTCATCATAGACACAACTGCTAACATTGCTTTTCTTAGACCAGGCCTGTAACATAGCATTTCTCAGTCATGGGCCTTACACGGCTTCTCAAAGACAAAACTGCTAAACTACTTTTTCAGACCAGGCCTGTAAGATGGCTTCTCTCAGACACAACATGTAACATGGCTTCTCTCAGACACGACCTGTAACATGGCTTCTCTCAGACAGGGCCTGTAACATGGCTTCTCTCAGACATCACCTGTAACATGGCTTTTCTCAGACATGACTGCGAACATTGCTTCCTTTAGACACGACTGCTAACAAGGCTGATTATAGACACAACTTCTAACATTGCTTTTTTTAGACGAGGCCTGTAACATAGCATTTCTCAGGCATGGCCCTTACATGGCTTCTCACAGACAAAACTGCTAAACTGCTTTTCTAAGACCAGGCCTGTAATATGGCTTCTTTCAGACACAGCCTGTAACATTGCTTCATTCAGACACAACCCTAATCACAGCTTCTCTCAGACACGACCTGTAATATGGCGTCTCTCAGACACAACCTTTATCACAGCTTCTCTCAGACACGACCTGTAACATGGCTTCTTTCAGACCAGGCCTGTGACACGGCTTCTCTCAAACACAACCTATAACATTGCTTTTCTCAGACCAGGCCTGTGGCATGGATTCTGTCAGACGTGATCTGTAACATGGCTTTTCTCAGTCCAGGCCTGTAACATAGCAATTCTCAGTCATAGCCCTTACATGGCTTCTCTCAGACACGACCTGTAGCATGGCTTCTCTCAGCACAACTGCTGACATTGCTTTTCTCAGACCAGGCCTGTAACATGGCTTCTCTCAGACAAGATCGCTAACCTGGCTTCACTCAGACATGACTGCGAACATTGCTTCCTTTAGACACGACTACTAACAAGGCTGATTATAGACACAACTGCTAACATTGCTTTTCTTAGACCAGGCCTGTAACATAGCATTTCTCAGTCATGGCCCTTACATGGCTTCTCACAGACAAAACTGCTAAACTGCTTTTCTAAGACCAGGCCTGTAAGATGGCTTCTCTCAGACACAACATGTAACATGGCTTCTCTCGGACACGACTACTAACAAGGCTGATTATAGACACAACTGCTAACATTGCTTTTCTTAGACCAGGCCTGTAACATAGCATTTCTCAGTCATGGCCCTTACATGGCTTCTCACAGACAAAACTGCTAAACTGCTTTTCTAAGACCAGGCCTGTAAGATGGCTTCTCTCAGACACAACATGTAACATGGCTTCTCTCAGACACGACCTGTAACATGGCTTCTCTCAGACAGGGCCTGTAACATGGCTTCTCTCAGACATCACCTGTAACATGGCTTTTCTCAGACATGACTGCGAACATTGCTTCCTTTAGACACGACTGCTAACAAGGCTGATTATAGACACAACTTCTAACATTGCTTTTTTTAGACGAGGCCTGTAACATAGCATTTCTCAGGCATGGCCCTTACATGGCTTCTCACAGACAAAACTGCTAAACTGCTTTTCTAAGACCAGGCCTGTAAGATGGCTTCTCTCAGACACAACATGTAACATGGCTTCATTCAGACACGACCTGTAACATGGCTTCTCTCAGACAGGGCCTGTAACATGGCTTCTCTCAGACATCACCTGTAACATGGCTTTTCTCAGACATGACTGCGCACATTGCTTCCTTTAGACACGACTGCTAACAAGGCTGATTATAGGCACAACTTCTAACATTGCTTTTTTTAGACCAGGCCTGTAACATAGCATTTCTCAGGCATGGCCCTTACATGGCTTCTCACAGACAAAACTGCTAAACTGCTTTTCTAAGACCAGGCCTGTAATATGGCTTCTCTCAGACACAACATGTAACATGGCTTCATTCAGACACGACCTGTAACATGGCTTCTCTCAGACAGGGCCTGTAACATGGCTTCTCTCAGACATCACCTGTAACATGGCTTTTCTCAGACACGACCTGTAACATGGCTTCTTTCAGACCAGGCCTGTGACACGGCTTCTCTCAAACACAACCTATAACATTGCTTTTCTCAGACCAGGCCTGTGGCATGGATTCTGTCAGACGTGATCTGTAACATGGCTTTTCTCAGTCCAGGCCTGTAACATAGCAATTCTCAGTCATAGCCCTTACATGGCTTCTCTCAGACAAGGCCTGTGACGTGGCTTCTCTGAGACAAACCTGTAACATTGCTTTTCTCAGACCAGGCCTGTAACATGACTTCTCTCAGACATAACCTTTATCACAGCTTCTCTCAGATGCGACCTGTAATATGGCTTCATTTAGACACAACCTTTATCACAGCTTCTCTCAGACACGACCTGTAACATGACTCCTTTCAGACCAGGCCTGTAACATAGCATTTCTCAGTCATGGCCCTTACATGGCTTTTCTCAGACAAGGCCTGTGACATGGCTTCTCTGAGACACAACCACTAACATGGCTTCTAACAATTGCTAACATTGCTTTTTTTAGACCAGGCCTGTAACATAGCATTTCTCAGTCATGGGCCTTACATGGCTTCTCACAGACAAAACTGCTAAACTACTGTTCTCAGACACAACCTGTAACATGGCTTCACTCAGACACAACCTTTATCACCGCTTCTCTCAGACACGACCTGTAACATGGCTTCTTTCAGACCAGGCCTGTAACATGGCTTCACTCAGACGCAACCTGTAACATGGCTTCTCTCTGTAACATGGCTTCTTTCAGACAAGATCGCTAACATGGCTTCACTCAGACACAACCTTTATAACAGCTTCTCTCAGACACAACCTGTAACATGGCTTCTCACAGACAAAACTGCTTTTCTCAGACCAGGACTGTGACATGGCTTTACTCAGACACAACTTTTATCACAGCTTCTCACAGGCACAACCTGTAACATGGCGTCTGTAAGACCACGCCTGTGACATGGAATTTCTCAGTCATGGCCCTTACATATCTGAGAAAAGCTATGTCTGAGAGAAGCCATGAACCTTATGGCTTCTCTCAGACACAACTGCTAACATTGCTTTTCTCAGACCAGGCCTTTATCATGGCTTCTCTCAGACACAACTGCTAACATTGCTTTTCTCAGACCAGGCCTGTAATATGGCTTCTCTCAGACACAACCTGTAACATGGCTTCACTCAGACACAACCCTAATCACAGCTTCTCTCAGACACGACCTGTAGCATGGCTTCTCTCAGCACAACTGCTAACATTGCTTTTCTCAGACCAGGCCTGTAACATGGCTTCTCTCAGACAAGATCGCTAACCTGGCTTCACTCAGACATGACTGCGAACATTGCTTCCTTTAGACACGACTACTAACAAGGCTGATTATAGACACAACTGCTAACATTGCTTTTCTTAGACCAGGCCTGTAACATAGCATTTCTCAGGCATGGCCCTTACATGGCTTCTCACAGACAAAACTGCTAAACTGCTTTTCTAAGACCAGGCCTGTAATATGGCTTCTTTCAGACACAGCCTGTAACATGGCTTCATTCAGACACAACCCTAATCACAGCTTCTCTCAGACACGACCTGTAACATGGCTTCTCTCAGACCGGGCCTGTAACATGGCTTCTCTCAGACATGACTGCGAACATTGCTTCCTTTAGACACGACTGCTAACAAGGCTGATTATAGACACAACTGCTAACATTGCTTTTCTTAGACGAGGCCTGTAACATAGCATTTCTCAAGCATGGCCCTTACATGGCCTCTCTCAGTCATGGGCCTTACATGGCTTCTCACAGACAAAACTGCTAAACTGTTTTTCTAAGACCAGGCCTGTAATATGGCTTCTCTCAGACACAACCTGTAACATGGCTTCACTCAGACACAACCCTAATCACAGCTTCTCTCAGACACGACCTGTAATATGGCTTCTCTCAGATACAACCTTTATCACAGCTTCTCTCAGACACAACTTGTAACATGGCTTCTTTCAGACCAGGCCTGCAACATTGCCTCTCTCAGACACAACCTGTAACATTGCTTTTCTCAGACCAGGCCTGTGACTTGGCTTCTCTCAGACACAACCGCTAAAATGGCTTGTCTTAGACATGACTGCTAACATGGCTTTTCTCAGACCAGGCCTGTGACATGGCTTTACTCAGACACAACCTTTATCACAGCTTCTCTCAGACACAACTGCTAACATTGCTTTTTTCAGACCAGGCCTGTAGCATGGCTTCTCCCAGACACAATCTGTAACATGGCTTCTTTCAGACCAGGCCTGTGACATGGATTCTGTCAGACGTGATCTGTAACATGGCTTTTCTCAGTCCAGGCCTGTAACTTAGCATTTCTCAGTCATAGCCCTTACATGGCTTCTCTCAGACAAGGCCTGTGACGTGGCTTCTCGGAGACACAACTGCTAACATTGCTCTTCTCAGACCAGGCCTGTAACATGACTTCTCTCAGACATAACCTTTATCACAGCTTCTCTCAGACGCGACCTGTAATATGGCTTCACTCAGACACAACCTTTATCACAGCTTCTCTCAGACACGACCTGTAACATGACTCCTTTCAGACCAGGCCTGTAACATAGCATTTCTCAGTCATGGCCCTTACATGGCTTTTCTCAGACAAGGCCTGTGACATGGCTTCTCTGAACACAACCACTAACATGGCTTCTAACAATTGCTAACATTGCTTTTTTTAGACCAGGCCTGTAACATAGCATTTCTCAGTCATTGGCCTTACATGGCTTCTCACAGACAAAACTGCTAAACTACGGTTCTCAGATACAACCTGTAACATGGCTTCACTCAGACACAACCTTTATCACCGCTTCTCTCGGACACGACCTGTAACATGGCTTCTTTCAGACCAGGCCTGTAACATGGCTTCTTTCAGACAAGATCGCTAACCTGGCTTCACTCAGACATGACCTTTTATAACAGCTTCTCCCAGACACAATCTGTAACATGGCTTCTCTCAGACATGACTGCGAACACTGCTTCCTTTAAAGACGACTGCTAACAAGGCTGATTATAGACACAACTGCTAACATTGCTTTTCTTAGACCAGGCCTGTAACATAGCATTTCTCAGGCATGGCCCTTACATGGCTTCTCACAGACAAAACTGCTAAACTGCTTTTCTAAGACCAGGCCTGTAATATGGCTTCTTTCAGACACAGCCTGTAACATGGCTTCATTCAGACACAACCCTAATCACAGCTTCTCTCAGACACAACCTTTATCACAGCTTCTCTCAGACACAACCTGTAACATTGCTTTTCTCAGACCAGGCCTGTGATTTGGCTTCTCTCAGACACAACCGCTAAAATGGCTTGTCTTAGACATGACTGCTAACATGGCTTTTCTCAGACCAGGCCTGTGACATGGCTTTACTCAGACATAACCTTTATCACAGTTTCTCTTAGGCACAACCTGTAACATGGCTTCTGTAAGACCAGGCCTGTGACATGGCTTTACTCAGACCAGACCTGTGACATGACTTTACTCAGACATAACCTTTATCACAGCTTCTCTCAGGCACAACCATGGCTTCTGTAAGACCAGGCCTGTAACATGGCACTTCTCTTAGACCAGGCTTGTAACATGGAATTTCTCAGCCATGTAAGGGTCATGGCTTTTCTCAGACATGTAACAGCTATGACTAACATTGCCCCCCTCGACCAGGCCTGTAGCATGGCTTCTCTCAGACACAAGCTCTAACATGGCTTCTTTCAGACACAACCGCTAAAATTAATTCTCTCAGACCAGGCCTGTAACATGACTTCTCTCAGACAAGATCGCTAACCTGGCTTATCTCAGACATGACCTGTAACACGGCTTCTCTCAGACATGACCTGTAACATTGCCTTTCTCAGACACGACCTGTAACATGGCTTCCCTCAGACAAGGTCTTTGACATGTCTTCTCTCAGACACGGCCTTTATTAGGTTGATTAGGGTTTCTACATTGTCCCTACCTGTGAGAGTGAGTGGTTGTCTTTGTCTATATATGTCGCTGTGGTTGTCTGGTGAACTGTGTATCCTGTCTAATGTCTGATCGTCAGCTGAGATAGGCTCTTGCATGCCTGTGACCCTAAGCAGGCAAGTTCTGAGACATTTCACTTTGGACAACATAGTGTGATAAATAGTTTTCACCTGTGTGTGATATATGGTTCTCTTTGCACTAACATACCTGTACAAAGGATTGTGAGGCATTTTGGCAATTTGTTTTTAAGCTTAGTAAGTAGTTATGAACACATGGTTTTCATTATAATCAAAAATATAATATATTAGAGTGGGTTATGACTCACTCACTGGCCAAGAAGGACCTGTATACACTCAATAAACTTATTATAGGGCATCAAAATATTTTGACTCACTTATGAGTACTTGATATTTAGCATAGTGTCACACATTATCTGAAGGTTGATT
This sequence comes from Betta splendens, assembly GCF_900634795.4. Lineage (NCBI taxonomy): Eukaryota > Metazoa > Chordata > Actinopteri > Anabantiformes > Osphronemidae > Betta > Betta splendens. The sequence continues at coordinate 6,363,240 of NC_040884.2, forward strand.
CATGTCATGTAGGTGGCTTTTTCTGAGCAGCCACCTGGATTGGCAGCAAAATGTTTCTACAGAAAAGACACCCTATTGACACAAATCAACCTTTAGGTAACTTTACCTGGATGATTGAGAACCTTCACCGACCTAATGTCACATAATCAAAGATAATTTAGAAAACAAGCCCATTTAAAACTAACTGTACTGCTGCCAAAGAGGCACCTACAATACAAACCAAAGCTCAGTAGAATAGAATGTAAATACAAATACCAAAATAAATAAATCAAGTCAGTAAATAAAACTAAATAAGATTCTGGATTAGCTATAATATATAAATTATTACAGATATTCAAAATAACAGAAGTACTTCATTTAAGGTGTGGCAGTGAGTGAGTGAGTGAGTGAGTGAGTGAGTGAGTGAGTGAGTGAGTGAACTTGTTTGTATTTCTGGATCTACAGTAAAATATCTGAATCTCAATGGTGAGGCAAAATTGTTATTGTCACCATTAATGATCAGATATTAAATGTTTTTGTAATCTCAAATAAACCCAAACAAGAAATACAACACAAATGATCTGACTATGTTGTATTATAATTATTTATCAGGATAATAAATAATAATAAATTATAATATTTCATTCTAGTTTATTACAGTGTATGATATAAGCATTAATTAATTTATAAAATAGTGCAATGAAATGTTCAAAATAGACACTGTACGTATTTTTGGTCATAATATGACAATTGTAGGATGTAAACTGAGCCAGGATTTTGCTGGCTCAGTGTGGCATTTCTGTGGGTGCTGCTGGAACAGAACTTTCTCAGCAGCAAAGGCCTGTAGCAGCTCTGCACCCCCCCCCCCCGCCAAAACGACAGAATGGCCTATCAACCAATTATCCAATCAGAGCTCTCCGTGTGCTGAACCAGCAGAGTGAAGAGTGCACTTTGGCACTTAGTATGAGACACAGGCTGGGAGTTTTGGAGCATTTTAAACAAAGCAAGGAGAATCAGCTTAACAGGGCAAAGACTCAATCAAGATTCCAAAAGCTGCCAAAAAAGCAGCAGTACACATATTATTTGAGTATACATTAATAAAGTAGTATTTAAAAAAAAAGTGCGGATTAAAGTTGCAGAATATACTGCACTGTGTGTCTAAGTACATAATATGAGGGTGAAGAATTTACAGGGGGTTTGTTGGCACAGTCGCACATTAAGGTGAAGACTTTCTGAATACCTGAACACCTGTTGCTAAGGCAGATTTTGCACCCCTCCCTCTGCTCCCCATCAACGAATTATCCAATCAGAGCTCGTCCTGTGTAGCGAGGTGAAGAGTTCACTTCTGCCGCGAATTTGCAGCTGCGTCACAAGAATGAGAGCATCGAGCAGCAAGAAGCAAGGAGCTATGGAGCGCTTTAATAGAAGACGGAAGCTATTACAACAACACCACGACAAATGTGAAACCAGACATGCAGAAGCCCTGGTAAGAACTTTTTTAACTTTGTCCATGAAGTTGTCGTTAAACCGTATGGATTGTTGCCGGTAAAACAGCGTCAGTGCGCGATCGATGTGATAATTATGCTAATAGTGTTGCAATCATTAAGAAAGTCGGTGACAGTTTAAGTTTTTGATAGTTTTGTGAACTTTATGCTCTTCCATTAGTGTATATTGGGTCGCTTTGCGTGTGCAGCTTCACTGCTTGGAATTGCTGATTCTTTCGATTAAACATAATCTTATTCTCAGTCAAATGTAGGAAAATATCGATGTTTTCTAATGTTGCAATTGACAAAACCTATAAATGTTGCTGTACCCGTCTCAAGTACAGACAGACAGATTTTATGTGATAGACTGTAATTGTATTTCATATTTGCAAAAGTATTAAAATAGGGCTAGTAGATATTGTAACCATACCTCAGGGGTTTACTATATTTACAATTCATCGAATCAAACCAGGGTTGTTTTCCTGAATTATGTAATTTATAAATGCTTGTTACATATTTTTTCTTCATTATGGGAAATGTTATTGTTTTGTTTTATTTTACTTACATAATTAAAATTATATGACTTAGTGAGTGAGTAACTTTATTTATTTCTCTTTTAATATATCTTCCAAGGTGGAGTTAAGCAGACAAAATTCATCCACCGAGTCTGAGTTGTCCAGCCACAGTGGGACAGATGAAGAATATCGGCCGCCGCTGAATCACCAAGAATCATCAAGTGAAGGCGAGGTGCCAGAGGAGTCTGCTTCAAAGAAATCCTCTTCAACATCTTCATGTCAGTATCCGATCCTTAAAGGTAAGGGTCAGAGAAATGGTGCCAGCCCAGTTCATGCAGCGGAACTTGTGAATAAAGCCCTAAACAAAAAACGGCAAATTACAATTAAAAGAAGCAGAAAAAAGGAAAATGGTCTAAGGATCTGGGACAAAGCGCATTACTGTGTATACTGTAACAAGTCAAATTTGAAGATTGCGCGACATTTACAAAGAAAACATATGGATGAAATTGATGTTGCCCAAGCCTTCAGTTTCCCACCTGGCTCCAAACAACGGAGAGTACTTCTAGAATCCCTTCGCAATAAGGGTGACTGGCAACATAATTGTCAGGTTTTACAAGATGGAGATGGGGAAATTGTAACATGGAAACAGCCTTCAGCAAACGTTTCAGTGGAAGATTATTTACCATGTCAGCATTGTTATGCTATGTTCAAAAGAACTGAACTATGGAGACATGAAAGGTCTTGTAGAAGCAAGAAACCTGAAGATGGCGGCGTAAACGTAAAAAGAAATAGAGTACAAAAAGCTTCCTCACATCTGATTCCAAAGATACAATCATGTGAAGGCGTTGAAAACATTATTTGCAACATGTTGCAAGACTCCATCACCTTTCATATCCGAGGTGATATAATGATATGTACATACGGACAATCATTATTTGCAAAAAAAGGACGTGAACAATGTCAACATAGGTACATTGCACAAAAAATGAGAGAGTTGGGACGCTTGGTGTTAGCTGCAAAGGAAATTGACAGCGGTATTGTTGGCCTTAAAGACCTTTGTGAACCCACTAAATTTCCTCTTGTTATAAAAGCAACTCAGAGGGTGGCAAATTACACCGCAAACAACTCAGAGTATGGAAAGCCTTCAACTGCTGTCAAAATTGGGTTTTCCCTCAAAGGAGCAACAGAAGCCTGGATTGGACACTGCTTGATCACATCAGACCTTCTCATTGAGAAAAAGACAAAAAAATTTAAAGAGTTACTGGACTGCTCATGGTCTAGTTATGTCTCAACAAACGCACATAGCACAATGGAGCAACGGAGGTGGAACATGGAAGAGTGTGTCCCCCTAACAGAAGACATCATAACCCTTCAAAACTACCTGAGAAAATGCGAGACTCAGGCAAAAGAAGAACTGTGTAAGCATGTGACTACCGCAGCTTATAAAAGGTTGAGTGAGAGTCTTTTGGCACAAATAATTGTGTTTAATAAGAAAAGAGAGGGTGAAGCATCTCGGTTGAGTTTGAAGATATATCAAAATACCAACACTGGTCCTGTTAATAAGGAAATTTATGAGACCCTGTCACCAGTGGAAAAACAGATGAGCCATAGACTGACTCGCATAGTGACACGCGGGAAGAGAGGGAGAAAAGTGCCAATTCTTCTTCTCGAGCGCACAAAATCCTCCATTGATTTTCTCATCCAGAAACGAAAAGAAGTGGGCATACTGGAGGAAAATCCTTTTTTATTTGCTAGGATTGGATCCTTAACCAACCTTCGTGGATGTGATTGTCTACGAAAATTTGCAGCAGAAAGCAAAGTGAACAACCCTGAGCTCCTCAGATCAACAAAACTAAGAAAACACATAGCAACTTTATGTCAACTCTTGGACCTTGACAACCAAGAACTGGAGCAAGTAGCCCGCTTCATGGGACACGACATCAGAGTCCATTGCCAATATTATCGCCAAACTGACAAAACCTTTCAAGTGGCCAAAATTGGTAAATTGCTCTTTGCAATGGAGAAGGGAGCTGGACAGCTCAAAGGGAAAAGTCTGAAAACACTGGATTCTGTGGTTCTTGGTACGTTAATGTTTTCTTACATTTATTGCAATTATTATTGTACTATTTCATATAAATGTACACTTACTGGACATTTTTTCCAGTTAGTTATGTTAAGTGTTTTGGGGGTTTTACTAAACCATGCTTTCTTTCTCTCAAGAAACACGTGACGACTGCTCAGTTTCACCTGCTAAAAGTCACAAGACCAAAGCTAGAGTTTGTCATGAAGGCAATGAAGATGAAGATAATGATGGGGGTAGGTCCAGGCATTAATGCAATAATCAACAATGTTGTTGTTTGCAGGACACACTTTTAATTCTTTCTGTCTTCCAAACTATGCTCTCTCACAGATGAGGAGCAGCTGAAAGAACCCAAAGGCAGGAAAGCTGCCAAAGAAAGCTGTGAAGACTGCTCAGTTTCATCTACTAAACGTCAGTGGACCAAACCTAGAGTGTGTCAGGATGCTGATGAGGGTAGGTCTAGGCATAAATGCAATAATCAACAATGTTGTTGTGGTTTGCAGGACACACTTTAATTTGAAGGCTTGCCTTATGTGAGATTTGTTCTTTAGTTGTGAGATCTTAAACCTTACCTTGTAAAGTGCCTTGAGATAACCTTGTTGTGATATGGGGCTATATAAATAAAATTGAATTGAATTAATGCTTTCTGTCTTCAAACTATGCTCTCTCACAGAAGAGGAGCAACTGAAAAAACCCAAAGGCAGGAAAGCGGCCAAAGAAAGACGTGACGACTGCTCAGTTTCACCTACTAAACGTCAGTGGAACAAACCCAGACTGTGTCGTGATGATGAGGGTAGGTTCAGGCATAAAGACACTGATCAGCAATGTTGTTGTTGTTGTTGTTGTTGTTTGCAGGACACACTTTAATGCTTTCTGTCTTCTAAACTATGCTCTCACAGAAGAGGAGCAGCTGAAAGAACCCAAAAGCAAGAAAGCTGCCAAAGAAAGCCGTGACGACTGCTCAGTTTCACCTACTAAACGTCGTTGGACCAAACCCAGACTGTGTCGTGATGATGAGGGTAGGTTGAGGCATAAAGACACTGATCAGCAATGTTGTTGTTGTTGTTGTTTGCAGGACACACTTTAATGCTTTCTGTCTCCAAACTATGCTCTCTCACAGAAGAGGAGCAGCTGAAAGAACCCAAAGGCAAGAAAGCTGCCAAAGAAAGCTGTGACGACTGGTCAGTTTCACCTACTAAAAGTCACAAGACCAAAGCTAGAGTTTGTCATGAAGACAATGAGGATGAAGATAATGATGGTGGTAGGTCCAGGCATGAATGCAATAATCAACAATGTTGTTGTTTGCAGGACACACTTTTAATGCTCTCTGTCTTCCAAACTATGCTTTCTCACAGAAGAGGAGCAGCTGAAAGAACCCAAAGGCAAGAAAGCTGCCAAAGAAAGCCGTGACGACTGCTCAGTTTCACCTACTAAACGTCGTTGGACCAAACCCAGACTGTGTCGTGATGATGAGGGTAGGTTGAGGCATAAAGACACTGATCAGCAATGTTGTTGTTGTTGTTGTTTGCAGGACACACTTTAATGCTTTCTGTCTCCAAACTATGCTCTCTCACAGAAGAGGAGCAGCTGAAAGAACCCAAAGGCAAGAAAGCTGCCAAAGAAAGCTGTGACGACTGGTCAGTTTCACCTACTAAAAGTCACAAGACCAAAGCTAGAGTTTGTCATGAAGACAATGAGGATGAAGATAATGATGGTGGTAGGTCCAGGCATGAATGCAATAATCAACAATGTTGTTGTTTGCAGGACACACTTTTAATGCTCTCTGTCTTCCAAACTATGCTTTCTCACAGAAGAGGAGCAGCTGAAAGAACCCAAAGGCAAGAAAGCTGCCAAAGAAAGCCGTGACGACTGCTCAGTTTCACCTACTAAACGTCGTTGGACCAAACCCAGACTATGTCGTGATGATGAGGGTAGGTTGAGGCATAAAGACACTGATCAGCAATGTTGTTGTTGTTGTTGTTGTTTGCAGGACACACTTTAATGCTTTCTGTCTTCAAACTATGCTCTCTCACAGAAGAGGAGCAGCTGAAAGAACCCAAAGGCAAGAAAGCTGCCAAAGAAAGCCGTGACGACTGCTCAGTTTCACCTACTAAAAGTCACACGACCAAAGCTAGAGTTTGTCATGAAGGCAATGAAGATGAAGATAATGATGAGGGTAGGTCTAGACATGAATGCAATAATCAACAATGTTGTTGTGGTTTGCAGGACACACTTAAATTTGAATGCTTGCTTTATGTGGAATTTGTTGTGTAGGATCTTAAACCTTACCTTGTAAAGTGCCTTGAGATAACCTACTGTGATTTGGCACTATATGAATAAAATTGAATTGAATTAATGCTTTCTGTTTTCCAAACTATGATCTCTCGCAGATGAGAAGCAGCTGATAGAACCTAAAGGCAGGAAAGGTATTTAATTTTTCACTGCTGCTGAAAAAGTCTCTTAGATGAAAGCAAGGTTTTGTTGTTGTTGTTTTTTTCCTCTACAGAAAACAATAGGGTGTTTGCTTTAAACACATATAAATGATTAAGTTCCCCATTTTTGATTTATTGAAATAAAATTATTAACTTTCCCTTTTTTTTCTTTTATAGATGCTTCAAAAGTGAATACGAGGCGGCCCTGGACAAATATCGAGAAGAATGCAGTTCTCCAAAGAATGCATAAGTATATTGCTGTCAGAAGGGTCCCGGGAAAGATTGAATGCTTAGGCTGCATTTTGAAAGCCTCACCGGTCCTTAAAAATAGGACATGGAAAGATGTAAAATATGTAGTTCACAATGAAATAATTAAGATTAAAAGGCAGCTTTCGTTGTAGTTCAAAGCTTTAAGGTGCATTGGTTCTTACTTCAGCCAAGTTGCTGTACAGTATAGTATATGCAAGTATACTGGTACTTATTTCAAAGGTTCAGTGTAATAATTGAATAACATTGTTTTAATGTTAAGAATTAAAACTAATCTCATCTTTCTGAGAGCAAAAGTTCGGATCTTTATTTGTAAAATTAAAAGGTTGCTTGTTTTTACGTTTCCAACCGGTCCACAGCTTTATGTATGGGGGTATATTATTAAACAGTGGTATTATGACCATATAGTATAAAGTGGGAAATTGCATCTCACAATACAGATTAGTAAACAATATCAGAAGTTAATTTGGCAATGTGCAGTACTATACAGTTGAGCAGAATGAGTAGTGTATACTGTCATGTTAATGATTACTGCATATTACAGGTATTGTACAGGTTTATACAAATATTACACAGAATACATTTTTCTACATAACTGCTAATGCATTGACTGGGTTATGGACCAGGGTTGTGGAGGTAATTAACAGTTCTGATTGTAAAGATTGTGATAGCCGCAGGGAGGAAAGATCTGGGCAATCTCTTCACACAGCGAGGGTGGATCAGTCTGCTACTAAAGCTGCTCTCCAGAGCAGACAGTGAGGCCTGCAGTGGGTGGTAGTCCTGATCTAGGATGGATGTGAGTTTAGCCAGGAACTTTCTCACATCCACCTTGTGCACCGTGTCCAGAACACAGACTTTTTAGATGACCCTGTCCAGCCTCTTCCTGTCTCCGTGATGCTGCTGCTCCAGCAGATCACACCGTACAGGATGGCTGATGCCACCATAGAAAGTCTTCAGGAGTGACCCCTTCACTTGAAAAGACTGCAGTCTCTGCACACCCAGGTACTTAAGAGTCTACCTTTCTCAATCTCCTTTCCCTGCATGTGCATCATTGGGATGGCAGCAGACAGCCATTGGCAAAAATGCAGCATAATATAACAGTTTTTCCTGCAGAAAAGTGTTTTAAGGAGACCACAAATATACACAAAGTTTCCCATTTTTTGATTTATTGAAATTAAATTATTACTGTCAAAGTCTTAAAATTATTATGCCCAGCCTATAATTAACTTTTGTCTTATTTATAGATGCTTCAAAAATGAAAATGAAGAGGCCCTGAACTGATTTGGAAAAGAATGATGTTCTGGGATTGCACAAGTTCATTGCCTTAAGGAAAGTGCCAGCAAAGGCAGAATGAAAAGATGTTCAAGATGTGGTATAAAATCAAAAAAACTATAACTAAAAGGGAGCTTTCTGTTTAGTTCCAAGTAGAATGTGCAGTGTTTGCTTCAGTTATGTTTGAGTTTTCTTTGAACTATTATGAAACAGGCAATGCCCATAATGGAATAACATTTTTATTTTAGTAATAAATGCACTTACATCTTTAATGAGTGTTATATTGTGTTGTATCTTAACAGACTTTTCCCTAGCATTCATTATGCTAATTATTAAACATGTTAAAGCACCATTTCAATGTTAAACAGTCAGTCAATTCAAACTGACTGGTCGGTCCTCGCACTGATGGTAAAAAACTTTTATTAAACCAAAGGTGATAGCTTTGATCTAAAGGAGTGTATTCAATAGGAATGCCATGTGCTATGTAGAAATGTTTTTACTTTGGCTTTATAGGCACCAGAAATGGTGGTTCTCACTCCCCTGTACTTTTACTCGGTCCTTACTCAGCAGCAAGTACAAGAATGTGTGTGTGTGTGTGTGTGTGTGTGTGTGTGTGTGTGTGTGTGTGTGTGTGTGTGTTTGCTTTGTTTATTGGACACTGGCTCTACTCATAAGACACACGCCTCATGATGCAACATCCTCTCCAGTCGTGACGGCAGTTCAGACGATTTGCATCACTTCACAGACCCATAACTTCGTTAATGGGCGGAGGTCAGTAGTCGGCTGAATTAGTGCTTCAGTTCTGAACCCAGAAATTTTCATAGATTATTCCAAAGGAGATCCCCCTGGCCTCGCACACAGACCGACAAGCTGGCAGCGTCTGAGGCTGTAATAGGAATAAAAACATTTAGCATGTGGCTAAAAAGTAAATGATACAGCTGATCACTTCCTTTTAGGTGTGAGGACGTTTATTTCATTAGCTGCTGGCTCCGTTCTTCAAGCTGTGTAGTGATTAATGACGCTGCTGTGGCTGCTGTGAAAAGCTACATTGAACTGTTTGAAGTTCCAATACCAGCTGACGTTTCCCATATAAACAGTCCTGCAGAACCTGCCCAGGTCCGTCGTACACAAACACGCTCTTATGTACTCAACGTCTAGACCTTTAGATTTAGTCTAAAAGGTCTCAAAGCGTTGCTCTAGATTTTATTTGCAGGTCCAGTGCATTTTGAGGACACTGCTTTGCAAACAGAGTTCATGTCACAGTGTCCCTGAGCTGGAACGAACACCTAAACAGCCACTAGGCCTGGGGTCGGGCCTTATCAGAACCTTCTGCTGGTAGTCACAGCAGTAACTCCAGCACCAAAGCAGCGGGCGTCGTTTCTAGACGTCTCCATCCGATCCTTGGCAGCTGGAAACAGGATGCAGGATACACAAAAACCACATGACTGAACCAGTATGGGCCCGAGACAGGATGTCGGTTAATGCAGGAGACCCGGTATTGTTCTGTGGTCGTCGCAAACAGGAACTCGGTGGCGAGAGGGTGAATGGAAGCAGACGCGGCGTCGGGACAGGTGTCCCCCAGGTGCCGCACACACACTAATCACAGCCCAGCGTCTCGGCTTTCGGCCTGGACCGCAGCCCGGCGGTTCCAGTGTCCTAGAAGGCATTACGTGGCAGCTGCTTATTAAACGAGAGACGCGACGTTGTCTGAACCCACCTTCCACACAAAGCGTCTGTTCTGTGACCAGGTGGCGCGTTATTAACGGTGTCGTCAGGCGTCGCGCGAAACAGCCTGGCACCTGGGCCACACAATGGTTGAAGGAAGCGGCCCATTGTCATCCACACCCACGCAGGCTTCCTCCTGCATAGAAATGTCTGGTCTGTAACTCATGGCTGTGATATGCAGGATACAAGTTATAGGAGATCAGCTTCAGCTGGTTTTGTGTTTCATGTCCAGTTGTGGCGGATGTCAATGAGGCGGACGCATTCCTGACGAGGGCTGAAACGTCTAATCACTGACATCTGTCCTAAGTAGTTACTGGGACTAGTTCCTGTGATGTCTCTGAACACTGGAGGTGGGACGCTGGCCTTGGAGCTGAACGCGACCCGCCTGTTGTCGCTCTGTGGCCTGCCGTTCTGGCGTGGCTCCAGCTCGTCCACCCTGAGCCCAGTCCTGCTGGAGGTTGTTCTCCTCCAAACACACTGTAACCAGTTTATGTTGTAGCCGCCAGTTCAGACGACACATCTTGTTCTTTCCGTTCGTGTCCTTCCACTTTGAGGAGATTACGGCTTTTAACACAAAGAGCAGGACAGCATCCTTTGTTAAACGGCGCGACCTTGTACTAGATGTAGCGCTCGTAGCGTGTTTGTGTGTAGGAGACAGACTCAGTGAGTGAGTGAGTGAGTGAGTGAGTGAGTGAGTGAGTATCACGGCATTATTGTTTCTGAACACATCAAGGACACCGTTCTCCTCCTCCACCCTATGTGTTCTCATTTTTACCTCCAGCCTCTTTAAAAGCTTTGTAGTTGTGTGTTGTGTCTCCTGGGTGAATGAGTGTGATACAAGTCTTTGTCTATATACACACACACAACTTTCCACTGTTTAGTTTTGCAGTTCTCTTCTTTTTCTGCCCTGGCATTTCATTTTCCTCCGTGTGGGTTTTTTCATCGTTGTGATTTTAGACCTTGAGGTCGTGGGGGGTGGTTTTCTGAGTGACGCACCGTCTGAAAGTGTGTTTAAAGGAGACAAATTCTTTTTTCTGATATATGGTTGCGTTCGTTCAGCATAGTTCCTGTTGGTCTGGAGACTGACCAGAGTTCACATAGTTAGACATCAATGTCAAAACTATTTCTGAGCATCGTCCGTGTTGATCTCCACTCTTATCGCCCTGTTTCTGTTTTTCGAAACAGCTGCACTGCCCTTCATCATCATGACCATCGTGTACAAGCCGTATCAGAGGGGGATTTACTGTGACGATGAGACGATTATGTACCCTAAGAAACCAGACACCATCACCCACGGCATGATGGCGGCCGTCACCATCTCCTGCACCGTCATCATCGTGAGTTTGCCCACAACTTTAGTTTCTACTCTGAGGCCAATTTATTCCTTCTTTTTCCTTAAACTCTTGTAAAGCATGAAGGGCTGTGCTCATTTAAAGCATCCTGTGAAGTTTGCTCCATTTACTAAATGGCCAACGAGACGTGTGCACAGCGGGAATAATAACTTTCCTCCGCTGATGCAAAACGAGTCGAAACCAAAGCCTTTTCTCTCTCTCCCCTCAGATCTGTTCTGGAGAGGCCTATCTGGTTCATAGGAATCGGATTTACTCCAACTCCACGTTCAACAAGTACGTAGCCGCCCTCTACAAGGTAGTAGGCACCTTCTTGTTTGGGGCGTCGGTCAGCCAGTCGCTGACGGAGATGGCGAAGTTCACCATCGGGCGCCCGAGGCCCAACTTTCTGTCTGTGTGCGCACCTAAAGTCTGCAGCGGATACATGCAGAAGATCAACTGCACCGGCAGACCGGAGGACGTGACGGAGGCCAGGTAGGAGGAGGCTCACCGGGTCCTGCAGCTCAGCTCTACCCATGCTCCAGTAACTGATCTCATCCTTTTGTTCAGGTTGTCCTTCTACTCTGGCCACTCCTCGTTTGGGATGTACTGCATGCTCTTTCTGGCAGTAAGTGAATACAAAAACATTCACACATAATGTATTTACATGAATATTCTGTTATTGTTGAAAGGCTAGATGAAAGAACAAGGCAGGCGTTCCGAGTGTTTCACAGGAGTGCTGGGAGTAGAACACGCTGTGCTGGTTCCTCCCATTGTATCCACTTCGCTAGCCTCGATGTCGTGTCCGGGGAAGAGCTACACAGCAACGCTTCAAGGACGTTAGACACAGGACCCCGCCCCCAAACTCCCCAGGACCCCACCCCCAAACTCCCCAGGACCGCGCCCACAACCCGCCTCTGTTCCAGCCGCCCAGTCCTGATGTGTAGCCTGTAGCCGGACTGAAGCCCTGCCAGGTTTTGCACCTTCAGCAGAAGCCCAGCGGCCGGCGTGCTGCCGCCAGGTTTATAATTTTTTGGCGACTGCTGCTTCCTAGTGAAAAGAGTGTTTCAGTCCATAGCGGACGTAAATTGCTTCATGCTCAACACCTTGTTTCTACGGTTAGGCCCAAAGCGATGTGTGCGCATCACTGTTTCTGCCTTATGGAGACCCCAGTCTTCACACTTTATCATTGTTTGGAATGAGATGCCGTCTATCCTGAAACCTACGATCCAGTGCGGGAACCATTTTCCCCTCATAGAGCGTTAACCACTACATCGCTTCGTCAGCATGTCACCATACGCTTGTATAACAGTTAGCTGCAAAGAGACCGACCCGCACAAACAAAGGAATGAGGGGAACCTGATCCGTGGTGCGCCGCCCGCCGCTCTAATTTCACTGTCTTCTCCCTCCAGCTGTACGTGCAGGCCAGGCTGGCGGCTAAGTGGGCCAGACTGCTCCGGCCCACCATCCAGTTCTTCCTGGTGGCCTTCGCGGTGTACGTGGGCTACACCAGAGTCTCTGATTACAAGCACCACTGGAGCGACGTGCTGGTGGGGCTGCTGCAGGGCGCGCTCATCGCCGTGCTCAACGTGAGTCCGCACCAAACAGGCTCAACAGCACCAGCGCTTGGCTGGAACTTTAAATGTGCTTATGTAGAGGGATCAGGTGGCACCGACCTTCATACCTGATGACATCGTAAATTTGGGTCTTGCCTCTGTGGTTTCTGACTCTTGGAAAAGCAAATATGGGAGGGATCCTAAGATCATAAGAGTAACATTTAATGGAAATCCCAGTGATCCTCCCCTCAAAGCACAACACCGGCTGGTGAAGCTGTACTCAAGGTTAATGTCTGTAAGGGTTCACACAGATAAGTACGAGTGGCTTGAAGTGTGACAGCGGCGGAGTGTGACTTGACACAGACCCACACCCTCACACTGGCAGGTTCTCAGGCCTTATTGCCTCACTTCATCCAGCTGTGTGTGTGTGTGTGTGTGTGTGTGTGTGTGTGTGTGTGTGTGTGTGTGTGTGTGTGTGTGTGTGTGTGTGTGTGTGTGTGTGTGTGTGTGTGTGTGTGTGTGTGTGTGTGTGTGTGTGTGTGTGTGTGGACCTTTGGCCTCTGCAGTGCTTTGCGTAATTAGAGACCCTCCTGGGCCTCGTGTTTTACGGGCTGCGTGGGCTGCGCCTGCTCTCTGTGAGTTCCTCTCAGATGTTCCTGTGTAAGTGTGAGCGCGTCAACAGCTGTGCGCCGCGGCGTCGAGACGTGCGTAACCGCCGTTTCCAGCCCTGCCCGTGGCCTCCCCTGCGTTCCCTGGCCTCTGTGGGAAAATGAAACTGCTGAATGACCAGCGCTGACCTCCTGCCTCCCCCTCCCTCCCCCTCCCCTCCCTCCCTTCACAGGTGCGCTTCGTGTCGGACTTCTTCAAGAGGCGTCCTCCGCGCTGCAATCGGCGGGACGCGCCTGAGAGCGAGGAGCCAGAGAGGAAGCCCAGCCTGCAGATGGTCGACACCGACCAGAGCAACCATTACAACAACCATCGCAGTCCTGTGTGATGGGAGCCGAGCACCTGCGACAAGGGCTGCCGTCTACGGACCTCAAACCTGTGTGGCCCATGAACTGAGGGCTCCCGCGTGCAGCTCGCAGCCTCTGAACATTTCTAGCTCCCCTTGTATCGACCACTCAAACCCCTGCCTGCTCCCCCACCATTGGATTGACTGAGGGAGCTGCATGTCATCACTAGGTGCACCCCCCCCCCACCCTTTAAAGACACTTCCACGTTGCTGTTTATGTGTATTTGCTGTGAGCTGCTTCGACAAAATGCAGCAAAACCATCAGCAACACGTGTTTTATTCCATCGCCGCCTTCTGTGGCTGATGAGTATGGCTGAAACAAGCACGTCAGATCCAGACATATACCTGGAACGTATGAAATGTAATTACGCCCACTTACGTCGACACATCACTCGTCTTTCTCCGGCTCCGTCGAGGCTTCGCTCACTCCACCAGCCTCTGCTTTAATGAACCTGGACGTGCAGTGACCTGCAGGGGGCGCTGGTGTGGCTCCTCTTGTGTTTCACATGCAAAAGCTCTATGACTCTATGTTGGCGTGGATAATGGAGGATTAAGAGACGTGTTTATTTCAGTGCACCTTAAGTTGACTGCGCGTTATCCCAAAGCTGCTTTACAACGGAAGCATCGCTCAGATTGAATGTTGTGCTCTGACATTGCTGATGCATTTGTAGCTGCTCTTCTAACAGCGACTCCAACACGTCCGCTTACTGAGAAAAACGATTTCATGCTCTAAAAGTGGCCGTACAGGTTCCTTCCTGTTGACTCGCAACGTGTGGGTCAAGTCCGACGCACCGAGACCTGATGTCTAGCAGCTACTGGTTTTGATTAATTTCCCCTGTGACAGCAGAAAATATTAATGCACCAGCTTTAATTTCTGTTAGATGATAAATCGTACCACTACTAGGATGCCAATCGAGTAATAAGGCTTTTGCCTTTTATTTTGCTTTTTCTATTTTATTGTTGTTTCTTTTTCCAGTGATATTACTAATCAAAGAAGGATCAGACACCCATTTTGAAAATGGTGTTTAATTTATTTTACGATAGAAACGCCAGCGCTGTTGAGGTTTTGTGCAATCACCTCTGCTTGCCACTATGAGCCACATACTGTGTTTACTAATGATACGAGACATGTTTTATGGCCCATGAAGGATGCGTGTGTGTGTATAAATGTACAGTATATGTTTTTATTTCACGCAGTAAGTTTTAATTCCACCTGTACCTTCACGAGGACCTGGCAACCCCGGTTCCAGGTCCGAGCGTAAGCCAGATGCAAGTGGAGCGGTTGTGAAGATAAAGACCCACATACCAGCGGTGTGTTTGTGAAGCTAGTAACACTTCTCATTTTCCACTTCAGTGATAGATCTGTCTTCCTTCCCCTTCCTGTGTTGACAGACGGGCGTTAGTAGATGAACACGGTCGGTACAGTTTTCGTACCGACCCCTGGAACGCCGGCATTCAGACGGATCAGCGTCACGAGGCGGAGAGCCTCACCTGGTAGTGATTGCGAGGCCCTGAACGTGAGCTGGGCCTGGGGAGAGGCGGGGTCCTGGGGTGGGGGGTGGGGGGGGGCTAGCCTGCGGTGACCTTGGGCTCCCTGGGGACATCTGCACATTCAACACGCAGATTTCCAACGACAACCAGCTGCAGAGGCGTGTGGTGAAGTGCCGGGTGAGCCCTCGCCTCCACTGGTCTCACCTCCATTACTGGTGTATCCGTGTGCCCGTCTGAAAGTCCCAGTGAGATGGAGGTGGAAGCGTGTCCTTCTGCTCCGAGCGCCTCCGCTTTGTTGTGTCGCTTCCTCGTACGTTGTTTTTAGTCTTTCACCTAGTGTTTCTGTCGTGTTTTTGCTTTTCTACATAGACTAAAGTCTCCACGCGGAGGATTTTAAATAAAGATACTGTTCACGTTCAGTCTGTTTGGTTTTCACTTCATGACCACAAAGTGATTTTATTATGCAGTTACTCAAGGCCGCTGATGCCAACGTTGGAAGCATGACATATTTCATGTCTACGGCACCTTTTCCCTCGTGGGCCACAGATGGTTTCACTGAGGCGAAGTGATGAATGGCTCTATTGCAACATGAAGATGTCGGCGCCTTCTTGGCAGGCGCGTTGTCGTCCTGATTGCAGGCAGTTTCGCTGGAACGATGCTGAATGGAACGTCCTCGTCCTCGACCCGAGTCGCAGGGTCGACGTTCTGGACTCATCATGCGGGAGGTTTAACTGTGACTCTGAAGAACCACAGGCTGAAGCTGCAGCTGAAACATTTGGCCCTTTTTTTCCTTCCAGTGATGAAACAGATGGAGATTGGATTTGTGTTTGCAAACTCTTTAGTAACTCCGCGTTGGTTCAACTCTCCACAGCTCCTTTCAAGCAACACTACAAGTCTGCTTTAAATCTTCTAACGAGCAGCTTCTCCCAAATGCACCCCATCAGGTTCACACATTCCTCCGGTGGGGTTTTGGCCCCAGCGCGGAGCTTCATCCTCCACTTCCAGCACTGTGTAGCGTGTGGCGCTCCAACCGCACGCGCTGTCGCCCTGGAGAACCCGCAGAACCTTCTCAATTTGGCTGAGGCCTGTTCTCAATGTACTATTTCCACATGTGATATATCACTTTAAATTAAATTAAAACGCCCCCACGTTCTCGCATTCACCGCCCGCCTGATGAGTGCTCGGGGCTCAGAATGGTTAAACACACCTCTGCTGCCTGTGTCCAGGCCAGAGAATGGCCTGCTCCACAAAAACAAACGCGCATATTTTTAGGGAAATAAACTCTGGACTCCAGGGGACACGTGTGGAACCTTTTCTGGCAGCCGCGTTGAAAACCACTGTCGTCCGTGATTTCAGCCAGTATTACTCACCTGCACGTCGTGAAGGTTGTGCATGTGTGGGAATATTTTTCACTGAGGTGTCAAAGCTGTTCGGAACGGCAGCCATTCGGGAGCTTTACTTACGAGATGATTTAGCTTTGGGAACAACGGCAGAGCAAGCGTGTCCGTGAACATTACGGCCGTGGAGTTCCAGCACAGACCCAGTGGATCGTTCCCTGGAAGCCCTCACAAATCACGGCTGCTCCAACCCGCAGCGCTGGGACTCCGCGAGGCTCTGGGAGCCTGGTGAGAAGCGGTTCCTAAGATGAGTGGTTTTGGGAAA
The DNA here is from genome assembly GCF_900634795.4 of Betta splendens. Taxonomy (NCBI): domain Eukaryota; kingdom Metazoa; phylum Chordata; class Actinopteri; order Anabantiformes; family Osphronemidae; genus Betta; species Betta splendens. The sequence continues at coordinate 6,380,043 of NC_040884.2, forward strand.
AACCTCAGGACTGGAAGCAGTAAAGCATGACAGAAAAGACTCACTGGCCTACTGTATGTTGTTGGACGTTATATACACGATGGTTTAATGTTGTTGTGTTAATGTTCCTCCTCGGTCAAACTCCGTAAAGTGGGAAAGCCGAGTGCTTCATCTTGCCCTCACTGTAACCTCATATCAGGGAATGCGCCTCAGGTAGAATACTGTTAATAATTAATTGAGAATAAACCAAAAGCTGGATGAGAATTAAAAGCCTCAAAAGGATGAACCAGGGACACGTAGTTTATGAGATTCTACCCGGGGGCAAATTCTGATTGAGTCCCTGTAGAAACGGACAAAGAGGTTCTATAGAGCAGGAAGTGATGGTCAGACGTTAACGCTGCTGTGACCTTGTGCTTCAGTTTGTGCTAAATGTAGTTTTCTTAGAGATGAAACTGGACTCCTCATCCCCCGGAGGAAGTCTGCGACCCACTGAGACCCACTGAGACCCACTGAGTCACATCACACCCAACAATGCACATAATGGCACATAATGGCACACAGACTGACTACAGCAGTACCAGCGTGTTTGTTTACCGTGAGCGTGTTTTGGATAATTAACTCTCCTCTGCAGCGAGGACTCAGAGGTGTCTTGTACTTTTTGACGCTGGAGGCCGGTGGAGACATTTTTAGCTTGGCGCTGTATTCCAGCAATTAAAATGCCTCCAGAAATGCTGTGCTGCTGTGGCCTCTGTTGTTCTCTCTTCCTGGTCTTCCTGCTCCGTAGGAGAAAAAAAAGCATTGCTCCGGCAACGAATCACATTAATTAACCCCTTTGCTCCCAAACACTCAACACACACACAAACACATTAATGCTACAGTTAATCAGCCAGTGCAGTGACCTTGTGTAATTTGAAATAGCAGTATGAATATGTTATTTTATAATTGGGCCCAGAGGACTAAAAGCTGAGGAATTGTCTGCTTTACGTCGTTTGCGCGGAGGAATTATTTTAAGACCACACTTCTGGCATTTTGGCTATAATTGAGCTTCAGTGTTTTATTCACATGTACCATTAAACAGAGCAGCTACTTTTGAAACTAAAGACGTACATCCAGTATTTGATACGGCTAAATGTTTGTGCTCTGTCATGTTCCCTTTATACTTCAGCATTTGATCATTAGCCTTATCATAGTTTTCTTTTTGCCCATTAACCTGCAGCTGTTTAACATGTTACAGCTAAGCCACAGAGTAATGCTTCATTTTTGTAGTCCAGGTTAACTGACCTGGCAAGTTTCAAATAATTGTCAAATTAACAATGAGATAAATTATTAAAACATCCCTTTTTCCTAATTCGTCATGCCTCAAACCAGGAAGTGTGCGTTTGAGTGTAATCAGACGATGGTGGTGAGATCGTTAGGGAAATGACTTTACTGTATGTGGTGACATTAGAACCGATTGTAATCTGACCAAACAATACCTCAGTGTCTGCAGAGTTAAATATTATGCAAAGGTTTGTATATGAGCCCGAGCCCAGTATCATCTGTCAAATATGGAAACCTGTCCAGGACCGTTGGAGTGATGCTATCGCTATGCTGAACGTCATTCACACAGTAGGTCACTGGCTGCGAACGGTTTAGGAGGTATCTAATGCTCCCTCAGCTCCAGGATCCCGTCTCTTGGCCTTTGCATGTTTCCTTGGACAGCAGCTCCGTGCTCAGGGGCCCAGCTGGATAATGGCACATTTCTTCCAGGCAACGTAGGGACGGAGTGAGAGTGGGGGGGGGGTGCAGAAGCAGCTTATCTGGCTGCGAGCCACCCTCACCACCACCACCAGTGACCCTGATGAGGGATTTATATATTTATATATTCAGACCATTCCTCTCGACTTGGCCAGTGGGTTTCTGTAGACACCCCCCCCCCCCCCCCCCCCCAACTCTACAAGTCATGCAAATCTTCATAGATTTATGGGTGAGAGAGGAGCGTGGCCCGAGGCCGAACGGTAGTGACACGGAGAGGTAAACAAGCCTAAGATATGTTAGTGGAGGCTGTGACAGGCCCTCCGTCAGGAAACAGCCCGTGGTCCTGTTCAGGTTCGAATGATGTAATAGAACAGGGACCCTGGATGAATACAGGCGCAGTCATTAATGCACTAGACACACAAGAACAATAATCAAGAGACTTGGGACTTTTATAAATAAAAACATACTAATACTAATATTAGACTAGTGATATACAATGATATAGTGTCAAAACCTGAAGCAGAGACCACCCATATAGATTGATTTATTATCATGTGGGGCAGGTTCAGACTGTGAAGCTCACATTTAATTCAGCATTTGTACAAGCGTGAAGTCGTAAACTTGCAAACACCAACATATTTCGCTACGAGCTTTTTCGTCCAGGTTTTTGTGTGAATCGGCAGCTCGCCGTCGACGCCGTGCTCATTTCCATTGGCCTGTTACAGCTACAGCAGCAGGCCCGTGAAGGGGAGCGGGGGGGCTCCGCAGCCAGCCGGCCTCCCCTGGAAAATACAGGATGCCTTCCTGTGTCAGAAAGCTGCAGAGCCAGAGGGGAAAAAGTTAGTGCGGATGCTGCGGGGCCAAGAACGAGCCGGGAGCAGGGGGTCGACGAGGCAGAGCTGGCAGGAAAGGGAGGAAGAACACGTGGCTCACATTTCTCTTTACATTCTAGAAACCTGACATTAGGTGGACACCACGGCCTGTGTATAGGTATAAGTACAGGCTCTTCACTAGCAACCATGAGGCTCCCAGCTACTATACTGTACTACCATTATATTGAGTGTGCACAAACTCGTTAGGACTTTCACGAGGTTAAAGGTCATTAAGGTTTTCAGGTTGTTGTTTTTTTACTGAAACTGTACTTTTGTGATGCAGAAGTGGCGCTAATGTATGTTTTGTGTGTTTGAATATTTATCGGGGCTCCCACGTTGGCCTTCTGACGTTTCTACGGTGCAATGGCGACACCACGTGGCACAGGTTCATATTTGCACTGTGCTGCCTGAAAATGGCGTCTTTACTCGATACACGGCGGTCATCGTGGATCAAAGTTTCCATTCCTTAGTTCTTGTCTAACTGCCTTAAAGCCAAGTGACGACGAGCCGCGGGAGATGCGTCGTACGTTGTGACGTGCAGACACTCGACTGCTTCGTCCGACGTGAGAAAACGGTAAGTTACAGGAAAGTCCTCCTAAAAACAGCTCTCGTGATGTTTAATCTAAAACTAGATTTACTAGAACAGAGAGAACGTAGACATTTATCGGGACGTTAAAATGATTTAAAAAACGCTTTAAACAAGAATTAGACTCTGCTTTGTTTGGGTGCAATCCTGGTGCCAACCAGCAGGTGGCGGTATGACGCAGCTTTCCAACCTGTTCCTGGACGTACACAGGTAAAAAGAACAACGCAGCTGAGGCCTGGGGTGATTCTTTGTTTGGAAAGCAGATATCGTTACTCATATTTGTCAACATTTACTGCCAATAATAAGTACAATGGCAACAAAGTTATTCCATTTTCTAGCGTTTCACTTTCACCAATTATTTTTGTATTTATTCAACTTGTCGAGTTTCAATTAGTAAATATTTTTACTAGTGGATATTAGAGCTCAGTAAACATCATCTAGGTGACCTCACTCCCTGTCATAGCCGCTTGGCATGAAAATGATTTTATATTTTCCCGTTCGAAGTGGATAAACACACAAATTAACACCTGACCTGCTCCACTTTGCCGGCACTCATGTAAAGTGGAAACTTGTGGCAGTGGCGGCATACTTTAAGCAGGAGAGCATCACTAAGTTGTGTGAAATGAGTGACAGCACATGCAGAGAGCTGTCAGTAGCATTTGCAAGTCAATGCTCAGATTTAACCTCTTCACTCTCCCCTTAGAGTGGCTCGGCTGCCTGAATCCACAATCTACCTTTGAAAAAAACACTTTTTCTCTCACTGGGCTTTTTTTTAATAAAAACATCCGCAAATGAGACTATAAACAGTTACGCTGACCTTGTCGGTAAATTCTACTGCCAGTCCTTTCTAAACTACTTAGCTTTAAGTCTTGTTTCATTGCCTCTGTGAGTTTAGAGCACAACTGTAAAAGCTGGTGCCTTCGGAGGTATTTGGAAATTCAGCAGGAGATCTTATTGCACGTCTTTGCAAAGACAAACAAATGACCCTGTTGTTCTGTTTCATAAAGAAAAAAATGCCAGTGAACCAGTGCGCATTCCCTCTCCACAAGGTTCCGACAGGTTATGATTAAAACGGTGCCACGTGTACAAAAAAGACGTATCTAGCAACAACCATAGGATAGAATTCAGTATTGATCTGTACGGGCTGTTATGTGGTCTGAACACTGCAGGAGACATTTGTGAGAGGAACCAATGTCACGACGCAGCGCTGGAATTCCTGGGTTCCCACACACTCATGCCTGCGGGCACCTCGTGTCACCGTCTGTGGTGTGTGCGTGCGCGTGCGTGCGTGCGCGTGTGTGTGTGTGTGTGTGTGTGTGTGTGTGTCACAGAGGGTATTTATTTGTATCTAGCTGCAAGGAGGAGAAGTGTGTGTGTGTGTGTGTGTGTGTGTGTGTGTGTGTGTGTGTGTGTGTGTGTGTGTGTGTGTGTGTGTGTGTGTGTGTGTGTGTGTGTGTGTGTGAGCATGGCTGCTGCTGATGTGGGTCATTACCCCTTCTTTCCCCTGGGGGCCATGCAGCGGGGGAGGACAGAAGGGGAGGGGATGGATGGAGTGCTGGGTGGAGGGGGGGAGGGGTGGTATGGGAAAAATGGAGGGTGATGGTGGGAGTGCCTGGAGGGAGGGGTAGATTGTGTGTGTGTTGAGGAAAGGTTATGGGGGGGTGGGGGCTGGTTGGGTCCCAGAGGAGCAGAGACCAATAAATCACTGTGCCGTCTCTGTGCTGACACCCAGCTTGTCTGATGAGGGACATGGAGGCAAAGTGAAGCTGCAGTGAAATGGTGAAGTGGTGGTGTGTGGGGTGGGGGGGGGGTCCACCTCAGTGACAACACTATGGTCTTGTCTTCCTGTCACTCAAGCCCAGGCTGGGCAGGACCCATTCTCGGCCCAATCCCAAAGGCGCTGAGGAACCTGGACGGAGGTCGTTAATGCTGGTGGAGAAACGGCGAAGCATCGAGCACCTTGTTCTGGTCTCATCCTTGTTCCCAGGAGAGGCCGTTTTCCAGGAGGGCTTCTGTTCATGCGTGAGTCAAACATGGTTAAACTAAAGGAATAGAATTCAAAAAACTCCTTGAACCCAATTTGATGCTTAGAGGCCATTGATTCATGCTTCAGTCCTATGTTTGAAAATAAAATGCCAAAAGCTTTTCTGTAAGTTCAAAATCAATTATGACTTCTCTTCATTTTCCAGGACTCTGAAAGTTTTAAAGAAACCATAAATATACTTCACCAACATTAAGATACCGTGTGAGGAATGAGAATCAAACAATGAGTACGTACATATTTCTAGAAAAAACTAGCCATCACTGGAGGTGATACATCCTCTTAGAGCTCCATTGCATTGTGGGAAATAGAGGCCTGCGTTCCCTGCTGTGTCTGTTGATTACTACCTGTCGCTGTTATAGCTGCAAACTGTGAGCGTTGAAAGACGGAAGGCCTTGTGTTTGTGTTTGAAGGACTCCAACATGTGATCCTAACCGTTAAACTTCCAGCTCTGAAGAATTACTCGCTAATCTTAGTTTGACCTTTCATCACTGGAACAAAAATGACTCCAGAAGTGCAATGGCGACACCATTGCACACCTACTGTGTTTAGTGTCATTCCCACCTACAACATGCAACGTTAGCTACGTTAGCTACGTTAGCTACGTTAGCTACGTTAGCTACGTTAGCCTTGCACGGCGCTCCCTGCTCCACTGTGCTCCTCTGTCGTCTGCTTCGCGTCGCCACGCTCCGCACAGCCCTCAGCTATTAGTCACCATCAAATTACAATAAATAATAAAGATGCAGAACCCACCAGTCGACTCTGGATGAATGAAACTCCCTGATTGGCTCCATGGATGAGCCAGAACCCTCTAGACCTCAGTATCTGTTGGTTGATTTTCAGAGAAGGCGTCGTCTGATAGTTCTACCATAAACACTTAGGCTTTTGCTTTCGGGCTGGTTTTAATTCTGCAGACCCTGAGTCAAACAGACGGCTGAGGTTTATTGATCCAAGCGGTAACAACTCTCATCAAGCTGCAGCGCATTAAAGAAAGTAAAAAGCAAAGGTTCTGGCAGCGCGTCCGTCCGGCGAACCCCGGCTGGTGCCGCTCGGTGCTGCTGAAACGAAACAGACGGCAGCTCATCGCCTGACGTGGTCGCTGGCAGAGGCGGAGCAGTGAGGGGTCTCTGGAGCTCCATGGGAAGTGAACGCGCCGTCATCACCTCACGCGAGGCCTCCGCTCCGACGGGACGTCTCTGGGCTCCGGACGCCCTGCGCGCTGGTGTCTGCAGCTCTCCGCTCTCGCCTCCAGCTATGAATATGACGGGACGCCCGGGCGCTTTCCGTTGTTTCGCCTTTTCATACAGGTTTGTGCACGTGTTGAGTGAAACCCGTGGACTGGACTGAAACCAAACGCTCCAGTTTGACCAGTGTGTCTTATTCTCACTGAGGGACCCACGTTGAGTCTGGGTGGAGGAGAGAAGGGCACCGAGGCCTTGGTGTATTTAATGAGTGGAGCCCAGACAACACACACACACACACACACACACACGGAGCCCACTCCTTCATCTGACCTGCCAATAGCAATAATACGTGTCCTTCACTTATCATTTGCTATCATCTATATTATTATGCCTCCCCCCCCAGCACAACACAATGCAGCCTCATACATCCTGTGCCCTCCTCCCCCGGTCGCCCACCCCCACCCCATCACCCAGCCCAGCACTTCTCTCTCCCCCAGCACACACACCACCGTGAACCATCTCCCTGTGCAGCAGCAGACTGCAAAGCACTGCATTCCTCATGCCTTTTTTTTCTAATAAATGTGATCCCAGAATCTGGGAGGGAGGCCGGTGCTGTGCATTAAAATTCATGGGAAAAAAATGGCAATAAAATCTTTCTTTCTCTCTCTTCCCCTCCTTCTCTCCTTCCCTCTCCACTCATCCCAGTACTCCCCTCACCCTTTTTTCATTCCCTCACTTGTCTGCTCAACACACGTACGCACACACAAACACACACACACACACACACACACACACACGCTTTTTCTTCCAACACTCGTGTGCACTCTCTCTCTCTCGTTCAATCTCTAACCCTCCTACTGGCTCGTCTTTCGCAGCAGCCCCCCTGCTGTCCTTCATCCTTTATTCTCTTCCTCCTCCCTCCCTCCCTCCCTGCTTTTCCTCTCTCTTTCTCTTACACACACACACACACACACACACATATACTCTCACACAAACACACAGACCCATCTATTTTTTCCAGCTCCACCTCTGGCAGGTTGTGATTTCCACTGTCAGAAATTGCTTTTTCAATATCTCTCTCTCTCTCTCTAATTATGAGCCCTGCTAAAGGGGTCGTGCCACCAGAATACCAATTTTTCCACCATTTCTCCTTTCTCTGGAATAATATTCATTTTCTGGGTAACACCGATGCGCACGTTGCACCTCCAGCCATGCGAGCGTTGCAGCATCACCAGCACTGCACGTCTGTGGGACTCTGTCCTCCCCCTCTGCTTTAAATCCATTTGGTCAGGTTCTGGTGGTCACGATTAATTTTTGACATCCAGGAAGAAACAAGTCGATACAGATGTTAGAGCAAAGTCTATTTATTTGCACATCAACAAGGACCAAATAGGGGGAAATGTAAGACTTTTGGGCGCACTGACAGTTTGTGGGGAGAAAAGGGAAAACCACTGAATCTTGATACAACCACACACACAACTGCTGACATTCTCAATCCCCTCCTCGTACCCAGGAAAGGGTTAACTTCGCTGAGTAGTTGTAGCCTGCTTGATTGACGTGCGGGGTATTTTGCTAGCCGCAGCCTCCAATCGGCAGCCGGTCAGCTTACCCCACGTGGGTGTTCTTACGTCCTATTGGTTTATCCTCCGAGTGTTTACCGTGCCCAGGCCGAGCCCCACGTGGAAATTTCATTCAATCACTGAACTATTCTTCTGAATTTCTACCTCAGTTTTTGCACCTTTTTAAAAAATACAAGTCTAAATATGACTAATTGTGTTCGCGGGTGTTTTGTTACATCATTATTTATATGCGGATGTAGCTAATAGGAAAGCGACGTTAAAAGGAGACACCAAATAGCAGCAGCGTCGTGTGAAAGCTCGTATTTATGACTTAGACGTGTTGAAACAGTTTTATCCGCAAGAGACACAGTTCTATTAATTTTCGTGAAAGCAATCGAAAGACGGGGGTGTTAGTAAAGCACGTATTTAGGTCTTGTCCCTCCTCGAAGGCAGCTACTCATGTTATGTCCCATTGAGGAGGGGGTGAGGGACTGGGAGTGTTGTGTGAAAAGAGTGCAGGCCAGCGAGCGAGACAAAAGAGGCTGCGGCTGCATTCAATGTGCTGGTGGTGTGTCCGTCTCCGAAGCCACGAGCAAACCACATCCCCCCGCCGCCGCCTCGCCTCCTCTCCTCTCCTCTCCTCTCATCTCCACTCCTCTCCTGGCCTTCGCGCTGCACGCGGCGAAGACGCACCGGGGACGGGAAAGTAACGGCGCTCTCGTGAGTGGCGGAAGCGCAAAGTTGCGGACTCGGGGAGGACACGCGGGCTGCTCTCCTCTCCGGACCGGCTGTTTCGCCTTCCGCTCTCCGCGCGCGCCCACTTCCACGTCGAGCTCGCGGGGCGCTGCGCTGCGGTGCGGTGCGGTGCGGGGCTCGGAGATATCAAGCAGAACAAAGGAGTCTTGAGGCGAGGAATGAGCGAGCCGAGGCTAGCGCTGCCGTTACCGTTGAAACCGGGCCAGATGCCTCTCTGAGACCAACAATAGCACATCGGCTGCTCGTATTTCTCCACGAAGCTTTCCGCCCCGAAAGAGGGAGAGAGAAGAAGGACAAAAAAAGAGCGCACGCGGAGACACGCAAGTCGGCGGCTACAATGTTCCCCCAGAACCGACCCCCGGTAAGTAGGCTACGCCACCATGTAGCAGTCTGCCGGGAGATGGTCTCATAACGACGTAGTAAACGCCGGCTGCTATTAATCCTCCCAGACTCTCATTAAAATGCAGACTGGAAGGGTTTGGGTTCGTCGTTGTTTTCTATTTCCGGGGGTTCCTTTTGTAGGGAACGTGCGGTTCTCTGCGCGCGGACCGGCATCGTGTCCGTGTCTTTTTATTCGAGCCAACTGTGACCGTCGCTTCGCATACGTTACGCACACTGTTGTGGGTTTCGCGAGGCCAAACCCTCCGCGAACAGCCTCCAACTTTGCCAAGTGTCTTTGTGTGTGACTCCCGTGCCCTTGGTGGCCGCCGCCGCCGCCGCCGCCGCCGCGGGGTTCGAACCTCGGAGCCTCCGCGCGACTCCGCACCGGAGTTGACCCAGATGATGAAGTCTGTTTGTTTCTCCCTTCTTCCCTGCGCTGGGGAGGGAGGGGGTGAGGGGGGTGAGTCAGATGGCTTGTTGACACGTTCACTCAAAGCGCTGCCCTGCTCGAGTGCTACTCATTGTTTTCACAAATCCTGCTTTGGCTTTTTTTTAAAGCCTATTCCTTTTCAGTTTCGTGCTCGTTCTCTACAGATTGTAAAAAAAAAAAAAAAAGTAGAGGCCTTTTTCAGGTAAATGCCCACTGCTCCTAAAACACCTCTATTATTGGTATAAAAGGCGCCGGGAACAGACCGGGAACGTTCACTTTGCCACATTCATAGCGCGTGGCTTTAATTTGTTTTAGCTGATTTAGGTGGAGGGCTTTTGAGCTGACTGAAATACATAAACACTGGTCCTCCAGCTGTGTGAAGTATCAATTAAGACCTGCTCATTTGCCTAACCCTCATCTACGTCCCTCAGCCACGCCACCCTGCACCCACCTCTGACAGTGTTTTGACATTTGTGTCCCATGCACTGAGACCAGATTAAGCACACTGTGCAGTATGAGCTCACTCCGTGTGAATATTTGCTCACCAATTTAATTAATTCCCTTAACTAACCCTTTCGGACACGCTGTTTCAATCTCTGGAGCCTTTCTGATTCTGTAATGCAGGATCACCATCATTCAATGTAGCGATGTATGTTAGCGTCCACGTTGTTTGAGTCTTATTTCTAAACATGCAGCACATACACAGCATTTGCACAGCAGCAGCCGAGGCCGTGTGTGCAGTGCAGTGCAGTGCAGGGAGGCGAGGCAGGAGGCGGACTGTGGCTCTGTGGTTTGCACTGTAAACCCAATCCCTCTCATCCAGCCTCTCCTTGTTGTGTTCCTGTGAGGGCTCCAAGCCACATCTTAACGTATGGGCCGGCGTCCCACGGCCCGAGGAGCAGACTGCGGCGGGTCTCGGCGGAATGTTTAGTCCGGCGGCTCGTTTCATTTGGAGCCTCCCTGCAGACCTCGGGGCGAGAGGCGCCCATCCCCTGAAGGAGCCGGGCCGTCGGTGGCGCTTGTTCGCACCTCGGAGTGAAGGGCCACGCGCTCCGACCCGGCCGACTGCTAACGCCTCGAAGCGCAAGGCTGGCAGCGACCTGTCGGCGCAGCACACCGGTCCGACCCGGAGGAATCTGACCCGGAGCGCGCATAAAGATGTGGCTTAAATATTTGTATGGAATAGAGGTTGTGAATAAGCCCTTTCACGTGCCGATGAATTTTTCGGATTCCACCTAGCATGTCATTTGACCTGCGTTAATGGCTTCATACAATAGGAACCTTCTTTTCTGATTCTTCAGGCAGCGTCCTTTACATTTTATACGGATGAACAGGATGTACTTTATACCCGTTAAAGTGTAAATACCTCAGTCTTCTACAAACACATCTCATAATATGAGCAATAAATAGAGTAAAGTTGAATCTCAGAATGTTGACGTCCAAAATTTTAAATGTGACCAAAGATTAAAATGCTTCAGGATGTGTGTTTTCATACACTAACTTCCAACTGTCGTAGACGCCCGCTCTTCACATCTGACGCAATGACAGGATCGTACTATGCTGCAGACTCAGGCACAGGAAGAAACACAGCATTGTTCGTGTGAGGTGTGTTTCTGCAGCCGTAGTGGACGCGATCCGCGGGACATGACAGTATTTTTAGCGCGTGATCAAAGAGTTTAAGAGATCAGATGTATCGGCGTTCCCAGTGGTGATAATGCAGCGCCAATGTGCTGCGTAACTAAGCCTTGGATGCAGGACTTTTCCTAAGCTGTTGTAGGTGCGTCTGCGTTTCTCTCAGCATTCCTCAGACAAGTCTATTTACAAATGCTGCTTTTCTCCGTCCTTGAAAATGACCTCTTAATAGCTTTTGTGTTGTATGTGTTGTAGTAATAATCATAAGTAGACTACTTGTTTGGCAGCTACCCACACTGTTCACAGCTCTAAAAGATCCCATTCACCGGGACGACTGTTGGGACGTGTTTCCTTCCGAATAGGTTGGACTAAAAGGTACATTTGTTTTCCCAATTCTCTTTCGCAAACTCATTGTACCTAGAAACCCTGATGTATTCCAGACCTTCTCTTGGGGGGGTCAGTGTCATTTAACCCATGCTGAATGTTTACTATGTGACAAATGGTGGATATGACGGGGTCCATATTGCTATTGTGGTGCCATAGTACAAGATTTTAAAATATAAGCAGCACTTGGTGACTCTAGGTCACATCAAGTGGACCTTGATTCACCATCATTGTGCTCATTATCGCATTGCCACATGCCAAACAGTACATGAACCACTTGAAGCCACTTGTGCTGTGCACATGACGATCAGAGCACCACAAGATGCACTGGAGCAGGGCATTTTCAAAAAGCCCTCCCACATCTTTACAGTGGGAAAAAATCATGTAAAATATGAATGTCAAGGGTTATAAATCATAAAAATAATGTCCTTATTTAGACTGAGTGTTGAAATGGTAAGAGCTTAATTTACAGATGGAGGTCAAACATGTTTTGAACTTAATTTTCCAACACTTTACGTGTGCATGTGCTAAAGCTTCTTCCTGTAGTACTGTCCTCCTACACTTCTTGACTCAGGTGTTTTTCAAAGATGCGTGAACCATGGATAAGGAAAGGTGAGACATGCGCTGCTGAGACTACTCTGACTGAAAGCCTGAGATCAGGCCATCCCGTGCACAAAAAGCCCCGACTTCCCCACTCCTCGCATGCTTTCAACTCTTTATTACCACCGTTGTCCAGTGGCGAGAGTGTGGCTATCGATCAGGCGCTCGCCCGCTTCACTCAGCCGGCGATTAGATGGAGCGAGCGAAAAAGAAAAGGCAGTAGAAAATGAAGGAGGAGGCTGAAGGGACCGCAGGTTTACACAAGCTGTTGTGGAGGTGCGTCTCTGTGGAAGGAACAAACGAGCTGAGGGGGTTACCTAATAAAAGAAGGCACCTCTAGCAATTAAGCCAGCTGACAAGCAAACTGTGGCGCTCCGCTAATGTGGGCTGACAGCAGGGAAATTTGAATAACGAGGCTTGCGGGAGGAAGGAGGAGGCGGAGGGGGTTGGATGGGAGAGATGTGTGGCACTAATGAAACAGGTGCCTGGCAGCCCCTCCCTCTTTAAGTGCAGAAATCATTGAGAGATTACCAGCGTGTTTCTTCACTACGGAGCCGAGCACGCAGCTTTTCCCCCGTCTTTCCTTCCCCACTGGAAATCGCCCGAACAATGCAAATAGCCGGCGAATCTTGACAGTCGCGCTGGAAGCGTTTTGAAAGAAGCGGCTTTGGCCGTTTAGCGCGTTTGATAAAGGACGGCGTATTGACATGTCCCCTGTCTCCCAGCGATGGGGACGGTGCGTTCAGGGGCACGCGTTTTTCAGACAGCTATTCTGGGTTAAGGCCTTCTGTCACGGCGTCCTTGGCGATAGTCAGACGAGCGCTCGGTGGGTGTTTACTCAGATGATCGACTTTGTGGATAAGCAGTAATTAGTGGCGTGACTAATGGGCCGAGCTATATGAAGGGAGGCGCAGAGTCTCCCCAGCTCTTGGAGAGACGGATCGAGCCTAAACAAATAAAACAGAACTCTAATCTAAGCACTGGGCTGTGTGTGTAATGGCCACGCTATCAGTGACTGCCTGACAACTATTTAGGCAACCTGTTAACATTATTTCTGCCATCGTTGGGTTTATGTTTAATATTTCCAGTATTGTCTTAAAAATTACCATCTAAAAAAAGCAACTGACCTGATGTGCAAGAGGTCTTGGATTTATTATTCTGAAGGTTGTTGTATGTTGTTGTTGTTGTTGTCTTGTGTGTTTAAATACTCCATTTCAATATTAGCATTAAGTTTAAAGTACAGAATCTCATGACCGCTGCTCTTAGTCTTGTTTTTGTGTTGATTTTGCTGCCAGGGGAATTTGTTACTCTAAGCTAGATAAGATGGATTCTCTGGCCAAGTCTGGGCTCAGTTGCTGTTTTGGATTTGTATGAAAAACTTAAAATGGCAGATAGGAAACAAGTCTGCAAAGGAATGTTCATGTATAATAGAGCTTAGAAGAGTCACATGATGTTAAAACCACGTCTTGAATGTGAAAGGTCACATCAAAGGAGGCTTTTTTACAACACATCCCCAACTTTCCAGGAAGAAGAGTCCGACCAGCGTCCTTTGGGTGAACCTGATATCCCTACAGTCACACCGTAACAGCGATGGCCCCATTTTAGTTCCATTAGCAAATTGTGTGTCAGCGCGGGTAGAGAGGATTCAGGCACATCTTGCACATTCCCATCAGTTCTGGCGCTGACGCAGGAGCTGTGTCATGTGTGACTACAATAAAGTGCATGTGTGCTTGTAAATACTTGTGGAAATGTGCATCGTGTGTGTGTGTGTGTGTGTGTGTGTGTGTGTGTGTGTGTGTGTGTGTGTGTGTGTGTGTGTGTGTGTGTGTGTGTGTGTGTGTGTGTGTGTGTGTGTGTGCGCTTATTTAAGGGTGGGGGGTTGGAGCAAGGATGTGAGGTCATCGTGGTTTTGTTGCTTGCGGTGTAATTATACGTACCTCAATTGAAAAGAGGAATGATTTCATTCAGGCAATGCCACACTGTTCGTCCTTCCACATCAGAATGTGTGTTAATGTGCGCACAGACAGATTTTCCACATCATTTTGATCATTTGGAACTTGTTTTTGCTGTTTTGTTTGTGTTTTTGCGTTCGCTGTATTCGATGCGTCTGACTTCATGTTGCACGTTTGTCTCGATGAGGCTCCTTGGGTTGGTACTGTCATCCACTGAACGGGACGTTGGGATAGATTAAATGATTTCTGGCCCCACAGACGACCCGCTCATGCTCTCCTTATGCCCATCAGGTTCACATTTAATCATTGCAATCGCCGTCCTGCACTCAGATTAGTGCGCGTGCCGGTGCGTGCAACGCATGAGTGTCATATCTGGCGTTTCCATATTGAGCTCGTGCGTGGCATTAAACCCCTGCCTTTGGCCTTTTGGCAGCTTGCTCACTGGAACGGAACGGATCACTGGCAACAATACAGAGCTGTTTGGAGATGTCAACACCTCCCCACCGATTCATCTCAACTAGTGGAGTAATCAGATGATCTCTAATCATATCAGAAAAGCTTTCCTTCCTCCTGCTGCCCCACCTCCCCTCAGCTCCTTTCACTGTTACAGAAACAGACTTTATGATTGTGTGAGCCACAGAAAAGTCCTGTAATTGTGTAAAATTGTTCTGTCTATGTAAGGTTCGTTCAAGGGCAGAGCGTGTATGCTTTTTCTGTTTGCTCCGGAGCCAGGATGCAGCTGAGAGGCGAGCAATAACTGGCCGCGGGATTATCAGGTGAGACTCGCAGCCTCAATCCATTCCCTGAGGTCACGGGGTCAGCGTGATTAACTGACCTCCCGCTTTAAAGCCTGCTCAGCTGTTTAGTGGCTCAAGGGTTGGGCCGGACTAACAGCAGTGTTAGTGGAAAATATAGGGAGTTATGAAAGAGGTTATATATGCTGGAATAGATTCTGTTCCAGTGTCTCAAGGCGGCAAATGTCACATGCGTCACGTCTGGTGTGGTGTGAATCATCGTCAACAGCGCTGCCGAGCAGCAGACTGGAGTCGTGCGTTGGGTCCCGGGCAGCTGATACGCCACAGAAATGGCAGTTTGTTCCA
Source organism: Betta splendens (assembly GCF_900634795.4). Classification (NCBI taxonomy): domain Eukaryota; kingdom Metazoa; phylum Chordata; class Actinopteri; order Anabantiformes; family Osphronemidae; genus Betta; species Betta splendens. The sequence goes on from NC_040884.2 coordinate 6,395,236, forward strand.
CGAACACGAGACCAATGCACATGCACTTGGAAGGCACCTTTTTTGTAGGAAAAAAAAATGACATCCCTGAAAAATATTAAAGCAACAGGCGGAAAATGTGTGATTAAAAATAGGGGGGCAGTCTCTTCTTTTGCTCTTATGAAATGGCCTTGGTGCTCTTTTTTTTTGTTTCCTCCCGTGAAGAGGTGTGTGCGTTTAATCATGGGTTTTCTGTGAGAAAGGGGAGTGTCTGTGTGTTTCTTTGCAAGGCTGAATGTGTAGCACTGGGTTCATGCGTGCCGAGGAAAAGGTGTGTGTGTATTTGTGTGTTCTGTGATTTAGTGGGGGGAATCTGGCCGACAGATTGAGAGCAGCTTGTTAGAAAGAGGAACAATAAGGCCACAGCCCCTCCATCTTTTTCCTTCCTTTTTGCTTTTTCTTCCTTCTTTCCATTTTCCATTCTTATTTCCAATCTTTCATCGCAGGCTTTCAGTCGGCCCTCCTCTCGCTCTTCGTTCATCTTTCCATCTGTATTATTAGTTTCCCCCTCCTTTGCCCTTTTTATGTAGACGTGCAAGTATTGACTTCAGGTACAGACACACTTTGCTCTTGTCAATACTCGTAACAAGCTTTCAAACATTACGCCTGCTGCTCCTTTTGGTGCCGCAGTTGAGTGATGTAATTAAATTGTTAATTGATCATTAATCGTCTTTAATGTGGGAGAGATGCATGTTGGTGTTTTTCTTAATCAAATGAATCATTACTGCTGTCAGTTATTTGTCATTACTGTCATTGTACTGAGCTTGAGACTGTTTTGTCTAGCTGGAAAGGTGGGCAGTGTGTTTTGGGGATTCCTGTGGCACGTATTGTGTTGTGCTAACCGGTGTTGTGTCATTAAACCAAACCACACAAACGCAGGAGAATGGACACTGACTAATTAAAATAAGCCGTCTATTCAAGCTTCAAGGCTTAAACGGGGAGACTGAATAAGCGTGGTTGCATTTAGAGCCTCGCCCATTATGTTTAGACCTGACCACAGTCCCTGTAGTCCTCAATGTGCGAAATTACTACAATGTGTGGCAAAATATATAAAACCAAACATTGTAGGATAGGTGTACGGTGGAAGAAATACTTGAAACAACCTTCAGTAAAAAAACTTTGCTCCTGTTTCAGTTTTATATATTTTGAAGAGCTAGGACAAAAAAGTCAAAACCATATTTCTCATTTTATATTTATACCGAGCTGCACAAAGACATTGAGCACATTATAATAAATCTGCCAGGAAAGAGACAAAGGCCAGCGAGGCTGCATGGCTTCCAGTTAAGGCTGCACACGAGAGCTGCCCTCCTCCAACACCATCCGAGAGAAAAATACCGCTCCAGGGCAAACGCAGAAAGTTTTCTGCAGTTATTGGCAACTTGCAACTGTAATCTGCTGAAATTTATAGCAGGAGCTGCTGGACTATAACTGGCCCACATGAATATATTTAGAAAATGTACTAGCTGTAAAATCATTACCTATATTATCTAATATCTATCTATTTGAATCTGTCTGAATAAAATACACTTTTTGTGTATTTACTTACACTTTTACATCTCCATCTGATACGATGACAAAAACTAATCAGCGCCGTACTAAAAGCAAATTATATTATCACTTAACCACAGCGTTGTTCGTGTGAAGCCTGTGAACCGACTGACTGTTATTTTGACAGAGAGCTAAACAGACAGACAGACGGGCAGCCCGTACCTCCCTCCTAGTCCGGCCCTCGGCCTCCTTTTGTCTGCCTGTCCTGCAGAATTACCGCTATGGTTGTAGTCTCCTAATTGCTCTGGCCCCTGCAGAGACGGGAGCCTAAGCACTGGGCTTGGGAGGAGTCTTCTCCCCCCTACTGCTCTATTTCTTTCTTCTACTAATGCTTGCAATTAAACCTAGTGTGTTCATTTGGCTAAGGATATTCTTGTACATCTGTATAAGTTGATGATCATTTTACTTCTGCTTCTGCTGGCGTTGACAGTGTCGGTATAATAGGCAGTGTTTACTCAGATCTGCAGATATGGTAATGTAGAGCCTGCTTCTAGGTTTAAAAAAAGGGTTTATGTAAGTTTTTTTTTTTTTTTTTTTTTACGAGTTCTAATAAAAACATTATTGTGTTTAGCCGTGTGTTTTTGGATTCTCGCGTCTTGTATAAACCTCTAAGCAGATTCTCTCTCTCCTCAGGCACCTTTGCAGCCACCTCCGGGTTCTTCTGCCTCGGTGGTGGCAGCTGCGGCCGCGGCGGCCGCCGCAGCGTCGGGGACGCCCCAGTCACTGAAGCTGACCTACCCAGAAACCCTGGACCGCATCAAGGAGGAGTTTCAGTTTCTACAGACTCAGTACCACAGGTGAGAGTGTGGGAGCTGTTGCAGTTGTGTGCCTCTATTTCCCTGTATTGTCCCTTTTGTGTTGCTGGGTCAAAGTCAAAAGGATGCTGGTGAATTGACATGTACTGCACAGTTCTGTGGGGAACAATGGGGTTACGCTAGTATGATGCATTCAGGGTATCTGCCAGGAATAAGCACAGTACATTGTATTGATCATCGCGGTGTGTTGCTGCGTTGAACAGTTGATTCAGGCTTGTTTCTCTAGACCGTTGAACCTTTTCCTTGACCGTTCCAGCCTTTGTCTCACATGAGACGCGTATAGACTGACCTAATGCACATCCGTGTGTTGCTTTCACTGTCTTTTCAGTTCCTTTAACTGGTTTCCATAAACGTCTGCTTTTTTTTTTTTGTTTAAACAGATGGGCGTTCGCACTTTAGATGCATATATGCAGACTATGCTTTGCTTAATGTGTAGGAATGTGGCCAGAATGCCTGTGAATGTGGGATTTGGATAGTCGTGGGCTCTTCACTCTGTCCCTTCCTCCCGTTCTCTCTCTCACCCCCTCCTTTTTCTGTTCTCTTGGCACACCTTCACAGGGTCCCCCACCCCCTCACTATTCTCCTCTCATCCTGCTTTGATTTAGCTGGCCAGAATCTCCCCCCTCCCTCCCTCTGCCCCCCATCCCCCCAAAACTGTGTGTGTATGTGTGATCCCTCTCTGTGTTCTGCTCGCCTTAAGCTCAGATCTTACCGTCCAAAACACCCAGGGCTAGAATGGCTGCATCTACACATACAGGTACTTCAGCATCAAGTTCCTAAAGAGAACTTACAAGATTTACCTTTAAAATTATAATACGAACGTACAGATTGATGTTTCAAGAATGTTTTCACTGGTAAATACTGGGCATAAATGCATCGCCATGTCCTTAATGTACAAATATACAGTTTAATTTAATTTAATTTAATTATCTTAACTTTTCATTTAATGGATCAATGTGCCTGATCAATTTGACTCTTCTGCCCACTGCATGAAAGTTCAAAGATTGGGATATTTGTTCAAATGAATGTACCATTAAATATAAAATAAAAAATTTAAATTAATTGGAAAGAAATGCTCACCATAAACCTGAAAGCAAACTAAGGTCATCGACCTACAGTTAAAAGAAGGCCAAAGCGTGTTTGCAATATCTCCTGCACCAACCTTTGGAGCAACAGTGACCTAGACAAATCAGGCCATTCAGTGAACATGAGTCACCCCTGGATCTGTTGGTTGAGACGGTGCGATCAGCTCCTTTGGCAGCAGTCCTGCGTTACACCTCGTGTTACAAAACACCTGGAGCATGGCCCTGAGAACCAGGGAGCAGGATAAACAATAGGAGTGATGAGATTAAGAGCATGATTGGAGGCAAGAGCGAGCTTGTGCGTCGGCCTGCGGGTTTCAGAACGCTGTGCGCGGCTTAGCGGGCCTGGATCACATTTCCAGGAAAGACTGGTGGACCTTCATATAGGCTCCTCCTGAAGACCAGGACGCACAAAACACAGCAGGGTACAAACTGGATAGTACAACAACAGAAAACTAATACAATAGTAATGGTTATTGGAGTAGTTTGTGTTTCATGTCCTTTGTATGTACAAACTTGTTAATATGAATGACTGGTGATAATCAGGAGTTCAATGGGAGTAAACTGAGCTGCTTTGTCTTCATTAGAAACTCTGCTAAATTAAAATCTATGGTTTAAACTAAAGAAGTGCTGAGTGATAAGTTTTTAATATTATCCTTTTAACTTGTTTATTTATACTGGTGCTTAAAATCAATCACAAGAAAATGCTTCATTATCATTGTTAGGATGAGAGACATTCACTATTATCTTATTATTCCAGCAAAAAGTAAAGGAAAAGGTAAATTACTGCCAGATGTGGGGAAAGAAAAACATATTGCTGCAGAGTTGGTTTTGTTAATTTGTCATACAGCTGCAATATCCTAGAATAAATATTACTGTTTAACTGATTACATTAATAATGATGTTTAATTAATTAATGCTAATCATCAACATCCCTGGGTTAATCTGGTTTTAGTCAAGCATTGATTTAACTGCATTGTTGTCCTGAAAGATGTTTTTATTTATCAATTTTATAAATTAAGGTAATCTGAATAATAGTATACAAACAAGTTTATATTATAATACCCAGATATATGTTATGCAGATGTGATTGTGAATTCATTCATACTGTGGCATTTACAGCTGAGCTACTGTGAGAGTAAGCTCACATTAACTACTGTAGGTGAGTTATTGTTTTTGTATAATCAAGCCTGGTCATGTTTACTTTTCAGCCTCATTTAATTTTTAATAAAGTAGCACAATAAAAAGCTCTTTCCATATTGCTGGATCTCTTGGTGGCTCTAAGTTGCCAGTTTTCTGGTCTGGCAGAAGTTGCCGATGAAGACCAGAGTTGGTCTTCAACAGACGGGAAATCAGACAAACTTGTTACACATTTCACGCAGCAGAGAAATGATGACCTGAACTCCTGACGAGACAAACACCCTGTGACCCATTCAAAGTCTCTGCCCGATGCATGCCTTTAACACACATACGTAGGCATGTACGGGCCTCCCCAATCATCCCTGCACGCGAATAGACGCTGTCTAGAAATAGCAGTGCTTAGTTGTGTATTTTGGCTGCAGAGAAGGTGGCTGCATTCTGATAGATGTTGGATTAGGCAGGAAAGAGACGAAGGGAAGGGATTAACACTGATGAGATCCAACTGTGTGTGGGCGGGAGGACGGATGGGTGGGTGGCGGAGGGCTAAATTTGTGTGTCACTTTATGGTGGCATGTGTGGTCGGTATGAACAAGATTACTGAGGAAGCTAAAGAAAGGGATGGGTTAATTAATTAAAGGGTCTCCAGTAGGTCAGCTACTGTACGGCGCGTGTGAGCGTTAACCGTTTGTAAGGCTGTAATCAGCAGACTGGATGGAGACAGGACAGATCTCTCATTACGGCAAATCTGTCTCTCTAGTTGTAAGAACAATAAGGACACTTATTGTCGTTATGCTGTCCTTAGCCTCTAACCTTGGCTATTGCAGCTAAATGTCCTAATTTAAAGTTATATACAACCTAAGGGTGTGAGGTGCAGCCAAAATGGCCATAATAAAAATGTGTAAATATGATAGATACAAACATGTGTGTAAAGCATGCAACCAGTGACGGGCTTGTGTTATGACTTGTGTGTGTGTGTGTGTGTGTGTGTGTGTGTGTGTGTGTGTGTGTGTGTGTGTGTGTGTGTGTGTGTGTGTGTGTGTGTGTGTGTGTGTGTGTGTGTGTGTGTGTGTGTGTGTGTGTGTGTGTGTGTGTGTGTGTGTGTGAGGGGGGGGCTATAGAGAGGCTCTCAACCACTAACACGCTGCCACTCATCACCTAAGAGTCTTCCCACTTGTCTCTGCTCAAATACTACACGGCAGATGCAACTGCTACGTCATTAAGAGGACTTTGTCGTCTGATTGAATACTAGAGTTTCCTAAAATGATGAGTGGAGAGCGTGCAGCGCCAGTGTCCAGGTGGACCCGTTTCATAGGGTTCATATGATTGACCGAGTGCGTTTAAGAGCTGCCACAGTTGCATCTGGGGTTGTTCTGATTTGTGCTAAAGGAATTTGTCCCATACGGCAGTCGCCGTGGTTGATTGAGGGGTAAAAATAATGTGGTGGCTTCAGAGAAAAGTGCCAGACACTGTTCTAACATGGGAGAAATTGCCACAAGCGCTTTCTCTAACAAGGAAAATGATTTATCAATAAGGACAAAATAATTAGAAATAGAACATCCATAGTTTAGTAATGTAAAAGTGTTCACGTCGACCACATTCTGAGCATCTTTATTGTGTGTGTGTGTGTGTGTGTGTGTGTGTGTGTGTGTGTGTGTGTGTGTGTGTGTGTGTGTGTGTGTGTGTGTGTGTGTGTGTGTGTGTGTGTGTGTGTGTGTGTGTGTGTGTGTGTGTGTGTGTGTGTGTTAAACATTTATGAAATAGCAGCCCTTAGAGCAAGTCTGGCAGCAGAGGTGGATACTATTGGTCTGCTACGTGTGACAAGATCCCATCTTGGTGTGTGTGTGCGTGTGTGTTTGCTGTTGTACACTCCCTAGAGAGATGATGAAACAGGACACAGAAGGGGGGTGGCTCCCTGGTGTGTGTGTGTTTAAAGGGAAAGAGGAAGGTTTTGCTGAGGGGAAAGGCTGATCAATAGTTAATGAGATGTAAAGTGAACAGTCACATACGTACAGTCTGAGGGGCTAAATGGTCCTGACACCGCGCGGCTCCCATCGCTGTGTGTGCGGTCTGTACATGTTGGGACGGCAGCCATCTAACGCTAACTGTTTGTGCATCTTTGCCCACTCTAACGTTTTCTGCTTGGTTGGAGATTTAATTTTTAGCTCAGCTGACTCGGTTGACCTGTGTCTCCTATACAAAGTGGTTTCTTTCTTTTTTGTCAGACAGGGCAGCTGCTTTAGGGACACTGAGGTGTGTTGCAGCCTTGTGGGGCTCCTCTTCTTGGACGGAAGCAAAGTTTCATGTCCACTGGATCCAATTATAGCATTGCACAAGCATGCATCTTTAAAGGAAACCTCTAAGAATAGCCTTATTCTTCCAAAAGAAATGTTGACTGATGAGCTCTCTGTTTAACCAGTGTTTAATACAATATTTCATATTTCAGTTGTCCACTTTTTTACCACTGGCTTCTCGTTTTGTCTCTTGCCCAATCGTTTTCCAAAAAGCACAGCGATTCTGCCGAGTACTTGACAAAGCAATAATGCTGCTGACAATATATTTAATCATCGAGATAAAAAGTGACATTTATCATTCTGGAAGTTGGCACAAGCCTCTTTCTGAGATCGTGTCGCTGCTGTCTCGCTGTTCACGCCGGAGCCTTTTTATAAAAGGAGAAGAAGAAAGAAAGACAGAAAAAGAAATCTGTGTTTTTAGTTTGTGTGAAGACAGTTAAAGGAATATTCACACAGAAGCAAAAGGGATTCATACAAAAGAAAAACAACACATTTGTTCTTTCAAGAAAATAATCAATGATTGAATGGTGGAAGTAAAAGAATTGTTAAGAAAAATAAAAAAAACAAACGTGTCAAAGAAAGAGTTGACATTTTTACAATACCCACTAGCCTGTTTCAAACATGGAGACTAAAGAGAGTCGGCACATTTCTACAAAGTGCAGGGTCTTAATTAGATGCTTCTGCGTCTGTAGGCTCTCATTAGAGTGTTTGTGTGTGTCCCTGCCTATGTTCATTTAGAGGCTTGCTGCTGTGTGTGTCGTTCTGTGTATCCTGTGTGTGTGCGTGTGCGTGTGCGTGTGCGTGTGTGTGTGTGTGTGTGTGTTTGTGTGTGTGTGTGTGTGTGTGTGTGTGTGTGTGTGTGTGTGTGTTCGGACTGGCAGGCTGCAGATTTGTAGCGTTCGGCTGATCATCTTATCTCCCGTCACCGCCAGTGGAAGATTGGAGGAACGGAGCCCACCATCACACACACACACACACACACACACACACACACACACACACACACACACACACACACCCCTCCTGTATTTTTTTTTTCTTTTTTGCTTTTGCTGCTTATTTCTGTCTCGCTTATTCACTCCGGCTTGTTTTCTCCCTGTGTTGCCGTCTTCCTCGCTGCCCTCCAAACCTTCCCTCCCTCCCTCTCTCAGTAAATGGTGCAGAGCCAAAGACTAATTATTACAGGCAATCATTTTGATATGAAACACCCAGTTCCTGCTCACCACTCGCCTCCCCTCTCTCCCTGGTTTTTCTTCCAACTCTTTTATGCTGCTGTAGTCACATAATGGTAGGTGCACACACACAGGTCCATTTTGTGGGGGGCAGGTTGTTGCTGTCTGCGCTTTGGGGACCAGAATCAACCATCTGCATCTATGCATGTATGCATTTGCTTTGCAGCCTTGTGGTGCTGTTGCACAGCTTCCCCCATCTTATTTAATTTCTCTGTAAGTCACTTGATGCAAACATTCTGCAAATTATGTATATTCAAACTTCTCATCAGTTGATTAGTTGATCTAAAGAAACTGAATCAGCAATAATTTAAGTGTATGTTTGGTTGTTTCTTTGGCTGGATGTGAAGGAGAGGGCAATCAAAGCACATCTAAAAAGGTTATGACTCAATCCAGGGAAAAACTAAATTCTCTTTCCTTCTATTTCAAATTATAGGATTTGCTACTTTTCTGTTGGGCTTTGGAACATTTAGATGGGTGTTGCCACTATTTTTTAAAAATATTTTCTACAATAGTGTTACGCACACACGGGTCATTTCCAACCCAGACTTATAATCACCTGTGTGCAGATCAATAGCGGGGGCCCAATCATTGTTCTGCCAAATCTGTGCCTTGATGAACACACTTTGAGTCATGCACAAACACACACACAGTCACGTTTAGTTCAGCACAGCTGTGAGCGACTTCTGCCGTGAGGCAGTTCCACTGTAATAAAATCTATAGGGAGAGCGGGTGGGGGTTTAATCCTCCTTCCCTCCCTCCGCCGACACCTTCCTCTCCTACCTTCGCCCTCCTCAACTGGCTGGCGATGATAAATGAGTCAATTATGTGTGTGCACGCAGTATTGGTGAAGGGGAGTGGACGGGGGCCGTTATTACCTGTTGCGGCTGGGGGTAATGTTGCGGTATTAATCATATTCTAATTTCCCTCCGCCAAACACGACCCCACCACCCCTTCCTCCAATGTCTAACCACACCACAGCCCCCCCCCCCCCCCCCCCCCCCCCATCAATCTCTCTGCCATCTGTAAACAGCTCGGTGTAAACTGCCGAGGGCCCAGAATATAGTACTCGTCTGAGGAGGGGGGCAGAGAGTGAAAAAGAGTAACAACAAGTAACGGGGGATTGGACCTGAACACTTCATCCCTGTGGATGTAGCCATTGGTATTAAATAGTTGGAAAGGAGACTGGGGACAGAGGACAGACAGAAGTGTAGGACACGATGCAGAGATGTTCAAATCAGAGATTGAGAACATGTTTATGAAGCTTCAGCTTTAGCCTGACGTGTTCGTAAACACTAAGCAGTGACTGTTAAAAAAATAAAAGCCAGATCTGGCAGGTTTGACCCGCTTCAATCTGAAAATTTGAGTTGTGTGGAACTTGGCGAAGTGCGCTGTTGATGGTGAAAGTGCAGAGGAGCAGTCAGAGAAGATGGACTGCTTTGTAAATGGGCAAGCAACAAAATGAGGAATAGAGGGCACATAGATTAAAACTGTCCAGTGAGAGGGAGGAGAGAGAGAGAGAAAGAGAGAGAGAGACACCTTGGAGATGCCTGCCTGCAATCTTGGCTGGATTTCAGGCTCCAAGCGTGACTTCGTCTATTTCTGCTCTGCTCTGAGGTGATAATGGGCTGTCAGCACCCCCGTCACCCTGCTCCCTCCTCCCCCACTAAGTGTGAGAGCGCGAGAGGGGGAAGGCGTGAGAGGGCGGAGTGAGCAGGGAGTAATTTGTTGTCATGTTGCTAATTGCATTGTGTATTTTTATTTGGGGAACCAACTCGCTGTATCTTTGCCACTCTGTTGCAGTTTGAAACTGGAGTGCGAGAAACTGGCCACGGAGAAGACCGAGATCCAGAGACACTACGTGATGGTGAGACACACAGACGCACACTTGGAGCAAGACGCGGTGCCAAGTTGTTGAATCCCCTTCATCTGCTAACAGCTGCCAAACAACGCTCACCAAGACACACACACACACACACACACACACACACAGGGAGCTGCATGCTGCTGCATGTGTTGGTTACTTTAAAAGCCTCTTCTCAATATCAGAAGTGTGATTTTATCCGACATAAGGTTTTGTGTGTGTGTGTGTGTGTGTGTGTGTGTGTGTGTGTGTGTGTGTGTGTGTGTGTGTGTGTGTGTGTGTGTGTGTGTGTGTGTGTGTGTGTGTGTGTGTGTGTGTGTGTGTGTGTGTGTGTGTGTGTGTGTGTGTGCGCTGCATGGTTTGTTCATACCAACAGTTTATTAATACTCTGGATGTGGAATGGCATTATCACATGTAGGGGGTAAAGGGGGGTAAAGCACATTGAGTAGGAATTGTCAAACGTCCAACAATGAAAGTCAACAATTTTGATGATCATAGCCTTAAGTCATTTTGTGTCATTGTTTCATTGTGACACTGGATAATTGTTGGAGCCGATCTATAGAGACGCACTGTTTCACTGTTGTCAGTGGTTGTCGGTCGTCCCTCCCACTCAGCCCTGTTTGCCTGATACTGCTGCTCCATTTGCCCAC